>NC_057867.1:2588888-2893888 GCF_019393635.1 Dromiciops gliroides | reverse complement strand
AACTGTCTCCTTCCCTCTCTACCCCTCACTAGAGAAGGCTGCCATTTCCCACACACATATTTAATATATATAATATTATTATATATAAACCAAAATAAACACACACAAACAAACCATACTGTGTATATTTCTAGTTATCAATTCTTTCTCTGGAGATGGATAGCCTCTTCCTTCCTAAGCCCTTTGTAGTTGATTTGACAATACTCAGAAAAACTTAGTTGTTTACAGTTATTCTTTGAACGATATTGCTGCTACTGTATATAGCGTCCTCCTGCTCATTTCATTCTTCATTGTTTCATACAAGTTTTTCTATGTTTTTCTAAAACCATTTCTTACAGCACAGTAGTATTCCATCACAGTCATATACCACAACTTGTTTAGTCATTCCCCAATTGACAGGCATCTCCTCAGTTTCTGGTTCTTTACCACTACAAAGAGAGCTGCTATAAATATTTTAGGACATATAGGTTCTTTTCCTTTTCCCCTGATCAGCTTGGGAAACAGACCTAAGAGTGATATTGCTGGTTCAAAGGTTATACAGTTTTAGAACTCTCTGAGCAAACATTTGACAGAGAAGGAGACTAGAACATAGAGGGTGACCCAGAGAGTCCACTTTTGAACCCAGGTTCTTAGACTCTCAATCCAACATCCTGAATTGAACTCCAAAGGAGATGTGTAACTTGGGAAGGTTGAGAGGAGGGAAAAGGGTATTTCAGGTTGAACTCAGCATGAAGAAAGGAATGGAGGTAGAAGTGATCAAAGGAATTTAAGAGACAACCCATGTTGAGATAATAGTGGGAGATGAGGTTATAAAGTCAGGGTAGAGTTAGACTGTGGAGAGCCTGGAATGCCAGTTTAAGGATTTTGAACTTGCTTCTGTAGGCAATGGAAAGCCATTGAAGGCTTTTTTTTTTCTTTCAAGAAAGGTGATGCCATGGGGCGGCTAGGTGGCGCAGTGGATAAAGCACTGGCCCTGGATTCAGGAGTACCTGAGTTCAAATCTGGCCTCAGACACTTGACACTTACTAGCTGTGTGACCCTGGGCAAGTCACTTAACCCCCATTGCCCTGCAAAAAAAAAAAAAAAAAGAAAGGTGATGCCTTAAAAAGATGAATCATGTTAACTAAATTGGAGAAAGCGAGAAAGAGAGAGCCACTGGGGTCACGGTGCCAAGGTGGGAAGTGGCGGCTTGAATAAGGACAGTAGCCATAGGGATTAGTCACTAATAAAACAAGCCAATAAGCATGTGAACAAGGGACTAAGTCATCAATAACCAAGTAAATAAGATGCTTTCATTCTGTGCATATCCCAAATAGAAGCCTCTCAGAAGTTCTGCCACTTTTGATTTTGTTTTGTAAGGGATGACTTTGAGTAGGACTAGATATGGAAGGAGCCAAAGATGACTTACATCTTTTGAGATCGAGGGACTTGAATAAAGATGGAAACAGTGACAAAAATGCGAAATCATAAAGGGTTGAGAGTGACAAGCTTGAGGGGATAGTAGAAGTTATAATAAATATTTCATGAATGAATGAATCTAACTTCATTTTCTCCTTGTGTGATTTGCAATAAGCAGTTGGAGATGGGAAATTGGCACTCAGGGAAGAGGGTAGAGCTGGAGTTCTGGGAGTCACTGGCATTGTGTTGATAGTTGAAGCTATTTGAATGGATGAGATCATGGAGGATGAATGCGTAAGGAGAGAAAAGCATCGAGATTGTCCACATTGAAGGACCAGGGTTCAAAGAGGAGATAAAGAGGGAATGATCTAAAGGAAGGAAGAACTAGTGTAGTATTCCAGAGACTACGGGAGGAGATGGTTTCAGGAAGGAGTTGTTTAACAGAGTATACTCTCTCTCTCTCTCTCTCTTGAAATTATTTCATATTATATGGTTTATTTGCTTTTTTGTATTTATTTACTTGTGCATATATTGTATCCTCTCAGTAGAATGCCCTGCCCTGGGGGCAGCTAAGTGGCGCAGTGGATAGAGCACTGGCCCTGGATTCAGGAGGACCTGAGTTCAAATCTGACCTCAGACGCTTGACACTTACTAGCTGTGTGACCCTGGGCAAATCACTTAACCCCAATTGCCTCACCAAAAAAATAAATAAATAAAATAAAGCGGAAGAAAAGACTTAAGTTGCAGACAAATTGCTGGTCTTGATTGGTAGAGGGAATTTTTACACTGAGAGTTCCGAAAATGATGAAATCACAGGACACGATTCCCCTAGCTTCCTTTCCACACCATTTCTAAAAAAAAAAAAAAAAAAAAAAAAAAAAAAGAATGGCCTGCCCTGGAGGGCACGGGCTAAGCTGATTTTTGTCTTTGTCTCCTCAGTTCTTAAGGGCACAATGCTAGGCACATAGTAGGTGCTTTGTAGATGTCGGTTGAATTTGAGAGAACCAGAACACTCAGGACTGGTTAGAAATCTTTGGGGATATTTGAGAATATCATTTTAGTAGCAAAATAGAGGGGTGAATAAATGTAGGCAATGCGTATAAATTACTTTTCAAGAAGTTTGATGATGATAAAGAAATACTATGATTGGCAGGATGGCTCAGGGAAATTCCTGTGCTTTTCCCCAATATGGGAAGACATGGACCTACGTTTTTGAAGGCCAGAGAGTAAACCCAGGGCATATGTTTCAGCCCAGTTTGGGAGAAGGTAACGGTGCAGTGCATAAGCACTTCCATCAGTTTGGTTGATTGGTGTCTTTCATGGTTGGAGATGTTTTCAGTGCTGTTTATTCTACCTGACTTCCCACTTGGAACATGTGTTGTTCTTGAATAGTCTGTCATTAGAGAGGCCATGGCAAGTTGACTGTGCTCAAATAGACACAGACTGGATCCTCAATCCTAGCCAGCTATCTCGGCAATAAACGTGTGCTGTCAGTCACAGGAGGACCCAGGGAAAAACGATGTTGTTTGTTGTGGTTTGGTCGTTCAGTCATGTCCAATTCTTTGTGAGCCTATGGCATCCCAGGCCTTTCTATCTTCCAAGCTATACTCATTGTTTTCATGACACTATTTGTCCATCTCATCCTCTGCCTTCCCCTTCTCCTTTTGAATTTATTCTTTCCCACCATCAGGATCTTTTCTGACGAGTCCTGTCTTCTCATTATTTGGTCAAAGTGTTTAAGCTTCAGCCTCGGTATTTGTCCTTCCCAGTGAATAGTCTGAATTCATTTCTTGAAGTATCAACAGATTTGATCTCCTTGATCTCAAAGGGACTCTCTAGCATCACAATGAAAAATCATTGATTTTAGGGCTCAGCTTTCCTGATAGTCCAACTCTCATAGCCCATTATTACTACCAGAAAAACCATAACCTTGACTACATGGATCTTTGTCAGCAAGGTGATGTCTCTGCTTTTTGGCATGCTGTCCAGATTTGCCAGAGCTTTCCTTCCAAGGAGCAAGTGTCTTTTTTGGGGGGGGGGCAGGGTAATGAGGGTTAAGTGACTTGCCCAGGGTCACACAGTTAATAAATGTCAAGTGTCTGAGGCTGGATTTCAGCTCAGGTCCTCCTGAATCCAGGGCTGGTGTTTTATCCACTGCACCACCTAGCTGCCCCCAATCTTAGTTTTTTTTATGTTAAACTTCATGCCAGCTTTATACTCTCCTCTTTCATCCTCATCAAGAAACTTCTTAATTCCTTTTCACTTTCTGCCATCAGAGTGATATCATCTGCATATCTGAGAGAGTTGATATTTCTCCAGGCAACCTTTTGATTTGTCCAGCCTGCTGTTTCGCACAATGTATTCTGCATATAAGTTAAATAAGGTAGCCTATGTAGCCTTGTACTCCTCTCTCCATCCTAACCCAGTTATTCCATGTTTGATTCTAACCTTTGCTTCTTGGACATCATACAGGCTCCTCAGGAGACAAATAAGATGCTCTGAGGACTTGCCACATTTTGTTGTGCTCCACATACAGTCAATCAATGAAGCAGAAGTAGATTTTTTTTTTCTGGAACTTTCTTGCTTTCAGCGTAGTCCAGCAATTTGGTTATCTCTTCAAACACTAGCTTGCACTTCTGCTAATTCTTGGTTAACCTATTACTGAAGCCTAGCTTGCAGAATCTTAATCATAACCTTGCTGGTGTATGAAATAGGTGCAATTTTTTTGGTAATTTGAACATTCCTTGGCATTGTCCTTCTTTAGCATTGAGATATAAATTGATCTTTTTCCAGTCCAATGTCCACTGTCAAGTTTTCCAAATTTGCTGGCATATTGTATGCAGCACTTTAACAGCACAATCTTTTAGACTTTTGCATAGCTGAGCTAGAATTCTATTACTTCCACTAGTCTTATTGTTAGTGATGGTTTCTAAGACCCCCTTGACTTCATTCTCCAAAATGTCTGGCTCTAGATCTGTAACCACAGCATCATGATTATGTATGATGTTAAGATCTTTCTTCTATAGTTCTTTTGTGTATTACTGTTGCCTCTTCTTTTTGTTTGTTTGGTTTTTGTGAGGCAATTGGAGTTAAGTGACTTGCCCAGGGTCACACAGCTAGTAAGTGTCTGAGGCCAGATTCCTTGTTAGCCCTTCTTAATCTCTTCTACTTCTGTTAAGCCCTTACCATTTTTTTCTTTTATCATGCCTATCTTTGCATGAAACATTCCCTTGATATCTCTAATTTTATTGAAGAGGTCTTTTGTCTTCCCCTTTCTATTGTTTTCTTCTCTTTCTTTGCATTATTCTTTTAAGAAAGCCTTATCTTTCCTTGCTATTCTCTGGAATTCTTCATTCAGTTGGGTATATCCTTGCCTTTCTCCTTTCACTTTCACTTTCCTTTTTTCCTCAGCTATTGTAAAGCCCCATCAGACATTTTGCTTTCTTACCCTTCTTTTTCTTTGTAATTTTGTTGTTGTTGCCTCCCGTACAATATTGCAGACCTCTGTCTATAGTTCTTCTGTCTACCAGATCTAATCCCTTAAATCTGTTCATCACCTCTCCACTTCGTATTCATAAGAGATGCTACCTGTACAGCCGGATGATTTTCCTTACTTTCTTCAATTTAAACCTGAATTTTGCAATAAGAAGTCACAGTCAGTCTAGGGATATTGAACAGTTTGCTTTGGATTTGAACAGATAGCATTCTGTCGTTTTTGAGATTATACCCTAGTATTGCATCGACTATGAGGGCTATCCCACTTCTAAGGAATTCTTGCCCACTCTAGAGGATGTAGGGATTATCTGAATTAAATTCACCCATTCTCATCCATTTAAGTTCACTGACATCCAAGATATGGATGCTTAATCTTTCCATCTCCTGTTTGACCACATCCAGCTCACCTTGGTTCATAGATCTTACATTCCTCTCATCACCAGACACATCCATAGCTAAGTTTTCTTTTGGCTTTGGCTCAGCTATTTCATTCTTTCTGGAGTTACTTGTAGTTGTTCTCCACTCTTCCCCAGTAATATGTTGGATACCCTCTGACCTGAGGGGCTCATCTTCCCATGTCATATCTTTTATCGTTTTAGTACTATCTCCATAGGGTTTTCTCGGCAAAGATCCTGGTGTGGTTTGCCATTTCCTTCTCTGGTGGATCACCTTTTGTCAGAATTTTCCACTATGACCTGTTCATCTTGGGGAACCTGCATTGCACAGTTTAACTCTTGATGTCTGCCATAAATGCTTAACCCTTAATAGAAATATTTCTAATGTACCTGTTCTTTTTCTTGGAATGAATGAAATGTCAGGGAATATCTTTGAGAATACACTGGATTGTATTATATGGACTTTAAAATTTGTATTGACTTTTTTCACATAAATATTTTATTATTTTCCAGTTACATTTAGAGATAATTTTCAACATTTGTTTTTTATAAGATTTCTAGTTTCAAATTTTTCTCCATCCCTTCCCTCCCTCCCCCCTCCCCAAGACAGCAAGTAATCAGATATAGGTTATTGTACATATGTACAATCACATTAAATATATTTCTGCATTAGTCATGTCATGAGAGAAGAATCAGAGCAAAAAGGAAAAACCGCAAAAAAGAAAAACAACAAAAACAATAGAAACAGTATGGTTTGATCTGCATCCAGATTCAACAGTTCTTTTTTTTTTTTCTGGATTTGGAGAGCATTTTCCATCATGAGTCCTTTGGAACTATCTTGGACCATTGTATTGCTGAGAAGAATCAAGTCTATCATAGTTGATCAACACACAATGTTGTTGATACTGTGTACAATGTTCTCCTGATTCTGCTCATCTCACTCAGCGTCAGTTCATGGAAGTCCTTCCAGGTTTCTCTGAAATCCACCTGCTCATCGTTTCTTACAGCACAATAGTATTCCATTATGTTCATATACCACAACTTGTTCAGCCACCACAAAAAGAGCAGCTATAAATATTTTGTACATGTGGATCCTTTTCCTTTTTTTATGATCTCTTTGGGACAAAGACCTAATAGTGGTATTGCTGGGTCAAAGGGTACGCAAAACTTTATAGCTCTTTGGGCATACTTCCAAACTGCTCTCCAGAATGGTTAGATCAGTTCACAGCTCCACCAACAATGCATTAGTGTTCCAATTTTTCCACAGCTTCTCCAACATTTATTATTTTCCTTTTTTGTCATATTGTCATATTTCCTTATTTGTCATATTAGCCATGTCTCTTTCTGGTTCCCATGCTTAGTTTCAAAACATCTTCATTTATCATTTATTTCTAGACCAAATTTCTATAGCCTGTCATTTTATTTAAGGTCTTCATGGCCTCTCTCCCTCTGTTCCCATTGTGGATATTGATTACTGTGGGTACGAGAACCTAGCATCCTGACTTGTAAGTTATTCATTAATTGGGGTCTGAATTCCTCATATCTGAATTAGAGCTTGGGTCTTAGGTTTTTCTGTTAACCCTTTTTTTGCCTCCTACATCAATAGGTGTCAGGTGGTACCTCTGAGTTGTTTTTTTCATAAATTTTATTATTTTCCAGTTACATTTAGAGATAATTTTCAACATTTGTTTGTTTTTTTGTGGGGCAATGGGGGTTAAGTGACTTGCCCAGGGTCACACAGCTAGGAAGTGTCAAGTGTCTGAGGCCGGATTTGAACTCAGGTACTCCTGACTCCAGGGCTGGTGCTCTATCCACTGCGCCACCTAGCTGCCCCACAACATTTGTTTTTATTAGATTTCTAGTTTCAAAATTTTCTTCATCCCTCCCCTCCCTCCCTCCCTCCCCCCTCCCCCAGACAGCAAGTAATCGGATATAGGTTATATATGTACATGGATTGACTTTTGATTAGGAAGATGGCAGAGGAGAGGCAGTAAGCTCTCGGGACTTTGATTAGGAGTCAATAAGCATTTATTAAGCACCTGTCATGTGCCAGGCACTGTGTTGAGCTAAGTTCTGAGAACACAAAGACACTAAAGACAGTCCCTGCCCTCAAGGAGCTTATAACAACAAGCAAATGGGTACAAACAATCTATATGCAGGGTAAATAGGGAAAATTAATGAGGGAAGGCACTGGAATTAAAAGGGTTTGAGGAAGGCTTCCCGTTGAAGGTAAGATTTTAGTTGGGACTTAAAGGAGCCCATTGTCATTGGATGGAATAGTGTGTTAGGGAGTAATGCCAAAGAAGACTGAGAAGGTAGGAGAGGACGGGCTTATGAAGGCCTTTGAATGCCAAAGAGAGTACTTTGTATTTGGAGGTGATAGGAGGTGACAGGAAGCTGCTGGAGTTTGAGTAGCAGGGAGCGGCATGGTCAGACCTTAACTTTAGGAAAATCACTTTGGTGACTGAATGGGGAATGGACTGGAGAACCCCCCTTTGCCGCCTGCAGCTATTGCAGTAGTCCAGTCGTTAGGTGATAAGGGTCTGCGTCAGGGTGGAGGCCATGTCAGAGGAGAGAAGGGGGTGTCCTGCCCTGACTCTGAAGAAAGTAACAACAAAAATGGTCTTTTGTCATTTCTTTGTTTAAAATAGAAATGTTTACGTCCAGCTGGATTATTCTTAAAGATAAAAATCCTTTTGAGAAGGAAAGCATCTGATGAAGAACTCTACAAAGGTACGCCAATGAAACACCCCCGCTGAGTGTGAGACAGTATTATCATCTTCTCTTCTAATTTAACAATCACAGAAACTAGATGCTGGGGAATAAGGGGAGTGGGGGTGAGGTAGGGAGAAGGGACTGATTTTTTTTTGGGGGGAGAACAATTGTCAGCTAGAAGGAAAGAAAGGGAAAGTTGGAGAGGAAAGGGTAGCAAGTAGATTAAAAATGTGGTCAGCGAATGAAGTGACCTGATCTGATCATAAGCCTAATTAGTCTATGGGCCTAAAGAGCAGCTTCCTTCCTAGGATATACTCATGGTAGGGTCGATTCATATGGAAAAAACCCCACAGCAGTTCTGCAGTAACCATTTCCTAAGCTCTTGCTAGGTGTAATGTGCAATGGTGGGCAAAAAGGGAGCCAGAAGGACTAAGAAAAAATATCAATTTGGTTCTAAGTCCTGTGTGTTCTGAGAGCAGATGAGGGGGAAGTCAGCACAGAATCTTTGATTAATCACTTTTGAAAACAAAACAAGATGTTTGCAAGTTGTTATTTCCTTGGGAACACAACCCAATTCTTGCTCCTTTCTCTTTAGCTGCCATGCAACTCTTGGATCTTGAAGTGCCTGTAGATTCCTTTTTGAGCACTGCTAAGTTGCTTCTGGAGCATGGAAGGTATGGGCACATTGGTTTTTCTTTCTCTAAATGCTAATCGTATGACAAGGCCTCTGGCCACATTGTTTGACATCAACAACGTAGTTTGTGAAGGCTGCTATGCAGAAAAGAGGCCATTTGTTTGTCAGGCTTCCCCATCTGCTCCTTGGCCAATGGAATCTGCCCATTATAAGGGAAAGCTTGATACCCAGCTTGAAATGATTCAGTGAACACCAAACTGAGTGACAAGAGAGTTCAGAAAAGGCAAAACACCCAAAATCTGCATTGCTAAACCTCCCTGTCCTTGGGCCAGTTCTGGGAGCAGTGCCTGCCACCAACTCCCATGGTCAGCCTGAGGAGCCAGCTTCTCAAAGTGTGGGGTGATGGGTAATAGAAGGGCCTTTCAAACATGTACAGGTATGTCATGGCTGTCTCCTATCTACCTGCTTCCTTTTGGTCAGTAGCTGAGCAGGGCCTGGGGGTTAAGACAAAAGGCTTCAACAGAAGAACTCAGACTCCTGTACATTTCTACTGTCTATGGGGTGGCAGGAAGATTCTGTGCTTATCAGGAATCAAATCTTCATCCATGTTCATTAGCAGCATTAAAGGGCTGTGTTTCAGGGGATAGCCAGTCTCTTCCCCCTTTCCATCTTTTAAAAATGTTGACAGGAAAAGCAATTTGTGCTAGAATGTTAATAAGAATTCATAATATGTGGGAAAATAGCACCAGCTGAGATAAAATTGAGATAACAAGTTTGAACACATTTTAGTAAAATGAGGGCTGGGGGGGCAGCTAGGTGGCGCAGTGGATAGAGCACCAGCCCTGGATTCAGGAGGACCTAAGTTCAAATCCAGCCTCAGACACTTGACACTTACTAGCTGTGGGACTCTGGGCAAGTCACTTAACCCCCATCGCCCTGAAAAAAAAGAGAGAAAAAAAAATGAGGGCTTAGGGATGAGAAGGGAAGAAGCATTTATTAAGCACCTACTATGTGCCAGGCACTGTACTAAGTGCTTTATAGATATTATCTCATTTGATCTTCATAACAGCCCTGCAAGCAGCGGTGTTGCTCAGTCGTTTCAGAGTCTTCGTGATCCCATTTGGGGTTTTCTTGGCAAAGATGCTGGAGTGGTTTTCCATTTCCTTCTCCAGCTCATTTTACAGATGAGGAAACTGAGGCAAACTGGGTTAAGTGACTTGCCTAGGGCCACCCAGCTAGTCAGTATCTGAGGTTGGACTTGAATTTAGGTCTTTCTGACTCCAGGCTTTGCACTCTATCCACTGCAGCTATTAATAGGAGCTTCTGTGGCCTTGGGTAAGTCACTTCTCTTCCTGCGCCTTCTCTCCAGTGAATTCTTAGAATAAGGATGTTTACCAGAAATGATCTCTGCTTCCCAAATTCATTGGCATTCCAAATAAACACACTTCCGCTTTAGGCTTTGGGATTTCCTTTGCACAAGCTCTGGATCAAAGCTAGACTAAGTGCAGGCCTACCTGCTTTACATTGCTAAAGGACATGTGCCTTCCAAGACCCATTGCTCTTTGGACTGCAATCTCTGCAGCCACCACTAGATGGTAGTATAAGCCCTGTCCTCTTCTCAGGTGCTGGCAGGCCCTCCTCTGAGTCCAGATCCCAAGTCCCTTTGCACTTATATGCCAATGCCTGGAGTTCCAATATGGTCCCAATGTCACCCCCAATTTCATGTGGCCCCAAAGGATTACTCAAACCCAAACTAGACAAACAGTGTCCATTTATAAAACTCCTCAGAACTATTGCGGTCAAGGTCAGAAAGCTCAGTCCACAGACCTAGACAGGCTTCTCACCTCTGATCGGGTCTGCCTGAATGGGCTTCTGCTTCCCAGGTCTCATCATCTCCTGTCGGTCAGTCTGTGCTGTCCGGGGGAAAGCTTGGCCACTCTGGCCTCTGGCCTCAGTAGACTTGAGCAGGCAGGTCACTGCAGAGCTCAAGGTCCAGAGGCATCTTAGTCATGTGTTCTGATTTCTTTTTTTTTTTTTTTTTAGAATGCAGAGGCCATTTAATCCAAATCCCTGTTCTGTTTTTTTTTTTTACAAAGGGGGAAACTGAGGCCCTCATTTTTTTTGTTGTTTGTTTTTTTTTGTTTTTGTTTTTTTTAGTAAGGCAATTGGGGTTAAGTGACTTGCCCAGGGTCACACAGCTAGTAAGTGTTAAGTGTTGGAGGCCGGATTTGAACTCAGGTCCTCCTGACTCCAGGGCTGGTGCTTTATCCACTGCGCCACCTAGCCACCCCGGCCCTCATTTTTACAAAAACAGAGACCCAATGTCAAAATGAGAACGCAGAGGCCATCTTATCCAAATCCCTTGTCTTTAAAAAACAAACGGGGGAAACCGACGCCTAGAGACCATTAATCCAAACCCTCTCGTTTTGTAGGAAACGTAGGAAAACTGATGCTCCAAAACCTGTGCTTCCTTGCGTAACTTGCCCAAGGTCAAATCGGAATTCGGACCCAAGTCCCTATGTCTCCTAAACCTGCGCTCTCGCCAGTCTATGATGAGAAGAGATGGTTGAACATCCCGGCTCAGCCATCTCGCCCCTTCTCCCCCTTCCCCCTCCCCCTGGCCTTTTTTTTTTTTTTTTTTGCAGGGCAATGGGGGTTAAGTGACTTGCCCAGGGTCACACAGCTAGGACATGTCAAGTGTCTGAGGCCGGATTTGAACTCAGGTCCTCCTGAATACAGGACCGGTGCTTTATCCACTGTGCCACCTAGCTGCCCCCTTAAAGACTTATTTTTTGTTTTTGTTTTTTGTGGGGCATTAAGGGTCAAGTGACTTGCCCAAGATCACACAGCTAGTAAGTGTCAAGTGCCTGAGGTCAGATTTGAACTCAGGTCCTCCTGAATCCAGGGTTGGTGCTTTATCCACTGTGCCACCTAGCTGTCCCCCCCCACACACACACACTTTACTCGTTGCTGGACTCGTTGCCCACGTCGGATTTCTTCATGGCAGCGGCAGCGGCAGCGGCGGGGTCTGTGGCCGATCCCCTCTGATTTCTTGAAGGTTTCTCTGGCACCCACTAAGTTTCACCCTGGCCGTTGGGAATGGGGTGTCATTAGACACCCAAGGGTCACCACCTCCAGACCAGGCTGTAAGCTTATTGTCCCTGTTCTGGCTCAGTTGTTTCTGGTGTGTTTCCTACAAAGCTTAGAAAAACCTGTCTTTGTTTTAAGATGTAGCTCTGCATATGTTCTGGTCCATTCATTTCCTGTCCTTGTCTGGGGCCTAAAAGATCCAGAATACTGCAGGGTTGCACCCCACCAGTAAGTAAGTAAATAATGTGAAGGTAATTGTTAGATGGTTGCTTAATTCATTGAGTAGAATAAGTTAAGCTCTTGTGTGTGAACAGCGAATGCCCCCAACCAGGCTCATTGTAATTGTAATGAGTTACCAATGGTCCATTTCTGTGAGTTAGAGGAGATCTGGCAGCATCTGCTATTTGGCAGCCTTGTTAACAGTTAGTTTGTGCTTCTGGGTATTGTAGAACAATGAAACTATTTCTTTTTGAGTCCTATGTGATTTAGATTTGTTGCAAATTCAAACTGGCCCTTCCCCCAGGTCATTTAAAGGGGTGTGATTGTGATGAATTAATCAGTCTTACTAAAACATTTGACCATACTGGGCATGCTGGGTCATAAGGATTTAGCTGTGCTTTTGGTTAGCTGACTCTAACCCAAATGTGTTTAATGTTGAATCTGACATTATCAGTAGAACTGGGTTCTGACAGTTAAAAACGACGTATGTTCAGATGCCCTAAGGTTGACAACTTTCTAAGACTACTCTACAGTGCATGCTCATGTCAGAGTGGATTCCTTCTCCATTAAAGGTTGGATAATTGGTTGGAGATCCTCTGGACCAATTCATCTGAACAGAGTGTTTCAGACCAAGGCTTAGTGGAATTCGTTAACATTTATGGGTCCCCAAGAAATGTGCTGCACTGTAGGATAGATAACTGGGGAAGAGAGACTTTGGAATGGGGAGTTGGCATCCCTGAATGTGGGGCAATGTTGTGGTGGTGATGCTTCAGAGAGTCAGGTCAGCCAGTAAGAATTTCTCAAACACTATGTGCCTGGGATTGTGCTAATACAACTAGAAATGAAAAGCCAGTCCTTGCTCTCAAGTTCATGGTCTTAAGGGGGAGACAGCATGAAAACAAATATGTACAAGCCATAGGCTGGATAAATTGGAAATAAGCAGCAGAGAGAAGGCTAGAATGAGCTGCAGGGTAGAGAGGTTTTTGGACTGTGGGAGAAGAAGGCCAGAGTGCATGTAACCTGGAGAGGAATGACATACTATGTGCTGGTGATTGTGTTTAACTGTGAGATCCTTGTCCAGTGACTTAATGGGCACACTGCTGGAGCGACTGAATGATGTCAAGACTGACATTCTTGCAATAAATTAAATCAGAAGTCCACAGGAAATTGCAGCTAAATGGAAAGATGGCTTACAGGTCTTTCTTGGAGAGGGAAATAAAGAAGGTAGCAGAGTTGGTTTTATTGTGCATCCAAAAACAACAAGAAAAACAATTTCATAGGACGCTTGGTCACCTCTTTTTGCGGTGTTTGTGATGAGTATTTGCAGCCTATCTGTTGTGAAAGATGAAGACAGAGACATTCTACAAAGTATTCAAATGGGCCCTCCAAAGTAAATGAACATGTACTTCTTCTTTTTTTTTTTTTTGCGGGGCAATGGGGGTTAAGTGACTTGCCCAGGGTCACACAGCCAGTAAGTGTCAAGTATCTGAGGTCGGATTTGAACTCAGGAACTCCTGAATCCAGGGCCGGTGCTTTATCCACTGCGCCACCTAGCTGCCCCCCATATTCTTCATTTTTTAACATATAGTTTTCAACGAACAAATATTTGTTTTTCTCTTCTGCCTTCCCTCTCCATTGAAAAAGAAAAAAGAAAAAAGCCTTCTAACGGGCAAAATGAATTCCTGCATTAGCCATGTCCAAAAATGTAGATGATATTCTGTATCTTGAGTCCATCATCCTTCTGTCAAGAGATGGGAAGCATGCTTCATCATGATTCTTCTAGAATCATAATTGTTTGCTGCATTGATCCAAGTTCTTAAGTCTTTCTAAGTTGTTTGTCTTTATAATGTTGTTGTTGTATAAATTGTTCTCTTGGTTTTGCTCCCTTCACTCTATATCATTTCTTGCAAGTTTTTTGAAGTTTCTGTGAAACTGTCCCTTTCATAATTTCTTATACCATAATAATATTCTATTTCATTCATATACCATAATTTGTTCATACAGTTCTTTGCTACTACAAAAAGAGTTTTCCTGCCTTTTTTACTTCATTCTGCATCAGTTCATATTTATCTTTGCACACTTCTCAGATTCTTCACATTCATCATTTCTTTTTTTACAGATGATTTTACAAGTTTATTGACAAACAACTGACTTAAGTATTATTTTGTATGCAATTCAATCTAGTTTTTAAAATGACCTGATAATGAAATAGTTGGTCTAGCTCATCCAACTGTGAGATTAAAATTGGATATTAGATCATAAATCTCCCCTACTTAACCTTTCCCTTAATTGATCTCCCAGACTAGTAAATGGAAGAAGCTTCTGGTTTTCTAGTTAGAGCTTTTATTGTATGATAGTCACAAGGTGATGTTGATTAGAAGGATAGGAAAGTAGAAATACAATACAAATCGTCTTAAGTCTAGGCTTAGTCTATATTCCGTATAAAACTCACCAAAAGCGGAAGGCCACCTTTGGGGAGAGAGACCGAGTCAAGCGCGTGCTGTTAACTGAGAGCCGGGCCGAGTCAAACTCCAATCCGCGTCTGTGCAGCGCAGCCAGGAGACCAGCGGAGCAGGAAAAAGGCCCCACTTCCATTCTCTCCTTGCCTTTTAAGCTCACACCCCGGAAGTCGAGTGCTCAGCAGGCAATCTGGCGAGCGTCGCAGGCGGACTGGTGTGTGTAGCTCATGCTGTTGGTCTCCTCCCCAAAAGGATGGTCCTAAAAAAACCTGGCGTCTCTCCATTATCTAACCGACTGTTAAAACTTTTTACCACACAGCCATTTTGACACATTAGTCAGGTGACTATTTACTATTATCTATAATACTGGGCAAAAAACTCTCAAACCATTCTACCATTTATGGGGTTGATTCAATCCACGTGTCTCACTAAAAAGAACCTAAGCAAACCATAACACATTAACATAAGTAACAATCCAATAAGACTGTCCCAATGTGCCATCTTCCTAAGTCTAACTTAATAATAAAATTGTTAAGATGATGTTAGGAAAAAAAAGATGATGTTAGGCCAGTGGAAAAATGAAACAAAGTAGATAGAATTAATTCTAAATCACACCTTCATTATTGTGCCACTGGTATCTTATGAAAATATACATGAAGAGGAAAAACAACATGTTTCTGGAAAGAAAAGGGTAAATCAAAAAATCTTGAACCAACAGCATATAACACTGTACCGACATTCATCTCAGCAGGAAGGGGGTGAAATTATTTTGCAACAGGGATACTGGAGATAGACACAGGGCTGGACAACATCTTCTGAAAATAAGGGAAGTCTGATGATTAATAGTCCCACACTTGTTACTTGACTTCCTGAAAAGTGTCATCTACATGTGCTTTTGACATTCTGAGAACTTACCAACTATAGGAAGTTCATTCCTGAGAAGTGGACAAGGGACCAAACTAGCCTCCTTTTCACTGCCTACCCTCAGTTTTACAAAACTTGAAGGAGATCTCTCTTTACATTTTCCTCTAAAAGTCCTGAGACTGAGCACTCTCTGCAGGATGGAGCTTTGTGCAAAGTTTGTACATGTGATTTAGGGCTTGTGTGAGAAATTCTCCAGTAGTGTTGATCTCCATCAAGGTTAGGTTATCCAGCTTGGTATGTGCTTCCTGCTGTTTGACAAAACTGGCTGCAGATACCCAGAGTTTAGCTATTCCAGTATCCCACATATCCTTAATCAGGGTCCGAATCTCATCTGCCTTGGAGATGTTACCGGAAGCATGATTAAACAACAATTTGGTGAGTTCCATGTAGTGAGGACTAGGCATTGGGGTAAATGTTTCTTCTTTTCTCTCTTGATCTCATATTTCCTCCAATTTTTCAACATCCATCCATTCAGGATGAATGACTTGACACTTCTGTCTCTGTTTTAGGTTAATTGCTGGCCAAAGAGGTATTTCCACAGGTAAACCAGGATTAAAAGGTCCCAGATCCACCACTCCCTCCCGAATGAGGTAGATTTTGTCCAGGCTGAAACTGGGTATGATGGTGACCAGCTCCTTCTCAGCCAGGAACTCCACCTCGGGCCAAGACCATGGGCCTGGCTGGGGGTCCTCCGGACTGCCCCTCGGGCCCCAAGTCAGAGCCCCAGGATCAGAACCACATTCATTATTTCTTATAGCCCATTTATAAACCACCATTTGTGTAGCCCTTTTTCTTTTCTTTTTTTGTGTGCGAGGCAGTTGGGGTTAAGTGACTTGCCTAGGGTCACACAGCTAGTAAGTGTCAAGTGTCTGAGGTCAGATTTGAACTCAGGTGCTTTATCCACTGCGCCACCTAGCTGCCCTGTAGCCCTTTTTCAATCAATAGATAACTGCTTTTTCTCTAGTTCTTTGCCACCACAAAAAGTGAATCAGTATGTACTTGAACACTTGGTGCTTTCATCAAAAAGGTGACTGTATGGGCAGCTAGGTGGTGCAGTGGATAGAGCACTGGCCCTGGAGTCAGGAGGATCAATTACCTCACCAAAACAAAACAAAACAAAACAAAACAAAAAAAGAAGAAAGTCCAGGGGCACTGGAACAAAGAATAGCAAGACCAAAATGAAGTTGACTGTGTTGTACAACAGAGAGGAAATAAGTAGTTAGCTATGTTGGAGTAATAGCTGAATGACTATTTGCCTGTACAAAGAAAGATCAGAGTCTAATCTAAATTAGAAGACTATAAGTGAGAAGATGAGGAATACAAGTAGAACAACACCACCCTGTACTTATTTGAACAAGCTGTGTGAAAAAAGGATGAAAAATTAACTGGAGGCCAAATAACTCAATCCTAAAGAATTGTTCCATCAAAGAGAAAATCCTAAAGATGATAGAATTACATCACAGAAAGTGAGAATCATGAGATGACATATCAAAACATATGGATGGCTGGTAAGCACTCCTTAGGGGAATATTTATATACCTCCAAATGCTTTCATCAACAGACAAAAAGAATAAATCTATGAATTGGACATGCAACTAAAAAAAATAGGAAGGCAACAAATCACCTTCCCAACTAAACACCAAGGTAGAAAATTTGAAAATCAAAGAAAAACCAGAAAGCATAAAACCCATTGAATTAATAAATCAAATTAGAAACTTAAAAAACCTAATAACATAAATTAAGTAATCTGATTTTAAGAAGAGAGGAAAAGCAACTTATTCATATAAAAATTTAGAAAGAAAATTAACAAGTGAAGAGGCTACAGAGGAAATGCAGAAATTATTTTGTCTAATTAAGTCAACAAAAATGATAATAGATGAAATGGATACTTACAAAATATAAGACACCCAGGTTATCAAAAGAAATAAATTATTTAAATAACCCAATATCAGAAGAGGAAATTAAATAAGCTGTCGTAAATTCCCAAAGGAAGAAACAAAATAAAATGAGACTAGGTGGATTTATGAGTGAATTCTGGAAAACATTTCAAAAACAATTAATTCCAATACTACATAAATGACTTATAAAAATTAGGAAAACGAGATTTTTCCAAACTCTTTTTTTTTGTGGGGCAATGGGGATTAAGTGACTTGTCCAGGGTCACACAGCTAGTAAGTGTCAAGTGTCTGAGGCCGGATTTGAACTCAGGTCCTCCTGAATCCAGGGCCAGTGCTTTATCCACTCTGCCACCTAGCTGCCCCCCCCCAAAAAAACTCTTTTTGATAAAAATGTGGTCTTAATACCTGAACCCAGGGAAACAAAGCAAAGAAAGAAAATGATAGAATAATGTCCCTAATGAACATTGATGCAAAATATTAAATACTACATTTTAAAATATTATTTATAGGGGGAAGCTAGGTGGTGTAGTGGATAAAGCACTGGCCTTGGATTCAGGAAGACCTGAGTTCAAAGCCAGCCTCAGACACTTGACACTTACTAGCTGTGTGACCCTGGGCAAGCCACTTAACCCTCATTGCCCCCCAAAAAAACCAAAAACCAAAACCCAAAAATATTATTTATAATGACCAGGTTGGATTTATATCAGGAATGCAGGGGTAGTTCAATATGAGAAAAACTATAAGTACAAAATGCCATATTAATAGCAAAAATAATAAAACCCACATGATTATATTAGTAAATGTAGAAAAACCTCATGACAAAATTGAACACCCATTTCTGTTTTAAAAAGAAACACTAGAAAATGTAGGAATAAATGAGCTTTTCCTTAACATAGTAAGTAACAGCTATAAAAAATCACGATCAAACACATATAGTGGGAAAAGGATGGAGACCTTTTCAGTAACATCAGGGTTAGTGTTGTATGAAAGGAGAGAAGGTTAGTAATATCAGGGTTAAAGCAAGTATGTCATTGCTACTGTTTCACATAGTGCTAGAAATGCTAGTTATAACAACAGGACAAGAAAAATTCAAGGGAATAAATATAGACTAAAGGGAAACAAAAGAATTGCTTTTTATAGACGATATGCTGGTGCATCTAGAGGACCCTAAAGAGTCAGCTAAAAATTAATTAAAACAACAAATTTAAAGAAAGTTGCAGGATATAAAGTAGATCTACATAAATCATTAGCATTTCTGTGTATTATAAACAAAACCCAGCAGGAAGAGAAAAGATTCCATTAAAATAACTGTAGAATTTATAAAATACTTAGGCGGTCTATCTACTGAGATACATATGGGAATTTTGTGAATGCAACTATAAAACACTCCTTACAGAAATGAAGACAGACCGAAATAGTTTGAGAAATATTTATTGCTCACGGATAGTGAGAAACAATAGCAAAATTCATCTGGAGGGGCAAAAGCATGAAGAACATAAAGGGCAATCCTGAAAACAAAATGGGAAAGAAGGGGGCTTGGTAGTACCAAATCGCAAACTATACTACAGAGCATAATAATCAAAACGATTTGGTACTGGTTAAAACTAGAGAGGTGAGGGGGCAGCTAGGTGGCACAGTGGATGTGACCCTGGGCAAGTCACTTAACCCTCATTGCCCTGCCAAAAACAAAACAAAACAAAAACAAAAAAACTAGAGAGGTGGATTAGTAGAACAGATCAATAAAACATTTATTACGCATCTGCTTTGTGCTAGGCACCATACACAACAAGATGAGGGACGCAGCATACGGAAGTAAACAAATGTATCAACATAATATTTGATAAACCCAAAGACCCTAGCTACTAGAGTAAGAACTCACTATTTGACAAAATCTCCTTGGAAAACTGGAGAGCAGTCTGGCAGAAATTCTCTTTTGCCCTCAGCACCTCACACAAAATCCCAAGATGAGCTCCGAATAGATGCATGACTTACATATAAAAGGTCACACAATAAAGAAATGAGCAAATCAAGGAAGAAATTGCTTTTCTGCTCTATTGATAGGGAAAGAGTTCTTGACCAAAAAAAGGAATTATAGAGGATCACAGATGAGTATTTGCAGCCTATCTGTTGTAAAAGATGAAAATGGACATGGTCTTTAAAATATTCAATTAGACCCTCCAAGCTAAATTAAATTGGATAATCTTGATTTTATAAAAGAGTTTTTTGCATAAACTAAAATTAAATGGAAAACAAGTAAGTGGGAAAAGTAATATGGTAGGTTACTCTGATGAAGAAAGGTCTCATTTCAAGATATTTAAGGTACAGATTTAAATTTATAAGAATTAAGAGCCATTCCTCAATTGATAAATGGTCAAAGGATACAAACAGGCAATTTTCCAAGGGGAAAAAACCTCAAGCTTTCAATGCCATGTGAAAAAGTGTTCCAAATCCCTAATAATTAGAGAGATACAAATGAAAGCAATTCTACAATTCTACCTCACCCTCCTCAGATTTGCAAAGATGACAAAAAAAGAAAAAGACAAATGTAAAAGGGTCTCCAGGAAAATAAGCACATTATTGCACTGTTGGTAGATCTGTTAATTGGTCCAGTCATTCTGGAAAGCAATTTGGAACTATCGCGGCAAAATCACTAAAACTTTGTGTACCCATCAAAAAGCACTAATAGGCTTGTACTTCAAAGAGAGACAAAAAAGATCCATAGGTACAAAAAAATTATAACGGCTCTTTTTGTATCAGCAAAGAACTAGAAACTTTAATGGAGCACCTATCAATTGCAGAATGGCTGAACAAATTATCGTAAATTAATTCAGTGGAATGTTGAGCCATAAGAATTTAAAAAGAAAGGAAATAGGGGCAGTGAGGCACCTTTTTTTGTTTGTTTTTTGTTTGTTGTTTTTTTGTGAGGCAATTGGGGTTAAGTGACTTGCCCAGGGTCACACAGCTAGTAAATGTTAAGTGTCTGAGGCTGGCTTTGAATTCAGGTCCTCCTGACTCCAGGGCCAGTGCTCTATCCACTGTGCCACCTAGCTGCCCCATCTTTTTTTAATAATAAAGAGAAAAGAACAGAGGGAAGGCCAGAAAGCAGCATAGAAAATCAGGACAGCTACAGGTAAGATATTTTTATACTTAAAAAGAAAAGCAAGCTATACATAATAGATAGTTGCCGTCTAATCTTCTTATTCTGTTTCACTATGTATATTTTATTTGGTGTTTAACTCGGAATAAAATGGGAAATGAGCAAAAGAACAGACATCAACTCAGATAATTGCCATTTCCCAAGGAATTTTAGTTCTTATCGATCAACCCTAATGGAACAAAAGAGCCTGGGAAAATTGTTTTAACCAGAAAAGTCTTTATCTCCTTGTCAAGAAGAGAGACACAACAGCCAAAGGTAACCTCAGTTTAGATTATAAATTCTAGGAGGATGATGAAAGATTATGAACAACATAATCTCATCACTAATGCACTGTTGGAGTTGTGAAGTGATTCATAGAGCAATTGAGAACTGTGCCCAAAGGCCTATAAAACCATGCATACCCTGTAGCAATCCCACTTCTAGGTCTGTATGCCAAAAGATAAAAACCAAAAAAGGAAAAGTACCTATATGTACAAAAATATTTATAGCAGTTCTTTTCTGGTGGCAAAAAATTGGAAATTGAGGGAAGAGCTGCCCATCAATTGGGGAATGGCTGAACAAGTTGTGGTATATGAATGTAATGGAATATTATTGTGCTGTAAGAAATGAGCAGGCTGATTTCAGAAAAACCTGGAAAGGCTTACATGAACTAATGCTAAATGAAATGAGTAGAACCAAGGGAAAATTGTACACAGTAACAGCAACACTGTATGATGATCAACTGTGAATGATTTAACGATACAGTGATCCAAGACAACTCTGAAGGACTTTTTTTTTTTTTTTTTTTTAGTGAGGCAATTGGGGTTAAGTGACTTGCCCAGGGTCACACAGCTAGTAAGTGTTCAGTGTCTGAGGCCGGATTTGAACTCAGGTACTCCTGACTCCAGGGCCGGTGCTCTATCCACTGCGCCACCTAGCTGCCCCTCTGAAGGACTTATGATGAAAAATATATCCATCTCCAGAGAAAGAACAGATGGAGTCTGAATACAGATCAAAGCAGACTTTTTTCTTTTCTTTTTTTTTTAATCATAAAAGTATTTTATTATTTTCCAGTTACATGTAAAGATAGTTTTCAACATTTTTTAATAAGATTTTGAGTTCCAAAATTTTCTCCCTCCTTCCCTTCCCTCCCCTCTCCCTAAGACAGAAAGCAATCTGGCGTAGGTCATACATGTACAATCACATTAAACGTATTTCTGCATTAGTCATGTTGTGAAAGAAGAGTCAGAACAAAAGGGGAAAACCTCAAAAAAGAAATAAAAAACAAAAACAGTATGGTTCAATCTGCATCCAGATTCCACAGTTCTTTTTCCTGGATATGGAGAGAGTTTTCTATCATGAGTCTCAAAGCATACTTTTAAAAACTTTCTTTCTTTTTCTTTTAAATTTTGGTCTACGTTTTCTTTTACAACGTAACTAATATGGAAATGTTTTTCATGACTACATGTGTATAGCCTATATAAAATTTCTTCCCTTCTCAATGGGGGGGGCAGGGAGGGAGGGAGAGAATTTGGTACCCAATTTTAAAAACAAATGTTGAAAAATATTTTTACATGTAATTGGGGAAAAATAAAATATTAAATAAAAATAATTAAATAAAACAAATAGACTTAAAAAAACCCAAATAGTCTCATGTGAGAGGCTATGTGTCACACTAGAGAGCTGACCTTGCGACTAGGAAGGCCTGGATTCAAGTTCTACCGTTGACACATATTGGCTATGTGAGCTTGAAAAAATCCCATATATCTCGGTGCCCCCAGAGTCATAAAGACTCTAGACTGTAGAAGAGAGGAAGCAGGAGAAGGGAGACACTGTCACTGGTGAATCCAGGAATGCCATTTAGGATGCCCATGGGAAGATGGAAAATCCAGCATCTGCAGGACCCTTCAAATCTGGAAAGCCAAAAGAGTTGGGCAGGGGAGGGGAAAAGCCCTGGTTAAAGCTAAAGTTGAGGACTTGTCTTCCCTTCCATGTGGTTCCTCCTCTAGGATATACTGGCAAGGCACAGACTGCAGTACTTGAATTCAATCCCTTTCTAGCTCGCTTGATGCTTTTATAAGCAAGGGGAAGGGAATGATTATTTCTATAATGCCTACGCAGCCAGGCACGATATGAAGTGCTTTACAAATATGGGGACCCAGTGGCCATCAGGAAATCTCCCATGTGATTGGAACAGAACTTCCTTAAATGGCTTTTTGCACTTAGGTCAAAGCTCATGATTGGAATTGATTTATTGAGACTTGTTCTCACCTAGTTAAGGTATTAGAGCTAAAATGGGGTGGGATATTTCAAGGAGTCCAGGCCAGAGCCTTGGGGAACAGCCAGGGTAAGTGGGCATCACATGGATGAAAATTCAGCAAAGGAGACAGAGAAAGAATGGTCAGACAGACAGTGGTCCACAGACATGGTCCAACCATGTCATACCATGCCCCGCCCCCCAACTCAGTAATCTCCAGTGGCTCCCTGCTGCCACCAGGATCAAATACAAAACCTTGTTTGTTTTTCAGAGCCCTTCATAACCTAGCCCCCTCCTATCTTCCTAGGCTGCTGCTTCTTTTTTTTGTGGGGTAATAAGGGTTAAGTGACTTGCCCAGGGTCACACAGCTAGTAAGTGTCAAGTGTCTGAGGCTGGATTTGAACTCAGGTCCTCCTGAATCCAGGGCTGGTGCTTTATCCTCTGCACCACATAGCTGCCCCCTTCCTGGGCTTCTTAACACCTTACTCCCTGACACATACTCTTGACTCCTGGCTGTTCCATAAACGAGCCCCTCCATCTCTTGACATTTTTTCTGGATGTTCTGGATGCCTGGAATGCTCTCCCTCCTCCACTCACAACTGCTGACCTCCTTTGGCTTCCTGTAAATCTCCTCTCGAATCCCACCTTTCCCAACTCCTCTTAATTCCATTGTCTTCCCTCTGTTAATTATTTCCTATTTGTCCTGTATATATAATTTGCTTTCTATATATTTGTTTGCATGTTGTTTCCACCTCCCCCCCACATTGGATTGCAAGCTCCTTGAGGGCAGGGACTGTTTTTTGCCTCTTTTTGTATCTCCATCACTTAGCACAGTGCCTGACTTAAATATTTGTTGATTGATTAATTGATGTCTCTGAAATATTTGGTTAATATCACATTTTTATGCAAAATTAACTCAGAAGAGCAGAAGAATGAGCTGAAATAAGTACTTAGTTTCCTCTTTAGAGATGTATAATCTCCATCTAGTCCAGGTGTCCTGGGCCTTTTTTGTATGCCATGGGCCCTTTGGGCAGTGTGGTGAAAAGGCCTTTGAAGAGTTCAGCTCCTCAGAAGTGTGCTTTTAAATGCATAAATACAAAAATACAGGATTACAAGGGGACCTAATTCTATTCAAATACAACTCTCCAAATACTTGAAAAACAAATTCCTGGAATTCACCCAGGTGAAGAACCCTTGCCAAGCTAGCATTCTTGAGAGATCCCTGGGCAAGGTGACACTAAGTGCTGATTACCTTTAGAGGCGTAGATATGCTTCCTGAGCTGATGTCTATGTTTACACCGAGGAAGAAGCTTTCAGAAATCTTGAGATAAAAAACAGTCCATGACAACCAGTTTAGGCAGCACTTCGGAAATGTTTTATTGACAATTATTGATATTAATGTATAACAGTATCCTTATTAGCTTATTAACTTTTCTTCACTTCATGCTTTCCTACTGTTTGCAGCATTCCCTCCTGCTGATGTGTAAAATGCCAAAGAGTTTTATAATATTTAATACCCACTGAGCATTAAGGGTTTGCCAAATGTTCTTTAGGAACATAGAAATAGGTGTGGGCTTCAGCTGCTCTTCCGAAAATCTAGATTTGACAGATGGGTGAGATATATGTTTTGAGAGAAGATGGGCCCAAAGGAAGCAAGCAACCTTGAGACTGATTCCCAGCCACTGTTGTTTGTCTAAATAGGAGTTATTCAAAGTACAGGCAGAGATAGAATGACAATGCTGGTACTGTTCAGATAACTTCTGGATATTTGTTATTAATCTCCATTTTGCTTGATTGAGCTGGGTCTTTGTTCTTACTATCCTTGCCCTTTTCCTCAGCTCCCTCTGAGAATGGTATCACATCATGCATCTTAAGTTCTCTGGTCTGGGAGGGTAGAGACAACCTTGGGTCC
The DNA here is from genome assembly GCF_019393635.1 of Dromiciops gliroides. NCBI lineage: Eukaryota > Metazoa > Chordata > Mammalia > Microbiotheria > Microbiotheriidae > Dromiciops > Dromiciops gliroides. The sequence goes on along the minus strand of NC_057867.1, from coordinate 2,869,356 downwards.
TTTTATCTGTGGGAACTGATGTGGTGAAATTAGTAACTAAAGCCAGGCCTGTCCACCCAGACTACTTACAGATTTGTCTTCTTGCAGAGATTCTGTTGGGTTTGATTTTCTGAAGACTGTCTGTAACCGATTTGAGTCACCAGAAGACGTTGGAAAAGCCTTTCTACTCCACATTGAGCTCCTCTTACAAAGGAAGGAAGACCAGCTTGCCAAGGAGAAGATTGAGGGCATCCTTACAGGTTTGTAACTGGTTACTGCAAAGTGCTGATCTGCAGAGAATCATCCTCAGACAGAGGGAGTGGAAAATAGCAGGAGGTGACAGTAGAGAAGTTGGGCTTCCTTTTTCCCCCCTTCTACGTTGTGCTTTCTCTGATGGCCACTGAGTGTGGTAGCCCCTCATCTCTCCAGAGCTTAGCCATACAGGCAGTGTCAGGCAGCCAAGAGCCAGGAAGAAAGCAGGTACCAACTCCAAGTCAGCTTCCTACTCAGGGCCTACTTTTAGCCTGCATTTGTTTACATTTGTGTACTCTGCATTGATAACTAACAAACTTGGTTATACAGTTTCACAATTCCTAGTAGTTTTAGAGACAGCCAGTCGTTAAAGGGGGAGAAGGGGGAGAGGGACTGCTATAGACGGGCACAATAATATCAAGTTGGGGGGACAGCTTGGCTGCTACAAAGGGAGACCCATTAGGGTTGAAGCATACAGTGCCTATTCATGATGATTCTCATCCTCCAAAGGCAAAATAAGAAAGCAAGGAAGCCAGGAGGCCGCTTATTTTAGAAAGGTTTCTGCCCGGTTCATTGGTTAACGTTTTTGGTTCTTAAAATCTGGCTATGCAATTGAATCACTCCCTAAGAATTCTAAATAGCCACAGGTTTTGGTTTTTGTTTTGGGGGGGGGTTTTGTTTGTTTGTTTTTATGGGGCAATGAGGGTTAAGTGACTTGCCCAGGGTCACACAGCTAGGAAGTATTAAGTGTCTGAGGTCGGATTTGAACTCGGGTCCTCCTGAATCCAGGGCTGCGCCACCTAGCTGCCCCCAATAGCCATAGTTTTATGAGCTTTTGAATACTACCTTGCAGCACTATGGTGCTTTGCCATTTTCAAAATGCTTCGACCTTTACTCTCTTTACCCCCCTCATCTCTCCATTGGAGATTGAGTAGCACAAATATTTTTATCTTTATCCTTAGACATGAGGAAACAGAGGCTCTAAGACCTTAAGGGACTTGGCCATGAACACACAGATAGTAAGTGGCTGAGGTAGGGTCTCCCTCAGGTCTCCTGTGCTCTGTCCACTACCTCATTCATGCTCATTTCTTTGATCGAGAAATTGATCCACAGCAAGACCGAGGGACTGAGTAAATGGTAGAGGCAGTGCTTAAAGCCAGGTGTTGTGACTTCTGTCTCTACACCTTGCCCTATCCCATGGTGGCCACACACCTCTTGGGAGAAGAACATTTGTAGGTGACATATTAGGTAGCTTCTGACTCCTGGCTGTTCCCAGGGCCAGAAGCATGTTTGGTGACTGGCCTAGGAGTCAGGTTTTCTCAGGAGCGCTAATGCAGATTTTGACACAGTCTCCCCTTTTTCAAAAAGAGCAGAAGGAGAGGACAGGGAGGGCTTGTGTTTGTATCAAGTTCCGCCTTCAGCTAGCATGCTATTATGGTATCAATGGTTCCTTAATTGGCTAATGTCTTGGAACCTTGTAAATTTCTAGACTGAACATACTTGTCTGTGAGTCATGGGGTTTAAAACCGATAAAGCTTACATGTAAACCTGGACTTAAAGCACTTTACAAGTGCCCGAGGGCATAATTGGCCTCTATTGTGAACTTGACCTGATCTCCTTAGTACATTATACTAGAAATGTTCTTTCTTATTAATGATTTCTGGCATTGTTGTGGGCTCATTCACAACTGTATTACCTTGCCAGAAAATGATCCAATTTGGAGCCTAGAAAACGGGTTAAAAGAGACTGATGGGAGGAAAACTGGCCCAGATCGATGGAAGTGTTGTCTCGTAAATTCTGATTGTGATATGGATACTGATGAGACTCATTGTCAATGTGGTTGTTTTCGATCCCTGCTCAAAGATTACAGTCTATTACACTATTGATGGACATGAAAGTTGTAGGTTTCTGTTCACAAGCATGTTGGGTTTTTTTTTCAGCTCATCGTGCAGGAAAAGAGCTGCCCTGCCAAATATTAAGCTGGCTGCACAACATTCTTTGGGACCGAGCTGCCCAAAATTTTGAGGTTTGGACATCTTTATTCTTTATTCTTTTACTCCTTCCTTTTCTTTTCTTCAGGTCAAACAGGCTATGACAAACTTTTGATGTGCTAAATGGTTTCCCTATCCTTCTCTAATCCATTTCTTCACAGGCTACCAAAGTCATCCTCCTAATCATTAAATCACTCCCCTGTTCAAAAGCCTTTAGTGACCCTCCCCTCTCCTGTGTGTGCTGATCAGGGCTGAGTATAAATCATGACACTCAGCCTTTAAGCCTTCTTAAAACCCAGCTCACTTGAAGGAGAACAGCCTTTGGGAAATGTCTTGGGGCCTGAAAAAAAGGGAATATCTTTCTACAGTTTACCTCGATTACTTTTAGTCTTGTAATTGTATTGGCTTCTACAGCTACTTAAAAAACCATTAAAAAATTGCCCATATCTTACACATGGATTCCTGTTGTTTCTTCTTAACCCTCAGGCCCAGAATTACTCGGAAGCCCTGCAGTGGTATAACTACTCCCTGGGTTTCTATCCATCTGGGCAGATGGATCCGGACTTTGCCAAACTGCAGAGAAATCGAGCTTCCTGCTACATTCATCTGAAGCAGCTGGAAAAGGTCCTTTGGTTTCTCCCTTCTGGGGCTCTCCATAGGCAGAGTCTAGGATGGCTGGGGAGGACAATATTCTTTGTGTCTTCCTGGCAGTCATTGGCTCCAAAGATACTTAGAGTCATTCTCCATTTGTGTCCAACTTAGTGCAAGGCTGAAGGGGTCATCTAGAGCAGGAGAACATGTCCAGCCGTGCGTTCAGATTGTCAAGCGCTGCAAGCGAAAGCCTTCCTGGGGCTCTTTTTTCCTGCTTTATTAGAAGGGTAGAGGGAAGAAGAGGGTCTTCTTAGTTTTTGTAATTGACAGTAGATTCTGACGGGTAAGTCTTGTTGGAGTTGTGAAAGGTCACTCTGATCAGCCATCTGTCACAGATTGAAGGCTAACATTTCTTTCTAGCAAGTGTGCAATGAAGGAAAATGTTCAGGTAAGAATCCTGTTCTTTTGCCTTCTGGGCTGATTGCTTCTGACTTGCTAGCAGCCTTTGCCATGACTGTGAAGTGACTTTTCAGCAGGAATACATTTTAGAAGGTGAAAGAAAGGGGTGATGACCTAAAGCTAGAATCATCCCTATTGCCTAGAGATGTCGGACCTTCTTCTTCCTCAAGCCAGCCCAGAACAAGCAAGTGTGGAGGACACACCCTTCCTTGAGTCAGGCAATCGACATTGATGAAGCACCTACTGTGTGCTGAACCCTGGGGAAACAGAGAGGCAAAGGACAGTCCTTGCAAACAACTCAGTATAGACCAAGTCTAGACAGGCAGGATAAATTGGGGCTAGTTTCTGAGGGGGGACTGGGAAAAGTTTCTTGCAGGAGGTTGCCCAGTAAGCCAAGAGGTGGAGACTAGTCAGAGAAAACGCCTGTAGTCAGGAGGTTGAGTATGTTGTGTGTGCTAGGAACAGCAAGGAGGCAAGAGTCACCAGATACCAGAGTATGTTGCGGGGGGCCCTTAAGGTAAAAGAGTGGAAAAAATGCAGGAAAGTGTGCCACTTCTGAAGGGCTTGAAACACCAGAGGACTTTCCATTTGATGCTCTGGGTGATGGGGAGCCACAGGCATTGATTGAATGGGCGAGGGGGTGCAGGGGTGACATAGATTTATAATTTAGTTCCCTAAATTCACTTTGGTGGCTGAATGGAGGATAACCTGGCATGGGGAGAGCCTGAAGGCAGGCAAATGCACCCCCCCCCGCCCCCAGCAGGCTTCTGTCCAAGGGTGAGGTGAGGAGGGCATGCACCAGAGCAATATCAACAAAAGGACTTGGCAACAGACTGGCTTTGGGAGGTGAGAGAAGCAAGGAGTTAAGGGTCATAGCCAGGTTGCAAGCCCAGGGCCCTCAGCAGTATTAGGAAGCCATGGAAAGTGTGGACCTGTGCAGAGTAAGAAGATTGTGTCTCCTTTCAAAATGTTAACACCCACTTTTTAGGAAAGTGTGAATCTAGTGTGGCACTTTGTGAAGCATTATTCCCTTCAGCAGATCACAGATTGAATGCCTCCACATATTTGGCAGGAGAGTTCAGAGATTCGTGGTGGGTGTGGGTCATTCCTGCTTCAGTTGGAGAGATGGAAAGGGGCCTGTTGTCACCATCCCACACTTAGGTTGTGTCCTGCCCTCAGGAGCAGTCCCCTCTTTTTGCTACCTTATTATTGTATTTGTCTTCTACCAAAAAAGGGCTTCTTTCCCCTTATGTTCAGAAGGAAAGGAGCCCAAGTTTTGAGTACAGAATCAGGAGAAACAGCATGATATGCTGGGACTGAATATCAGGAGATCTGGGCTCTCTCACTCTGGTTCTTTGACTGTCAAGCAGTATGACCTTGGACAAGTCACTTTCCCTCACTAGGCCTCAGTTTTTGAAAAATGAGATTTCAAAAAAAAAAAAAAAGAAAAAAAGAAAAATGAGATTTCTAAGGTTCTTTCTAACTCTTAACTCCTCTGATGATAGAGGTCATCTATTTCAACCCCTTATTTTGCAGAAAAGGAAATTGAGGCCCTGAGAGTAAATGACTTGCCTCTTCCACCCCTGGCTGAAGCTATGGTCTTACCTTTCTATGTCTTTAAGCCAGGGGTTCTTGACTTGCAGTTCATGAACCCTAAGGGTTGGGGTTTATGGATACATTAGAGGGAGTCCATGAACTTGCCCCCCACCCCCCGCCTGTAATAGCAAACTTCATAGCAAAAATATTTGGGGATCTGCATTTCACTAGAATTGGTTTCTTTTGTAATCCTCTGCATTTTATTTTATGTATCTAAACACATTCTTCTGAGAAGGGGTCCACAGACTTTACCAGCCTGCCCAAGGGGTCCTTTACTAAGCCCCATTAGTGAGACAGTAGAATATTGAGAGACTTGCTTCTCAGGCCTCTTTTCCTTGGGAAGTTCTGGTAGAATTAATCCCCTTCAACTTTGGAGTCCTTTGTAAGGTTGGAGGCCACATTGAGGGGCAATTGATGAGATCACATGACCCAACATGTACCTGTCAGAGTCATAGGGGCTGAGGGTGTGGAGTATACTGTGGCATTGTTGCAAGAGCACTGGTTTTGGAGTCTGAGAACCTAAGTCCTGCCTTTTCTTCTTACTATCTGTAACATCTTGGCCAAGTCCTTTCCTCTTTCTGGGCCTATGTAAAAGGAACAGTTGAGTTTAGATGATGTCTGAGCTCAAAAAATCTGGGATGAATTTGATGGCACCTTGACCCAAGAGATTGTGCTGGAAATAGTATCAGATCATAGGTTTGGAGCTAGAAGAAACCTTGGTAGTCATAGAGTTTGACCCTTATTCAGAGGAGGAAACTGAGGCAGACAGCAGTTAAGCGACTTGCCCAGCTTGTAAGTATCTGAGTCCAGATTTGAACCCCAGGCTTCCTGGCTCTATCCACCATATAGTGCCAGAGCAAAAACTCAATTGGATTTGAGAAGTAGACGATGGCATTAGGGGATGATTGGTCGTGTGGGTCATACAGTATCAGTTCTCCTCAGGTGTGTGGGCTGCCAGTGCTACAGATGAAGTGAACCACAACATCAGAAAGCATTTCTGGGATTGTTATACAGCTCTCAGTAGACAAGTTTTAACGTGTCACTAACTGTGCTCGTTTTATATGGTCCAAAATATCTTACCCCTTTCTAGTAGGCCTGAAGATACAGCTAGAGCACTGGCCCTTTAGTTGGGAGAACCTGAGTTCAAATCTCACCTCATACACTAGCTGTGTGACCCTGGGCAAGTCGCTTAACCCCAATTGCCTTAAAAAACAACAACAAAAACATGATGTTTATCTTGCCACTGGACCCAGATGACTCTGGTGACCTTGCACAGCCCTCCTTCACTTAAATCCAATTCAGTACAAGTCATGACATCATCCCCATGTCATGGTCCTCTTGGAGAAGGAAGGACAAACAACAAGGAAATGAATTGACCGTTTTGCCTAAAAGTGTCAGCATCTTGATATGGCTAAAAGTGTCAGCATCTTGATATGGCCACTAGGTGGCGATGTGGCTTCTGTTTGCATTGAGCACATCCCATCAGGCCTTTCCTGACAGGCTGGAGATGCTTCTGTGCAGCCCTGGAGGACGGTGGACAGCCATTTTCACATACTTAACTGTCGAAACAAAACACAAAATCAGGACTTAGGAAGCCATGAGATGAAGGTTCACTCCTAAACATGTGGTATAGTTATATGGTACAAGTCTTAGGAGCTTCCCAGCATCATCAAATCAACAAGTTTCTTTATCTGGAAAACAGGGATGTTTGTAGTCCCTGGCTTCCAGGGTGGTGGTGAGGCCCAAAGGAGATGATAGATCTAGAACTCACTTTGTAAACCGATCGTCATTGCTATTATTATCGTAATGACATTTTGGAAAACCACCAATCTTAGAGTGGTCATCATATCTAATGTCCCCATTTCAAAGATGAAGAAATTAAGGCTTGGGAAAGTTAAGTGATTTATTTGAGGTCTCAGAGCAAATGAGGCCTGGGACCCAGGGCTCCCTGCTCTTAGGGTAGTGTTCTTCACATCATGAGCTACATCCCTTATTGGGCAGACACAGGAGAGCTTGAAGACACAGTCATTCATGCCTATTAGGGGCTTCATGTCTTAGTCTAGAGAGAGGATTTAGTTACAAGAAATAACGAGAGAAGGCTTGAAGACAGTATGTGGAGTGCAGACTCTTAAGTCCTGTGGGGATTCAGGGAAATAAGAGGTAATAGAAATAGAGGTAAGTATAAATAAAATATAAAGAAATAAGAAATATACAGGTAAGAAAAACTGAACTGGGACTTGAAGCATCAGTAGGATTTCATAAATGGTGAGGGAGCCACTGAATGTGAGGAGAATGACAAAAGCCCATGCATGGAAGTGGGAAAGTATGAGACTTGGAGAAGTAAGCGTGCTGCCCTGAATGGAGCTGTGAGGCAGAAGGCTTCATGGGAGAGAACAGAAAGCCTTTCCCCTTCTCGGCCTTCTTGGCCCCTCTGTGACTCTGGAAGACTTTGAATAGCAGTCTAAAGAATCAGGACTTAAAATAATTAAGAACTCTTGATTAGATGATGATGAAAGTCGTGTTTTAGGTAGGTTCATATGAATTGATTATGGGGCGGGGGGAGAGATCAAATAGACTATTTGGAAAGTCATCTAGATAAAAGAGGATGAGGACCTAGACTTAAGATAGTGGCAGTGTGTATGGAAAGGAAGGTACTAGTATAATTCTAACTAATAGTACCAGCTAGCATTTACATAACTTTTACCTTGTGCCAGGCGCTTGGCAAACATCTCTTTTTAACCCCATAACAACACTAAGAGGTAGATGCTGTTATTGTCCCTGGGCAGCTAGATGGCACAGTGGATAGAGCACTGGCCCTGAAGTTGGGAGGACCTGAGTTCAAATCTCACCTCAGACACTCAGCTGTGTAATGCTCGGTAAGTCACTTAACCCCAACTGCCTTAAACATCTGGGGCCATCTCCAGTTGTCTTGATGAAGACTTGCCAGTGGACCCAGATGGCTCTGGAGGAGTGAGGCTGGTGACCTTGCACAGCCCTGTCTCACTTAAATCCAATTCAGTGCAAGTCATGACATCTCCCCGATGTCAGGGTCCTCTTGGAGAAGGAAGGTCAACAATTACAATATTGTCCCTATTTTTCAGTTGAGGAAACTGAGGCAGAAATAAGTGAAATGACTTGCCTCTGGTCACACAGCTAGTAAGTGTCTAAGGCCAGATTTGAACCCAACTCTTCCTGATTCAAAGCCCAGTGCTCTATCTGCTATGCTACCCAGCTGCATAAAAAAGAAAGATAGATTTCATAGAATCTCATATGTGGAGGATGCTTTCAACCTTCTATGAAATATAGGAATCTGTTCTACAATGTCTCTAGCAGATGAGTGCCCAGCCTCTGACTATTTCTAGTGACAGTTTGGTGAGTGACTGAGAATCTGAGGCGTTGTGATCCAATAGAAAGCGCCAGTTAAGAAGTCAGGAGACTTACAGTCTTGTCTTTTCCACTCATAAACCTGATCCCAGTCGCTTAATTTCTCATCTATAAAGTGAGAACATTGGACTAGATCAGCTCTGACGTCTTCTCCTCCCTCAAGCTAACGTTCTGCAGCATTACAGCTCCTGTATGATGAGCCTGGAAGGTGGGAAATGGTGCAGCCTTGATAGGAATGGGGCAACTGAAAGGGGAGTTGTTTGGGGAGGAAAAAATCACACAAGTCAATGAACATTGATTAATCACTTGCCATGGGCAAGATCCTGTAAACAAAGACAAAAGGAAATCATCCACAGCTCTCGGCAAAATCACAGGATGTTAGAATGAAAAGGAGATTCAGGAAGGCCCGAGAGACTGTGACTCAACTGCACACACAGAAAGCAAGGCCAGAACTGGGGCCTCTTGAGTCTTCCTCCCTTCTTTCTGAGTTCTGCTTCTGACTCTCCTGACTGTGCCATCCTGCCTCAGCTGCCATCTCACCCCGGAGCATCCTCCTACCCCTTTTACCATTGGTGTGTCCTCCAGGAACTTCCATTTGGAGGAAAGGCCTAGGCCAGTCGTCCCTCCTCCCGGTCCTGGCTCTACTTCTGGCTTTTGCCCCCAGGCACCTGGAGGAATACCTCTCCCCTTTCCCCCTTTCTTCACCCCCCCCCCTTTTAGTGCCCTTTTGCATATCACCCTTGAGAGGGTCCCCTGAACTTGCCTTTTTGAGTTGCCATATTTTCCAGGACCCAGAGTATATAGGAAGCCTTGAACATGTCAAGGACGAACACCCCCCACCCCCATCAGCCGCCATAATTTGTTGTTTGCTCCCCAAGCTGGACTCCCTGTGTGTCCTTGGGAGTCAAGACAGGTGCCAGACAGGCTGTGCTAGAGTGAGAAACTGCTTGTGCAGCTGGAAGCCCAGTAGATAAGCAGACCATCCTATCTTCATGGTCTAGCAGTTCCCAAGGGAAAAGAATGCTGCTTTTGCCTTTGCCTTGCTCCTCCCCTTCAGGAGGGCTTTAGGCCTTTTCCCATCCCTCCGGCTCCTTTCTTCTTCCCATGCCCCTCTCCCATTTAGGAGCTTCTTCCTCCTTCCTTTGTTGTAATCCCATAAATACGCAAGCTTCTATCTGGATTGTGAACTCTTTGCACTTGCATAGGTTCATTTGTAATTGCAATGCGTGTCTCATGGACTTGTGATATTGTTTTTTGGTTAACAAGAGAAAGTACTGTCTTTCCTTTTGCATGTATTTGTATGTTCCTATACTCAGCACAGTGCCTGTCATGCAGTAGATAACTACTAAATGCTTATTGCCTTGGTTTGTCTGGTTCCAAATTCTTTCCATTCTATCATTATACCTGTCAGATTTGAGGGGATGTGAGATTATTCTAGAGAGAGCCATTCTGTTGGCACCTGGAAATCCTGGGGTGAAGGCTCAAGTTGTAGCTTTTAGAGCCGTGGAGATAAAAGAAAAAGTTGAAGCTGTGGGAGAAGCTTGTAGGGTGGGATGGAGATGGTGCTCCCCAATGCAAGAAAAAAGAGCCCAAAATGGAATCTGGTAGGGGGAAGAGGATGACAAGCGGTTGGTCAGATAGGTAGGAGGAAGCTCAGGAAAGCCCAGGGTCCCAGAAATGAACAGCTCCATTTTAAAAGGCTGTAGTTGGTCAGCAGCATCATAAGCCACATAACAGTCAAGAAGAAGGTCCAAGAAAGATCCAGAAAAAAGTTTTTGTGGAGTAAGAAGAGTTGGGTTCCAGCAGGTTCAAGCCACAAATAGAATGAATGGGGGTGGGGGGATTCATAGGAGATGAACAGTTTACAGTAGATCATCCCCCCCACGGGGCCAAGCATCATCGCCCCCTGGGCCCTCTGGGTACCTCCTTTTCCCTGGCCTCTTTTGAAGTTCAGTAGTTTAATTTTTTGACTTAAAACATTTCCATCATAGAGACTGATCAAGGCAAGACAACAGCCACGTGGGGCAACCTCAGCAACAAATTGCTTCATACTTAGAGTTCACATTTATCCAGCGCTTTGAGGTTTATAGTATGGTTGCCTGACAGTTCTGTGAAGCAAGGAGTAAGAGGCTTGACATCCCAAAAGAGGCTCCCAAGGCAGAGAGAGCGTGTCTCAAGTCCCACCACTCCTTTTTTGTTGTGGGGCTATGAGGGTTAAGTGACTTGCCCAGGGTCACACAGCTAGTAAGTATCAAGTGTCTGAGGCCGGATTTGAACTCAGGAACTCCTGAATCCAGGGCTGGTGCTTTATCCACTGCAGCGCCACCTAGCTGCCCCAAGTCCTGCAACTCTTAAGTGGCAGAATCAGGGCTTCCACCCAGCTTGCTGGGCTATCCCTATTGCATGTCGCTTCCCAGTCAGTTAACTAGAAAGTGTAGATGCCTCAAAACTAAGGAAGTCTAACTGTGCAAGACAAAATTAACAATGGAAAGAATGTCCTGATGGTTTCTTTCGTGGCCATAAAAAATTGTTGTAAGACTTCAGAAGTCTGGCCAAGGCTGAGCTCACAGGACTACCTGAGAGGCCAAGGTAGTTGTTGGGCACTGCCAGGATGCTCAGATTTGGTACAAGAGGAGGAGGTGGGTGGCAGATGGAGGGAGGAGAGAAGTCACTGATGTCAAAACATCAAGTGGTACTGATGACAAGAAACGAAATCTTCCTTGTGGGGAGCTCAGTGATGTGACTGAGAGTCCCACCAGCCCTTGGGACTCTTACCTGAGCTTGAGCTTTGGCAACCAACAGAGCTCATTTCTTTCTTCCTAGGCCAACGAGGCCGTAAAAGAAGCTGAAAGCTATGACGCTGCCAACATTTTCACTCGGTTCATTGTGTTCAAGATTGCCGTCTTGAGAGGCAACACTAATGAAGGTAGGTGAGCTACCCCTGAGCTCAGTGTGGTCAATGGCGCCGATGATGGGTATGCTTGTGTGTGTGTGTGTGTGTGTGTGTGTGTGTGTGTGTCTGTGCGTACATGTGCGGGCATATGGACATCTAGATAGTTTCATCACAGAAAGTAAGGGAAGAAAATAAAGGTGATGAGGGGTTACAGCCTCAAGGAGTGTAATCAAGGAGTATCAATAGAGAAGAGATGTGACTACAGATTCCAGATGGAACTAGCCCCCAAAGTTATAGAGACAAGTAGGCCAAGGAAGCCCTGCTTAGGCAGCTCTGCTGACTAGTAGCTATATTGTGTCCGGCCAGGAGCAGTGTGAGGCTGCTATGAAGATAGGACCCCAAGGCCCTGCATTATTGGAGGAAGCATGACTTATCTTGACCACATGCATATGGCTTTACATGTGTGCTTTCTCACTCTTCATGTTCTCTTGGTTTGGGCCCACTCTTCTCACTGACACTATGTATTTGTGAGAGTGGAGCACAGGATTGGGTGGGGGGGAATGCCTCCATTTTGAGCTTCTTGTGTCTCCTGGCTCACCAATGAGAATGTGGTTTTAGGAGGGTGGACCCGCCACTTCCTAGTGAACTCAGGGTGGCACACTCTTCCCCTGCCCCACCTACCCCAAACCAAAATGTCTGGGAGTGGGAAGGGGAACAGTGCCTTGTGGGAATGTCATTGGACAGGATGAGGAGCAGGGAGTGATGGGATGAGTACTCTCCTTGGAATGGAGACCTTGGTTTCAATCTGGTTTTGTTTGTTTTTGTCTTTTGGTTTTGGTTTTGGGTTTTTTTGCAGGGCAGTGAGGGCTAAGTGACTTGCCCAGGATCACACAGCTAGTAAGTGTCAAGTGTCTGAGGCTGGATTTGAACTCAGATCCTCCTGAATCCAGGGCAGGTGCTCTATCTACTGCACCACCTAGCTGCCCAGTTTCAATCTGTTTTAATGAAAGTCATCTCCCCCATTAGTTTGGCTTTTTCTCTGTATTCCCAGTGCTAAGAACTCTACCTTGTCTGGCCCACAGGCTGGTGGATCCTTTGATTAGGTGACCTTGGGTGAGTCATTTAAATTTGTTAAGCTTTAACTTTTTCATCTGTAAAGTGGAGATGATAATAGTAGCACTCGTAGGAGCTAGTTAGTGTAGTAGGTGGAACACCAGACTTGGAAGCCTACACACAGAAAGCCCTAAGTGTGAATCCTGCCTAAGACACTTACTAGCTATGTGACCTTGGGCAAGTCACTTCACTTCTTCCAGCCTCCAGATTCCTCATCTGCAGATAATTATAGCACCAACCTTCTAGGGTTGTGTAGAGCATATGAGAACACATGGCTTTGAAACCTTCAAACTATGTCAATTCTGCTGCTATTATCATTATTTTTAAAATTTTATTATTTTTTATTATCATTATTATAAGAAATATATTGGAAAGGGGGCAGGGAACATGTTTTGTAACTGTTATGAGCCCTTGTTACTAGAGCTGTGCTCTGAATGAAACTTACTAGCATCCAGAAAGAGCCAGGAGAGTTCCTTCCCTGCTTTTCAGGGTAAGCTGAGGTCAAGGCTGCTTTAGGGTTAAACTCACTGCTGTGTGTGAGGCATTCTGAAGCCAAAGAGCAGTGAACTTCAGGATTTTCTGGATACAGGATGCTGAAGAAAGAACAAGAATTTTGATTCTCTGTAGAAAAAGCAGAAACTCCATACTTTGCCTCCATGTTCATTCTCATTCTCTCCCTCTCTCCTTCTCTCTCCTTTTAAACATTCAAGTAAAACGTTTAACTTTGTAAACACAATACCCTATTGCTCATCATGTTTCTTTATCCCTCAGTAACCAATGATGGAAGGAAAATTGGGTGCTTTCTCAGCTTTCCTTTCTCCATCGTCTCTTTTTCATGATGAGATGTCATATACCAGTAAACCAAATCTGCATTTGGTTCAGTTTCAACATTCTGAACTGCCAGATTTTTCCTCTTCTTTCTTTCAAAGAGGCATTGATGGCTTGTACCATCAGTAGAGAGATTGGGTCCTCTTTTCTGGTTTAAAAAATTTTTTATTCTCAACTTAAACACCAAAAAAGAGAATATTTCCATTTATAGAGCAGAATTACAAAAGGAGGGCTGCCTATGAAATTGTAAATCTCCATTTCATACTGATTGCTTTAAAAAAAATGTGTGTGTATATATACACACAGTAATTCAACATGTTACTTTCAGAACTGTCCTCGTCTGTGATTTCTTCTTCAACCTCTTTCTCTTCCCTTCTGTGCATTTAAAAAAAAAGATTTCAATGCCTCTCTTTCTAGGGGTGCCACCATTGCTAATTTCCCCTCTGCCCCTATTCCCTCCCCCATCTCCATTTTAAAACTGAGAGAGAAAAAAGAACCCTTGTAACAGATCAGAAAGCCTCCAGCAGTTGCGTACAAGATTGGCTGTTTCTACATGTTGAGCCCATTGCCTCTCTGTCAGGAGGAGAATACGCCACTCCATCATTTGTCCTTTGGAGAGATGCTTGGTCATTGCATTGCTCAGAGTTCTTAAGGCTTTTCTTTACCATGTTGCTGTTGTCTTGGTCCTGCTCACTTCACTCTGCATCAGTTCATACTACCCACACCTCTCTGAAATCATCTAATTCATCATTTCTTATGGCACAATAATATTTCATTCTATTCCTATTACCAGAATTTGTTCATCCATTTTCCAGTTGATAAGTTTCCCCTTAGATTCTAGTTCTTTCCTTTTTTGCTGTTTAATCCCTGCTTCAGGTTTCAGGATATTTGACTGTGCACTCCCAGTATTATCCTCTTTTTTAATCCTCTTATCCCTCCCTGTCCTTCCTTATTTCCCTTTGAGTTTGGTATATTTCTATATCAGATTGTGTACGTGTGTGTGTGTGTGTGTGTGTGTGTGTGTGTAACCTCACTTTGTCCATTGCAGATTAGAATGACGTTCCTCTGATGCCTACTCCCCCTCCCACTCTTTTCTCCATGTTTGTGTATTCTTTTTCTGACACCAGTGACCAAAACCAGCAAGTTTGACTCCCTTCTTCCTCCTCATTTCTACATAAGTATATCCCTTCTTTTACTCTCCCTTCTCTGCCTTCATCAGGCTTTCAGAACAGAACCAATCTAGCCTCAGGACCTCTATTTTTCTTATTTAATCCCCTCAATAACCTTTAAAGACTTAGAATCTGAAGGGACACTCACTTCTTCTTCCCCTATTAGAATGTTAGCTTTATATCATCATCCAGTTCCTTCCATTTGATCAGGTTTTCCTTTCCAGAATTCTATTTTTTTAATTTTTTTTCTTTGTGTGCGGGGCAATGAGGGTTAAGTGACTTGCCCAGGATCACACAGCTAGTAAGTGTCTGTCTGTCTCTGTCTCTATCTGTTAAGTGACTTGTCCAGGGGGCAGCTAGGTGGCGAAGTGGATAAAGCACCGGCCCTGGATTCAGGAGTTCCTGAGTTCAAATCCGGCCTCAGACACTTGACACTAGCTGTGTGACCTTGGGCAAGTCACTTAAGCCCCATTGCCCTGCCAAAAACAACAAAAACAAAAACAAAAAAAATGTGATTAACAGGGGCAGCTAGGTAGCTCAGTGGATAAAGCACTGGCCCTGGAGTCAAGAGGACCTGAGTTCAAATCTGGATTCAGACACTTGACCCTTATTAGCTGTGTGACCCTGGGCAAGTCACTTAACCCTTGATGCCCCACCAAAAAAATATGATTAACTTGAGCAAAATCATAGTATCCTGAGTGAGCAGAAGAGTGAGTTGCAAAAAGCTCTAGGTTTGGAATTGGATCTGGGTTCAAATTTCAACTCTGCTATGTACTTGCCATGTGACCTTGGTAAAGTCCCATTCTCCCTCTGGTTCCCAGTTTCCTTGTCTGCAAAAGGAATGGGCGTTGGATTAGATACTCTTCCAGTTCTAAGCCTCTGGTGCTGTTTGGTTTTTATGTTTTTTTATGATCATTTTCTAAAAGTTCCATTGCTGTTATTATTACTGTTATTTTTTGCTGTCCCACTCAGTGCACCATTCTGATTCTACTTTCATCACTCTACATATCATTAAATACTTAATTATTGTTCATTGGTTTTTCACATGTCATTTAACTTTTCCCATATTTCTCTGCATTCTTCTCTGAATATTTCTCATTTCTTAGAACATGATCCTTTTCTCTTACTTTCACATATCAACATTTGTTCAGCCATTCCTCAGTCTTTGGGATTGTTTCCAGTTTTTGCCCTCACAAATAAAGCTACTCTACATATATTGGTATGGCTAGGTCTTTTTTCCTTTTAATAACATCCTTAGGGTTGTCATTCTTATCCTATTAGTGGAACCACTGGGTCAAAGGTGTACACGTTTTGAAGTCCTACTGTTGTTTTGTCTTTCAAAACAATTTCACCAATTCATACAGCTGCACCAACGTCGTAGTAGTGTGCCTGTTTCTTCACAGCCCTGGCAACTTTGAATTTGATTGGTTTTTTAAAGTTTGATTGGTTTTTTAAAGGCATTTACTATATTACCTCAGAATTGTTTTAATGTACATCTCTCTGTTGAAGTGCTTTAATACTTTGGCAGGTGTCTATTAACTGTTTTCTTTTGAACACTTGATCAGTATCCTTTAGCCATTTATGCATTAGGAATTGAATCTTACTCCTCAAATTTGTCTCAATTGCTTAGGGATTTTGGATGTCATATTTGATCAGATTATAGCAAAGGGTTTTTTTTCCTTCCACTTTAATTTTTATTTTGAATGCTTTGCTTTTTTGGCGACAAATTCTTTTATTTTTTTATTTTTAATTTTTTTACTGAGGCAGTTGGGGTTAAGTGACTTGCCCAGGGTCACACAGCTAGTAAGTGTTAAGTGTCTGAGGCCGGATTTGAACTCAGGTCCTCCTGACTCCAGGGTTGGTGCCCTATCCACTGTACCATCTAGCTGCCCCTGACAAACTCTTTTAAAAAATCGAATTGAACCTCTCTGTCAAATACTAACATCCTAGGCATAAAAAAGAGAAGCAAAAAATATTGGCAGGAGTAAAAAAATGAAAGAGGCCAAAGGCTTGTAGATTACACAGAAACCTCAAATCTATGTATGAAAATTTTCCTTAAGAAAAGAAGCAGGAGGTGCTAGACACGGTGAAGATCAAATAAAGTGACAACAAAAAAGCAATCAGTTACATCTTAACAGACAGGAAACAACTCCATACTGATGTGGGAGTAATTTCCTAGTCAGCTTTGAGTAAATATGTAACAACATAAAAGTACAAGGAAGAATTAAAAATGAGAAAAAAACACAATTGAGGTAGCTCCATCCTGATCTATTTTAGCAGGTTATAGATGCCCCCCAAATGGGAAACGGATGGGGGGGGGGATGGATATAAGTGCAGACTATAATCATTTCCTAAAGATGTTTCCTTAATGAGAGACCAAAACAACCTAGAAAGTACTTCAGCCAACAAGCTGATTATCTTCTTGCCAAACAGAGAGATGACTGCCAAGAACAACTCTGGTACAGAAGACAAACTCTTTTATAAAAGCTTCTCTATAGAGAAAATGGTGGGAGACTATAACTAATATTGTGAAAAGCACTGGAGAAAAAAAAAACAATCTAGAGAAAGCTTGGTAAGAAACTTAACAAAGTTAGCCAGGTGCAGTAGAAAGAGCAGCCGATCTCCAATCAGAAGGCCTGTATTCAGTTTCTGCCTCCAGTGTGTGATATTTGTATGACCTTGGCCAAGTCATTTAACCATCCTAGGCCTTAATTTCCTCTTCTATAAAATGAGTTATTTGTTTAGACCAGATGGCCATTGAGGACCTTCCCATGTCTTCCTCTATGATTTATGTCCACCAAGGACATTTATTGATGAAACTAGGAGGAGAGAAGCGAACAGTTGACAAATTGGAAAAGAAATATAAAGATTTATATACTAAGAAGTTTAAGTGGTTTTTACTGTCAAGCATGTAACATTAATTCGACACTAATTCTAAACTCATAGTCCTTTATGTACTACCTAAGTAAATGTAAATAGTATTGAAGAAAACAGATGGGAAAGTCAGCTGGATTAGAAGAGGTCTATGCTGGAGGACTTTGGGGAATTGATTATAAAAATATCCAATAGAGGGAAAATTACTAAAAGTGTAAGAAAATACTCAGGCATTATTATTACCTCAAAAAGACAAGCGAGAAGAAAGTATCTTTTTTTTCTTTTCTTTTCTTTCTTTCTTTTTTTTTTTGCGCAGGGCATTGAGGATTAAATGACTTGGCCAGGGTCACACAGCTAGTAAGTGTCAAGTGTCTGAGGCCGGATTTGAATTCAGGTCCTCCTGAATCTAGGGCCGGTGCTTTATCCACTGTGCCACCTAGCTGCCCCCAAGAAGAAAGTATCAATAACTACAGACTAATATTCCTTATTTCACATCTGTGCAAAATATTTATGAGAATTTATACATGCACAGAGGGTATCCTTAATGAAGGTATGAGAAGGGAAAGGCAGGATTTTGAAACAATATTCTATTGAAGACTATACCTTTACACTCCTGCAATTGACTGAAAAGCATAGAGAATACAAGATCCCACTATCTTTGTTGACTCTCAAAATGGTAGGCAATTTGGTAAAGCAAAACCCAGCCTTAAAAGCTCTTCTACATCAAGATGTCTCCCATGTATATATCAAAATCATGCAAGATTCCTTAAAAGTCAAAACAATAAGAAGGTGAGGCCTGTCTGCTGAAGATATTGTGCTGATTACATCAATCCCCGGAACATTCTAGAGCCTACTAAATGGGATTCACAATCACTATAAACAATAGACATGGGAAGAACTAGATGAATGAAGAATGCCTGTTGTTCAGACTGTGATATGCAGTTGGATGGGACAATCCAAAGAGCTGATTCATCAACCCACATATGTTGGACAGATACAGAAAATGGACAGTGAGCTAGACTCTGAACTGAACAAGAGGAAGAGAACAGACTGGATTGCCATTGGGAAGTTATGCAGGTTTTTAAAAATTACCTCAAACTTCTCCCTGAAACAAAGACTCATCTTTTTAACCCCAGTTTAAAAAAAATTTTTTTAAACCCCAGTATTCTTTCTGTGGTGATATAAGGTTGTGAATTAGGGTATATGAGTCTATGAAGAACTGAAGTTGAGGATCACCCAAAGAGCAAGAAAAAAGCACGTGGAAGATGTGAGCAACATATCATTAACAAGAAATTGCCTAGGAAAAGCAGCATAAACTACTTCATCGGAGAAATGCATGACTAGGCCAGTGAAGTAGCTAGAACCAGGGAATATAACTGCTAGCCTCTGCATACTACATTGGTGTTGGTCAAGAAAAAGGAAGGGCCACTGTAATGGTGGGTGGACTTGTATTTGTATAGTGAATTTGAAGGAGGACATGGAATTGATCATTTAAAAAAAATTTTTTTTGGTGAGGCAATTGGGGTTAAGTGACTTGCCCAGGGTCACACAGTCAGTGTCAAATGGCTGAGGCTGGATTTGAACTCAGGTCCTCCTGAATCCAGGACTGGTGCTCTATCCACTGCGCCAGCTAGCTGCCCCCGAATTGATCATTTTAAAACTACTTCACGGGGGCGGCTAGGTGGCGCAGGGGGCGGCTAGGTGGCGCAGTGGATAAAGCACCGGCCCTGGATTCAGGAGGACCTGAGTTCAAATCCAGCCTCAGACACATGACATTTACTAGCTGTGTGACCCCTGGGCAAGTCACTTAACCCCCATTGCCTCGCCAAAAAAAAAAAAAAAAACTACTTCACACTAGCTGAATATTTGTTTCAGTCATTTTTTTCCTTCTTCATGACCTTGGGATTTATTTTCCAAAATGAGGATATGAACACCAATATACATGTTGATGTTCCCTCAAACACCCATACCTCCTTGTGCCTACTTCTCTGCTCTACCTTAGCTACCCATAGGCATAGTCACAGCCCAAGAATTCCATTGCGATGACCAAGGCACCCATCTGGCTTTACTTCACTAATGGTAATCTTTTAGCATTCTTTTGCTTTGCCTTACGATCCTTATGTTTTTCATCCTCATTGTGACCACGAATCCCTCTTCAATATTTTCCAAGTCTATCATCTCTGCTCTGTCTAGACTCTCTCTTCCCAATATTGACTCATTAATTCCTCTCCCACCCCTGCTTCTGACTCTCGAGACTTTGTCACCATGTCTTAGTTTCCTTTTCTCCCTGGAAGTTTCCTTATTCTCTGTGTTCTTTTCCCACTTTTCCCCACCCCCTTCCCATTGGTCCCCTTCTCCCATTAATGAGTTACTTCCTGGAACTCTCACTTTTAAGGAAAAGCCCAGGTCAGCCATCCTTCATTCCTCTCCTGGCTCTGTCCCTGATGCTCCAGACTTTGCCATCATACCTGGAAGTACTTCCCTGATTTCAGCTCCCTTTTATATGTTGTCTTTCCCTATTAGAATGTAAGCTCCTTGGGGGCACAGTGCTTGTCGCATAGTAAATACTTAATAAATGCTTGTTAATTTGACTAACCCCTAGTGAACCATTTCTTTTCTATACTATCCTCTGCCTTCAAATTCTTTGTTCCCTTGTCCTTTTGACTTTGAGCCTTGCTAAGATCCAACCCTGATTACTCCTACCAACTCTTCCAGTTGTACTCGTGCTGCTAAATAGAGTTGTAGAATTCACACATTTGTTCTGGTTGGGTCCACTACAAATTTATGTTATATACTATCAGATTCTCTTTCAAAAAAAATAGATTCTCTTTCTCAATTCCCACCAAGGCTGTTCCACACCTTCTTTTCTTTCCTCAATCCTCCCACTACCCTTTCCCTACTCTAAGGAACTGGACTCATACTTTACCAAAAAAAATGGAAGACATTAAATTTTGATCAATGGCCAATTTCCTTTGATCTTGTCCTTCTTTGGCACTCCAATATTCTCTACAAGAATGTTGTAGCTATTAGCCTCTTTTTGTTTGAATATTGGCTGAACTTGTGATTTTATTGGATCAGGTAATTCTTGATGTGGATAGTCCCTCCACTGGTGCCCATCTGCAACTCTTCTGTAACTTAAAGTCCTAGAGAGTCACCTGGAGAAACTGAGAGCAAAGCAACTTGACCAGGGTCATACAGTCAGTATGTACTATAGACAGGACTTAAACCTACTGGGTCTTGATTTTAAGACTGGCTCACCACTATCTGCTATGTCATACTGCCTCTTTATTGACTATTAAAAACATAACAAAACAATCCAAATTTTCAGCAGAACATGTTTTAATTTTCAAATTTTGTTAAGTTGCATTTTTGTTAAGTTGCAGTTGCATTCCATTTTGGTTTCAGCAGAAAGTTGCCATTTTGGAATCTTCTCCCCTCTTCACCTCTCGCCAATTTGTTGCTACTCATTGATATAGTCTATGTGAACCTTTACTGTATTGAAAATGAAGAAAAGTAAGTAATAATGTACCTTCTCTGTTAAATGTATTAGGAGGGAGATGGAACTAATATGGTAGAATGAGAAGAAGCATTAGAGTCTAGTTCTCCCTACACATCTCCTTGACAAAGATCTAGAGAATGCACCAGACTAAATTCCGATTTGGAAAGCCAAGAAGAAGTCACAGTGAGTCATTTTTCCAGCCCAGAACAGATTAGGGAGATGGACAAAGAGGTCTGTATACATTGGGGTAGGGGTCTTCCTAGGAGCTCGGAGTTTCAGGGGGCAGCATTTCAGTACCCAGAGATGGAGAGAGGGCCAGGACAAGGCACCATAGAGAGGGAAACTATAATGATATAAGAAACAGAAGATATTAACTAAGGAATTAAAAATTTTAAAACATAAAAAGGGAAAAGTTAAATGAGTTACTAAAAGAAATAGACAGCAAAACTATAATAGCGGGAGATCTCAATCTGCCCCTCTTATACCTAGATAAATTAAACCAAAAAATAAGCAAGAAAGAAGTTAATGACATGAATAGAATTTTAGAAAAGCTAGGCTAGATCTTTGGAGATGGTTGAATTAAATTGGATTTGAAGAGAAAGGTATATGCCTATTTCTCAGATGTGACAAAATTGACCATGTATTAGGGCTTATGCCTTTCAAACAATTGCAGCAAAGCAGAAATATTAAATGCACCTTTAACTGACTGTAATGCAATAAAAATTACATTCAATAAAGGGCCTTTAAAGCAAAGATTAAAAATGAATTGGTGGGAGCCAAGATGGTGGAGGACAGGCAGTAACTCCTTGAAGCTTTACCCCAAATCCCTTCAAATAATTCCATAAGACAATTCTTGGAGCAGCAGGACCCACAAAAGGACAGAGTGAGATTGTTTTCCAGCTAAAGATGGCTTAGAAGGTCAGCAAGAAAGGTGTTGTACCAGGGTGAGAGTGGAATGCAGACCCAGCCCCAGAGAACTAGGCCTCCAGAGCCTTAGAATCATCTGAGGCAGCAGCTATTTCTGGAACTCAACTCACAGACTGGTGAAGGGGTCGAGTGGTTGGCTGGGGGGAGATTGCAGGGATTTCTGCTGGTGCTGAAGCAGAGCTCTATTGTGTTGCCCGTGCTGGGAATCAGGAAGCAGTCTTGAGTGGCCCAGGTGGGGAAGGAGTGCAGGCACTCATGAGCTTGCAACCACAGTGAAACAGAATTCTGTTCCTGGGTTAAAGAGCAAGCAGGCCTGTGGTTACTTACAGACCAGAGCAAAGGCCAGGGGAGTACAGAATGTGTCTCTCCTTAAATTGTACCACCTGGGACCCCCTGAAGCTTGGGACAATGTGCCCTGGAAGCAGTGCCCCACTTTAAGAAGGAGTTAAAAGTCAAGAAATAAGCTGGCAAAATGAGCAAACAAAAAGTGCAGACACTAGAAAGTTTCTTTGGTGACAAGGAAAATCAAAATATACACCCTCAGAAGAAAGTAACAAAGTCATAGCTCCTACATCCAAAGTTTCCAAGAAAAATATAAATTGGTCTCAGGCCATGGAAACACTCAAAAAGGACTTTGAAGATAAGGGAAGAGAGGTAGAGGAAAAAATGGAAAGAGAAATGAGAGTGATGCAGGAGGGTCATGAAAAAAAAAGTCAACAGCTTGAAAAGGAGATACAAAAGCTCTCTGAAGAAAATAACTGCTTAAGAATTAGGATTTTTGGGGGGCAGCTAGGTGCCACAGTGGATAGAGCACTGGACCTGGATTCAGGAGGACCTGGGTTCAAATCCGACTTCAGACACAACACTTACTAGCTGTGTGACCTTGGGCAAGTCACTTAACCCTCATTGCCCTGCCAAAAAAAAAGAATTAGGATTTTTAAAAAAAGAATTAGGATTGAGCAAATGGAAGTTAATAACTTTATGAGAAATCAAGACACAATAAAGCAAAACCAAAAGAATGAAAAAATAGAGGGCAATGTGAAATATCTCCTTGGAAAAACAACTTTAAAAAGAGCAACATAAGACGAGGAGAAGGAGGACTGAGTGATTGATGGATGGATGGATTGATGATAATTGGATGAAGACTAGAATTGATTGATGAAGACTGATTGATGATGGTGATGATAAAACATATGGTACTTTGCTGGGCAATTGTGAAGAAAATTCTTTGTCAGGTACCTATTACTATTATTGTTATCTATTACTGTTTTTGCGATAATCAGTATTATAAGGAAATCTCTCTTTAAAGTACTATATAAATGTAGTTTGTTATTTAAAAAAAGATGATCAGGATGCTATCAGAAAAACCTGGAAAGACCTACATGAGTTGATAAAAAGTGAAATGTACTGTATACAAAATAACAGCAATATTGTAAGATGATCTGTTGTGAAGGAATTGGTTATTTTCAGCAATGCAATGATCCAAGACAACTCTGAAGGACTTATGAAAAATGCAGTCCATCTACAGAGAAAGAACTGATGGCATCTGAATACAGATTGAAGCATAATTTTTTTTGTTCCTTTAACTGAAGTTTTGTTTTTGTCTGTTTTCCTTCACAACCTGGCTAATGTGAAAATGTTTTGCACAACTACTCATGTATAACTTATAATGAATTGCTTGAGTTCTGGGGGGGGGGTGGAGAAGGAGTGAGGAAGAGAATTTGGAACACAGAGTTTTAAAAAATTGATGTCAAAATTTGTTTTTACGTGCAATTTGGTAAAATGAAAATTCTAAATAGTTAAACTCACAAAACCCCCAAAAAACAAAAACAAAAAAACAAATTAAAAAATTAATTGGCAACAAAATAATAATACTAAAGAATTCATGAGTCAAGAAACAAAATATAGAAATAATCAATAATTTCATTAAATTTAATGAAAACATGAGACAGTATGCCAAAATTTGTGGGATGTAGCCAAAGCAATAATTTTGGGAAAGTGTAAATCTCCAAACTCTTTCATCAATAAAAGAGACAAAGAGTAGCTCAACAAATTTGGCATGTAACTAAAAAACAAAACAAACCTAGAAAACCAACAAATTTAAAATCCCCAATTAAACACCACAATAAAAATCCTGAAAATCAAAGGAGAGATTAACAAAATTCAAATTTAAAAAACCTATTGAATCAATAAACTACGAGCTGGGTTGTCTTTTCTGGGGGGGGGGATAAAATAGATAAACCATTAGCTAATTTGACTAAGAAAAAAGAAGTAAAACTGAAGTTCTGTTATTAACAATGAAAAAGATGAATTTACAAGTAATGTAGAAATAATTATTTTTTAAATATTTTATTTTTTCCCAATTACATGTAAAAACAATTTTTTAACATTTTTTTTAAATGCTGAGTTCCAAATTCTCCCCAACCCTTTCATCCATCCCCCTTCCCTGTGATTGTAAGCAATTTCATATAGGTTATATGTGTTCAATGAATCAAAAAATAAAACAAAAAATAAAATGGAAAAATAGTCTGCTTCAATCTACATTAAGATTCCACAGTTCTTTTTCTGGATGTGGAGAGCATTTTCCATCGTGAGTCCTTTGGAATTGTCTTGGATTGTATTGCTGAGATGAGCCAAGTCTATCACAGCTGCTCATCACACAATATTGCTGTTACTGTATGCAATGTTCTAGTTCTGCTCACTTCACTTTGTGTCAGTTAATATAAGGCTTTCAGATTTTTTTGAAATAATCCCGTTTGTTATTCCATTACAATCATATACCACAATTTGTTCAGCCATTCTCCACTTGATGGGCATCACCTCAATTTCCAGTACAGTTTGAAAAAATAGTTAAAGGGATGCTGCCAAATTCCTTCCTTCTGTGACACAAATATGGTCTTGATATCTTAATCAGGGAGAGCCAAATCAGAGAAAGAAACCTACTGATCCATTTCTTTAATGAATATTGATGCAATAATTTTAATAAAATATTAGCAAGGATACTACAACAATATATCACAAAGATCATAGACTATGACCAGGCTAGATTTATTTCAGGAATGCAGGGCTGGTTCAATATTAGGAAAACATAAGCACAATTGATCATATTAAAAACAAAACCAACAAAAATCTAATGATTATTTCAATAGATGCAAAAAAGCTTTTGACAAAATATACCAATTCATGTTAAAAACACTAGACAGTACAGGAATAGAGTTATCTTTAAAATGGTAAGTAGTGTCTATCTAAAACTAAGAACAACATTATCAGTAATGAGAATAAGCTAGAAGCTTTTTCCTATTAGATCCAGGGTGAAGCAAGGATGGCTATTATCACCATTACTATTCAATATTGTACTAGAAATGCTGGCTATAGCAATAAGACAAGAAAAAGAAATTGAAGGAATAAGTATAAACAAAGAAGAAACAAAACTTTCACTTTTTTATAGATAATATGCTGGTTTATTTAGAGAACCCTAGAGTGTCAACTAAAAATCTAGTTGAAACAATAAGCAACTTCAGCAAAGTTGTGAGATGAAAAATAAATGCATATCATCAGCATTTCGATATATTATCAACAAAACCCAGCAGGTAGAGAAAGATGCCACTTAAAGTAACTACAGATAGTATAAAATACTTGGGAGTCTACCTGCCAAGACACACAAGGAACTACATGAGCACAATTACAAGGCTCTCTTCACACAAATGACATCTAAGTAATTGGAGAAATTGTTGTTCATCCTTTGCTTTTGAAGAGGACCAGTGATATCATGGGGTGATGTCTTAACTCATTCATGATTTGGGTTTAAGTAAGGCAGAGTTGTAAAGTCATCAGCCTCATAGTCTTCCAGTGGAAAAACAAAAGTCAAGATGATTGGTCATGGTCCGGTATGCAATGGATTACCTTGGTGTCTTCAATGTCTGACCAAGCTCTAAGTGCACCACAGTGCCTGTTTCAGCTGCCTTTGTAAGAAATTGTTCTTATCCTCCCATGTCATCTGAGGAAGTCTCCATATACTTGGTGTAGACATTCCTATAACTTGATGACTGGTTTGAGGCTTCTCAGTTACCCTTCACCTGTTTTAGCTCTTCTGCTGAGGTGGTTTTATCAGGGTGTGGCCACTGTGTGTGCTACAGCTTCTTGGAGCCTCAGGGGAGAGTTGGGTGAAAGGTGGACACCAAAGGTGGGTGAACATTCCTGAAAAGGGCTTAGCAGCTCTCACACAAGAGGTGCTAGTCCTCCTTGAACGCTTCATTCACCCCAGTTGGAGAAATATTAATCACTCGTGAGTAGGCTAATATAATAAAAATGGCAACACTATCTGAGTTAATTTTCTTCTTCACTTCCACCAATCAAGTTACCAAAGAATTACTTTATAGAGCTAGAAAAAATAAGAAAATTTAGCTGTAGGAACTAAAATATTGTCAAAGGAATCAATGGAAAAATGGGAAGGGGGTGTGGCAGTAACAGATTTCAAACTATACTAAAAAGTTGGAATCATCAAAAACAATTTGATACTAAATAAGAGAGAGAAGTTAATCAATGGAATAGACTAGGCACACAACAGAAGTAAATGAGCAAAGTTACCTGGTGTTTAATAAACCCAAAGATCCCAGCTATTGGGTCATGAAATAATTCAACAAAAATGTTGGAAAAACTAGAAAGCAGTTTGATAGAAATTAGGTATACACCAACATCTCACACTGCAATACCAAGATAAGCTCCAAATGGGTACATGATTTAGATAAAGGGTGAAAGCATAAGCAAACTAGTGGAACGTGATAAAAAAAATGCCTATCAAACCTATGGATAGGAGAAGAATTCATGACCAAAACAAGAGACTGGTTCACAGGAGGTATAATGGATAATTTTGGTATCATAAAATTTAAAAGTTTTTGCCCAAATAAAGCCAATACCGCGAACACAATAAGAAAAGTAGGAAACTGTAAGGAAAAGTCTGTGTAGCAAGTTTCTCTGATAAAGGTCTAATTTTTAAGCTATATAGGAAATTGGGGCAGCTAGGTGGCTTGGATTAAGGAGGACCTGAGCTCAAATCCGGCCTCAGACACTTAACACTTACTAGCTGTGTGACCCTGGGCAAGTCACTTAACCCCAATTGCCTCACCAAAAAAAAAAAAAAGATATATAGGAAATTGAGTCAAATTTACAAGAATAAGACATTCTTCTATTGATAAATAATAAAGGTATATGAATAATTAGTTTTCAAGGGAAGAATTCAAAGCTGTCAATAGTCATATTGGTCATATCAAATAGTCAAAAGTCATGTTAATGCTCTAGATCACTAATAATTAGAGAAATGCAAATTAAAACAACTCTGAAGTACCACTTCATACCTATCAGATTGGCTAAAATGACATGCTGGAGGGGCTGTGAGAAAACAGGTACATTAACAGACTCTGGTGAGACTGAATTGGTCTAACCATTCTGGAGAGTAATTTGGAATTATGCACAACAAGGTATTAAAATGTGTACACCCTTTTACCCAGTATTGCTTTTACTAGACTTATCACCAAAGAGATTAAAGAAAGATGAAAAAGACCCATATGTGCAAAAATATTTATAGCAAAATTTTTGTGAATCGAAAACTGAGGGAAATGCCCACCAATTGGGAAATGGTTCGATAAATTATGATATATGATTGTGATGGAATACTATTGTGCTGTAGAAATTTTGAAGGGGATGGTTTCAAAAAAACCTGGAAAGACTTGTATGAACTGTTACAGAGTGAAATGAGCAGTACCAGGAAAACAATGTATACGATAATAGAGATATTGTAAAAGATTGTAAAAGATAATTAACTGAAAGATAATTAACTGAAAGGCTTAGTAATTCTGATCAACACAATGACCAACCACATTTCCAAAGGACTTGGGACACAACATGCCATTTCCCCCAGATAGAGAGCTGATGGACTCAGAGTGCAGACTGAGGCATATTTTCTCCTCTCCCTCACCTCTTCCATTTCTCTCTCGGATATGGCTAATGTGGGAATTTGTTTTGCATGACTATGAATATTTGTAATGGGTCTTACTGGTTTTTGTTTTCTCATTTGGAGGAAGAGGAACTGAAAATAAAATAAAAATTGAATTAAAAAAGAAATGTCGAAGGAAGCTTATATCTTAATGTTTGACTACAAAGTAGCAATTTTGATACTTGATGGTTAAGCTGAAAATTATGTAGGGTGTTGATGATTGTGATTTGCGGGTGTGATTTTGTGAAAATTTATTAAATATTTTTAAACGAACCTAACACATTAGTGTACTTACAGTAAAGAAAAAGTCTCTTACTTTTGGGTCAACCTGTTAAATATTGTTATTCTCTTCCCTTGTATTTTAGCACTGATGGCAGTTGATGCCCTGGAGAAATCTGTGGCAAACCCAAGTGTACAAGAAAAAGAGATGATTAAAGAAGAAAATTCAGCTACTGCTTTTCTTACTCTAGCAGCCCAGTTTGCTTTAGAGGTAACACATATATCTGCTTTATTTCTTTTTCCAAGATTGAAAAAGCTATAGTGCAGCCATCTTGCAATTCAGTAGCCGCTTCTTTACTGAATTTGTTGTAGTACAGAGTACTATGCTAGGGACCGGTGGACATATAAACAGGAGTAAGACATGGCTTTTACTCTCACAGAGCCTACTTACTATATCTGCATCAGTGACTGAAGGAACACTTATTAGGAACTTACTCTGTACAAAACAGTGGTATGCCCCTCCACTTGCCAAGTCTTTGCCACCACAAAAGAAGAGCTGCTATAAATATTTTGTATGTATGGGTCCTTTTCCTCTTTCTTTGATCTCTTAGAGGTCAAAACCTAGCCGCAGGATCACTGGGTCAAAGGAAATGCTCAGTGCAGTCATTTGGGGACCATAGATTCCTCAAGTTTTCCAGAATGGCTAAACCAATTCCCAGCTCCACTACCAGTATATGAACACACCCATTTTTTTCAGCATTTATCATTTTCCTCTCTTGTCAGTTTTGCCAACCTCTGAGGGGTGGGAGGCGGTACCTCAGAGTTGTTTTATTTTGCATTTCACTAAATAATAGTGACTTGGAGCGTTTTTTCACATGGATTTCTTCCCTTGAGACATACTGCTTCATGGCTTTTGACCAATTATCAAATCGGGAAACACTATTTTAAAAAATCTCAACAGTATTTTATTTATTTCCAGTTACTTGTAAAGATAATTTTAAACATTCATTCATGTATTTATTTATCTATTTGTTTATTTGTTTGCTTATTTATTTTCTTTGTGAGGTGATAAGGGTTAAGTGACTTGCCCAGGGTCACACAACTAGTATTTTTAAAAATCTTAATAGTATTTTATTTTTTTCCAGTTACATGTAAAGATAGTTTTAAACATTTATCTATCTATCCATCCATCTATCTATCTATCTGGCGGAGCAATGAGGGTTAAGTGACTTGCCCAGGGTCACACGGCTAGTAAGTGTCAAGTGTCTGAGGCTGGATTTGAACTCAGGTCCTCCTGAATTCGGGGCCAGTGCTTTGTCCATAAACATTTAGTTTTATAAGATTTTGAGTTCCAAATTTTCTCCCTTCCTCCCTTTCCCCCCCTACAAGACAGCAACCAATCTGACATAGGTAATATATGTACATTCATGTTAAACATGTTTCTACATTAGTCATGTCATGAAAGAAGAATCAGAACAAAAGGGAAAAAACACAAAAAAGAAAAAAAACCCAAAGGGAAAATGGTATGGTTCCATCTGCATTCAGATTCCACAGTTCTTTTTCTGTATGTGGAGAGCATTTTCCGTCCATCATGAATCCTTGGTCATTGTATTGCTTAGAAGAGCCAAGTCTATCACAGTTGATCATCATACACTGTTGCTGTTACTGTGTACAATGTTCTCCTGGTTCTGCTCACTTCACTCAGCATCAGTCTACTTAAGTTTTTCCAGACTTTTCTGAAATCTGCCTGCTCATCATTTCTTACCACTTGTTCAGCCATTCTCCTATTGATGGGTATCCCCTCAATTTCTAACTCTGTCATCACAAAAATAGCTGCTATATATATATTTTTTACATGTGGGTCCTTTTCCCTTTTTTATGATCTCTTTGGGATATAGAACCAATAGTGATATTGGTAGTGGTATTGCTGGGTCAAAGGGTATGCACAGTTTTATAGCCTCTTGGGCCTGGTTTGAAATTGGTTTCCACAATGGTTGAATCACTTCACAACTCCACCAACAATGCATTAGGGGTCCAATTTTCCCACATCTTCTCCATCATTTATCATTTCCTTTTTTTGTCATATTAGCCAATTTGATAGGTGTGAGGTGAAACTATTTTTTAAAGAAATTCTAAGCTGAAATGTATTTTCCAGCTCAGTTGGAGACTCATTTCTTCCAACACTCTCAGCAAAGTAGTTTAGTCTGAGATCCTTGGTAAGCTTGTTCGACCTAGGAATCACAAATGCCTGTAATCCTCTGTTTTGGACTCCCCTTCTAGGAAGGGAGAGCCAACTTAATGCCACTGATATACCACACTAGGCCAGGAAACTGTCACTCCTCTCTCCCTCTTATTGACCTCTATATTTTTGTTCCCAACTCCGTGTGTGTGTGTGTGTGTGTGTGTGTGTGTTCATCCTTCCTTTAACCAGTTTAGAAGAGAGTGAAGTTTAAGTGTCAGCTGCCCCCCCTCCACCACCAGTTCCCTCTTTGTTCGTATAGAAATCTACTTGTGCACCTGGTGTGAGATCATTTTCCCTAACTTTCCCTTCCCAATCCCTCCCCTCTACCCTCCCCACCCCAGGGCATTCCTACATCACCACCAGAAGTTCTCCTGTCTCTGAACTCTGCCCATAATCCACCTCAGTCCACCACTTCCTTACTGATGCATTGTTAATAGGCTCCTTTTGTTTAATTTTTTTTTTTGGTGGGGCAATGAGGGTTAAGTGACTTGCCTAGGGTCACACAGCTAGTAAGTGTCAAGTGTCTGAGACCGAATTTGAACTCAGGTCCTCCTGAATCCAGGCTGGTGCTTTATCCACTGTACCACCTAGCTGCCCCTCCTTTTGTTTAATCTAAATCCTTTAGCTTGGCAGTCAAGGCCCTCCATAATTTCTCAAGCTTCATCTCCTAACCCTAGTTCTGTATATAGTCAGCTCCTTGTCTCATATCCCAAATACACCATGCATATTTCCTGTGTGTGTGCTCATTTTTTTTTTACCCTACTCTCCCTCCTTCCTTAAATCCTACCATTTCTTCAAAGCTTGGGCCTTCCTTGCTCGCTCACTCCAGCCTCCAGCTCAATTTGCAACAAAAGCTCTTGTCATTAAAACAGTTTACAATTACGTAGCACTTTCTGACTCTGAAGCACCTTATGTACATGAACACATTTGATTTTCATAACTTTCTGAGTTAAGGAGTACAAGTGATATTATTCCAACTTTCCAGGTGAATAGACCGAGGCTGCCAAAGCAGATGACTTTCCCAGAGTCACTCAGCTAAGTGGTGGCAGAACTGGCACTCAAATGGAGATGCCTTTTCTCCCAGCACTTTCCTGTTGCACTGCTTTGATACCTGCCAGATGCTACCTCTGTATTGCTATTTATCTGGTTTGTACCCCTGGCCCCTGGAACATAGTAGGTGCTCGATAAATGTCTCACCAGTGTCTAAAGAGTTGATGAGAAAATGGATGCGGACCTACGAAAAGGCCAGTACCAAATGTGCTTGTACATAATGCATGCGAGATGGGGAGTAGGAGGAACTGCAGGTAATTCAGTGATTAGGTGCTGAATAGCACAGAGCTTTTAAAGAAAAGGTTAGAGGTTTCTAATTGATGCAGCAAGCAGGAGGGGAGCCAGGAGAAAAATTGGGAAGAGGCACATAATAGGACTAGAGTTCTGGGAAACTGCTTTTTGAGGGGGCACAAAAGACCCCAAAGCCCACAGTAATTGAGATGAGCTGAATGAAGGCTGGATGAGCTATCCTCCGAAATTGAGCAGGGACACACATCAAAGAGCAAGTGGAGCGACCATTTGTTCCCAAGAATGTCTTTGCAAATGGCATTTCAAGATTTGCTGAGGACAGAGGCTGCAGGCGTGTATTCAGACTGTTCTTTGCTGGGTAATGAATAGTGTCTTCATCTTCCCAGCTTTTAGTAGTTTTCTCATAAGAATACAGAATGCACGTATTCACATT
This sequence comes from Dromiciops gliroides, assembly GCF_019393635.1. NCBI lineage: Eukaryota > Metazoa > Chordata > Mammalia > Microbiotheria > Microbiotheriidae > Dromiciops > Dromiciops gliroides. The sequence continues at coordinate 2,837,616 of NC_057867.1, read as the reverse complement.
AGCTTCTTTTCTCAAGGAAAAGGAGTTTAGACTATGGAAACATTGTTCAGGTTTGGGAAGTCAATTTAACATCTGAGAATGTATGTGTCATCTTTTCAGAACGGGCAACAAGAAGTGGCCATAAGAGCTCTGGAGTACTTAGCTCAACGTTCCCAAGACTTGCAACAAGTCATTAATGCTTTTAAGTAAGTCGTCAGCCTCTGGAGAAAGTAAGAAAAAGAATTTATTTCTCTGTCGTACTTTGGGCACTTTGCTGAAACGGTAGTGCTGATGGGAAGGGAGCTGTCCAGTCAGGTGGCATCAGTACCTCCTTGTGCTAAGGGTAAATCCGATTTCTCCAAGAGAGAAAGAAACATTGGGCGTTCCTGCTGCTGCTCCTCTATCCTGAGCTTGGCTCTGGGGCTCTTGGGGGAAGTGCTACCCCCTTAGTGGGTCAGGGAAAGGGACCATAGAGGTCAAGACTCTCTCAGGGCTATGGCCTGGCATCTGCCGGCGGAGAAAGGGCGGGGCCCAGAGTACAGCCCATATGCCATTGAAGCTCTTGACATGGAGGGCAGGCAGCTCTTTCAAAGAGAGAGAATCCTTAAATAATCAAGAGTAGCTACTCAGAGGAATCTCCCACTTTATTGTTCCAAAGTACTTTCCTTCCAGCTTTCTCATTTGACCCTCTCAACAAGCTCTGTAGGGTAGGGCTAGATGCTGGGAATATTAACCTATTTAATATTTAATTTAATTTAAGGTCAACAAACTGAGGCTCTGAAAGATGATGCCCCTTAGTGGTGGCAGAGCAAGTCCTTGAAACCAGAGCCCAGAACCCTTTGTATTCTGGCCTCCAGCCTCAGCACCTAGAAGGAACCTTGAGGCTTGGTCTTTACCAGCCTCCTGCTTTAAACAGTGGCTAAGCCTTCTAGGGAAGTTGGCGATTTAGTCTGTTTGGGAACCTCTCCAGCCTCCCACTGCCTCCTTCGGCATTTTATTCCATCGGCCTCGGAGCGAATGCCCCCTGAGCCAACTTTTCCAGGCCTTGAATGCCCTTTCCATATCAGGGACCTTAGAGCAGTGGTGGCAATGGTAGGACCATTGTGGGATGTGATTGTTGTGAGCACCGCATCCTGTGTTACTTTTTGTGTAGGTGTTTGATTCGTCTAGTTATCCCCAGAATCTCTCAAACAACCGAATCTGAAGAAGCCAGGTAAGAAGAGATGATGGGAAGGCCTGTACTGGAGGGGTGGGACACTTCAGAGTTACAGAGATGCCTACGGTCCTCCTAGTGGGGGAGGGGGCTTCTTGGCCTTGACTCTTGCTTAGGAAGAACCAGGCTGCTTCTGGCTGTACTCACCAGCTCTGCTATGGATTTAGCAATTGAGAGAAGAATCCTCTGCCTCTAGAAAATGTGAAGAAAAACAATCTTGTCAGGCTTTTGATGAGGGACAATGTCCAGAAGAAAATGACTCCTCCCCTCCTCCTTTCATACCTGCATACTAGCTTGTATAGCCAGGTGTCCATAACCCGAGCAGGAGGGAAGCCAGCAGACAGGCCTCAGTGCCAGCTCTAGGCAGAGAGGCCTTTAGCACCAACGTTGAAGGTGGGCTTCGAAGGCCATTCCGTTGGCCTGGCCATGTGTATGTCAGACCTCAGGCCTTCTTCACACAACTGCTGTGTGTTTGTGTGTTGGGGGGGGGGATTGGAAAAGGCCAAATCATGGAGTTTTTGAAAGGGCTTCTTTCTATTACTTGCAAAGGAAGCTTTAGTGATACTGAAATGAGAGAGCCTGAGTTCTGGACCCAGGAATGAGCTCTGCCACCTTGAGAAGTCCTCCTTCCCTCTCTGAAGTACCATTTCCTCATCTCCACAATGAGGGCTGATCTCGAAGGTCCTTCCTGTTTCCCAAACAAAAGGCTTCATGGTATCTACATATGAACGGTCAATTTATGAATGTGTCTGAAAAGTTTGCTCTTTCAAGTAATTCAACCCCCCTCCTTGAAAACCCATTCACCACAAGAAAGGGTTAATTAGTACCACAGTCACCACACCTGGAACAAATGAATGGCGATCTTAGACTCAGACCTCTTCTTTGGCACCTGGCTGTGTGACCACAGGCAAACCAATTAGCCTCCCTGAGCCTCAGTTTTGTTACTCAACAAATGGAGATAAGAATGACTCTAGTCCCACCCTCCCTTACGAGATGGCTGGTTGTAAGACTCAGAGGAGAAGCTGAGGAGGAGAATGACTTGAACACACCAAAAAACAGGCTATACGTTGAATGTGAAGATGGATGAGAAGGATGAATTAACAATAATAAGCCTTTAGAGAGCACTGCCTAAAGGGTGTGGGAATAACAAGAATAAAGACATTGTGTACCCACTGGCCCTTTACAGCTTCTAAAATGCTTTCCCATCCCTTTTCTTCTTTGTGAAGTCAGCAGGGCTGGAATGATCCTATTTTATAAATGAGTAAGCTGAGGCTCAGAGAAGGCAGAGATGGCTTGTCCAAGGTCATCACCAACCTCTAAGCCAGACTCTTTGACTCAAAGTCCAGTGTTCTCTGCATCTCAGGGACTTTCTTATTTACCCCAAAGCATCCTGAGAAAGAGATCTGCTCACACATTTCCTTTAATCCTCCCAATTACAGAAAGGAAGAAATGCACCGACTTCTGTCTTGGCTGAAGACAGGTAAGCTTTGCTTGCTTCTTCTCTTTTTATTGTCCAGCTAGTGCTTTGGTCTAGCTCTAGTAAGGCCTTGGAGTTCAGTGATGAGCCTGTTGACTTCCTGTGTGAAGCCTTCATGAATATTTTCTACAGACACCCATGGTCTCTGGACTCCTTTCTCATAACTATAAGTATTGGATGTAAGACTGGATTAGACAAAGTAGTGCTAAGTGGTGGCAGAACTGGCACTCAGTGCTGGGTTCTCCTTGCCCTTGGACTCTTACTTGGAGCAACCAGGGCACCTCCTTCCTCTACCTAATTCCTCTTCTCCTCTCACTCTGTCCAGGGAGACTTCTCACAACATAACAGAAAGGCAGCCAATGAGAAGTCATTTAATCTCTCTGAGCTAAAATTTCCTCATCTGCATAATGGAGTTAATACCTATTGTTGCTATCTCATAGAATCATGATGATGATTCAGTGAGATAGTGCACACTTGAAATGTGACAGAGATGTCAGCTTGTTATGTCTATTAAGCATTAATTGCTATGGTACTCCCAAGGGTGAATGGATTCCCCAAAGTTTGGTCTTCCTGGTTCTTGGAGCTAGGGTGTAATACCTTTTCTCATCTTAAATTACTTTTGGGGTACATACAGGTGCCAAGGTTGAACTTTCCAAAAGAAAATTCAAGGGAAACTGGTTTTTAGAAGGATTAATAATTCTCTTTAAGTTCCCAGTACAAAGCTTTGATACCACTCTCTCCCTTTGATGCAGCCCACCAGAGACTTGCTGAGCCCATAGCAAAAGAGAAACTAACTTTGGATGTGTGGACTAATGAAGCCCATTGGTTTCGAAAAATAGGTAAGAGGCAAGTCCACTGATGACAGAGTTGCCGATCAGTTCTTTCCTCTCTTTCCATGCTTTGTCTCATATTGCCCATTAGCCTCCAAATGTTAATAATCACCACACACCAAGTCTTGTTGGAGGCAGTTGCCAGGGTGATGAGTGAGCGAAGTGGCGCAGAAATGTCACAACCCCAGCAGGCTCTGTTCAGCCCTTGCTGCCTAATGGCTAAGGTGCTAATTTAGCTCAGGGAGAAAATGGATGAGATGAAGCACTTCAGCTTTTGAAAAGAATGTCCACGTCCTATTTGTCAAGAACTTAATGCTTTTGACCTTAAGAAAATGGGAAAAGTCATTTTCTAATCCCTGAGAACCTTTTTCCTTCAGCAGAATGTTGCCCAACTTGAGTGTTATTTTGTTTTGCTTGAGCCTCACTTTCTTCCAACCGAATTTAACTACTTCTTCTATTACTTCTAGTTCACAGAATAAGAGAATGTCAGAATTGGAAGGGATCTCAGAAGTCAGTAGTCCCAAGGTGTAAAATATGTAGCCCCTACAGGGCTACTTTCATACAGTCCACAACACTCCGGAGGAAGGCCTTAACTGGATTCGAATGTCAATGGGAAATGTTTTTAAAATAATGAAATATAATAATGAAAATACAATGAAACATAGATAATATTACATTTGAAAACTTAAGTTCAATATGTGAATGTACAAATTAGTGGCCCCAAATTTCTATTTGCTCAAATCCCACTCCCTCAAATAAGGGAAGAAACTGAGAAGACCCAGACACAATAAGTAACATGGTCAAGGTCACAGAGTAAATGTTATATAGTAAGTGTAATAATGCCCATGGTTTGGGTCCTGATTTTTTGCTATAGCCTTGGGCAAGTTACTTTGCTTGTCTGGGCCTCAGTTTCCTCCTTTGCAAAATGAGGGGGTTGTACCTTAACTCTAAGGGTCCTTTTAGCTCCACTATTCCATACATGCATGTCTCCATGGTATGAAGTCTTCCTCTGATACCTTGACCTAGTGTGTAGGTGCCCCATGGCACTTAAAGAGTTTGCTTGCAGAGCACCAGCTCTGGCTGCTCCACTTGGGCCCCTGTGGTGCTCCATTTGATGAGGCTTATCACCAGGCCTGACAGTTCTCTCACCAAAGTCTAAATCTAACGGTGGAGCCAGGACTTCAAAGTCCTGCAGGACAGTGCAGATAAGGAGCCCTTAAGTAGTCTCCCAAGAGCATGGCATAGATCATCCTTGATAATGTGTGAGCTTCGATTGGACTCTCCACCTCAAATTATTGATCGTTGTTGACCTGCAGACTAAAGTTTGGGTCCTGGAACTCTCAATTGTCTCTCGGAGACAGTAAATTGTGGCCTCCTGTGCAGAGAAACATGTTGAATTTACAATTCTGTCTCTTTTCTGAGCCCCCAAGAGAATAGTAAGAACTTCTAAGGACTCATCTGAGTCCTCTGACTGTACTGATATGTCAGGATAGGAGTAGCAGTGAGTTTCCTTAAAGATAGAGATGATGGCCAAAAGGTTTTCACTGTAATACCCTGGTGTGTTTACTTTGAGCCTGGAACTTGGCCATGCAGTGTGAAAAATCCCCAGGAACCATGCGAGACTTCTTCCTGATGTCATACAAGGTACGTACCTTACCGATCTTCTGATGGGCATCTAAGAGCAGGGCTGTGCGAGAGCCAGACACAAAGTGTAAAATGGTCCCAGCTCACAAGCAAGGGACCTTTCCAATGGGGATAAGCAGGGCTGGGCTTAAAGGGAGGTGGGTAGGCACTCTCAGGGTGTGGGTGTGAGGAGTGAGGGAGAGAAATCCCCCTCCTCCCAGCTCCCCCCACTTCCTGCAAGCTCTGGGATACCTAGCCAGGGCTGGATCTGCTCTGCTTTAAGTTAGAATTGGAAGGTGGTATAGAGGTCATTGGATTCCACCCTCTTAATTCACAGAGTAGGAAACGGAGGCTTAGAGAGGGCCATAGAGAGGGGAAGGGACTTGAAATTCTGCTGATGATAATGCTGCAGATCCCAGAGGAATCAGCAGTCATTGATGGTTTTCAGTGTGGTGACCTGGGTTCTAGGCCTGGCTCTCCCACTTCCCTCGTGGCTCCCCCTCTGGGCCTCAGTTTCCTCTGTAACAGGGACCCAGACGTCTCAGTGGGGTGGTACTTGACATTTGCATATGGCTTTGGGACAGACTGGGTTTTGTAGGTGCTTGTTTTTTCCCACCGGAAGTCCAGGGGTTGCTCCCCAACCCGAGAGGGCTAAAGCTTGTCCAATTTGTTGTCTCCTCTTGGTCCAGACCAATGGATTCCTCGGTGTGGGAACCTCCCGATGTGGCAACTCCCTCTACCAGAGCAGTTCAGCAGCTGATCTGAAACTTTAAAGTTTTAGAGAGTCTTCCAGTCCCCAGGAGGTTAAGTGACTTATCCAGGGCCATTCAGCCAGTATATGTCAGAGCTAGAACTTGAAGCCAGGTCTTCCTGACTTGAAGTCATTACCCAGAATGCCTCACAACAAGCCCAAAATATCAGCCCTCATTTTGGTTCTCTTTTATACTAAGAAGAACTCTGCTTATCCTGAGGAATCATTTCGAAAGTATAACACAAACTGAGGAGAAAAATCACTTGGTAAATGAACTCTGGGGTAGAAGGGAGTTCTTGCTTCTGGTAGGGTAGGATCCTCTGAGGAAGGTAGTGCAGAGTCCACCAAGTCAGAGTGAAGTGAACGCCTTGAGCCTCATTGATAAAAAAAAGTGCTTGTCTAGGTGCTGGTACACCATACCCTCCAAACAAGCTGCAACTGCTTTGCATTCTGAGTCTTCCCAATCCACTCACATTTTGCTTCTTTCTCCTCAGCTCTCCCAGTTTTGCCCCTCTGAGAAAGCAGTTCTGATTTCACAAAAGACCTGTTTGCTGATGGCGGCGGCTGCTGACTTAGAACTAGGGAGAAGTGCCTCAGAAGCTTCCCGACAGGTAACATAGGAGAGTGCGATGTCCAAGTGATGGGAAGGGGGTTGTCGTCTTCCCTTCCTTTGATCCTGTGCTTCTTGTCTTCCAGCCCTCTCTGCTTTCCCTCCCATCTTGTTCCCAGAGGCCTGCAGTGGCCTTCTCACAGTGGATTGAACAGCTCCTAGATGCCTTGGGCAACTCTGTTGTGCTGTCTCTTTGATGGGATTCTTCTTCTCTGTGTGGCCCTGTATCTGTGAGTGGCACCAGGACTTGGGCCCAGATTCTTTACTGTTTGGCTTTTCGTAGCCGTTCTTTGGGAGAGTCCATCCACTCAGGCAATTTTGCCAAGTGTCTCAAAGGAAGTGACTCGAAGGCTGAAATCCCCTTGATTGAATGAAGCTCACCTTCTCAATTCAGCACTACCTCTCATTCTGCCATCTCCTTCAGATCTTCACACTGATCCCGGCCTGAATCCTTTCTGCATCTGTATCCTTAAGCTCTGGGGATGCCAATGTCGACGGGCCCCTTTTCTTTGACCATTTGGCTTCCTCCAACATTTGTCAGATCCAGACTACTATTTCCACACTACTACTACCACTCAGGCCTTTGGTCACCTGTCACCAGGACAGACAAACTAGGTGGCTCTCTACCCCTCCTTATTGTCTCTAGTGAGTGCACTGGAGTGTACTCTGGATCCACAACAGCAGGATCACTGGCTCTTGAGTTGCACCTTTGAGAGCACCTAACAGAACCCCCTCGTTTTTGCAGATGAGGGAACTGAAGCTCTGAGTGGTTAAGTGACTGACTCAAAGTCACAAAGTGAATAATTAGTAGAGCTGGATTGATTGCCATAATATTTCTTTCCCCCTCCCTTTTCCAGAACTTTCCTCTTTGAAGAAGCCTATCCCACTTATATGGGATGTCCCCAAAGTCTTGGGGGCAGTTTTCAATATCCTGCTCCTAACACTTTGGGAACACCCTGTATAGAAACCCAAACCTGGCACACAGCTGCTTTGTCTTTGGCCTTCTCGGAAAACATTTAAAGAGAGAGGGAGTTAGGGTCTGGTCCTGGGATTTCAGCAGTAGGGTATTTGGAAGTCGACAACAATCTTGTGAGCTGAGCATTATCACCCCATTTTAAGATGATGAAACGGAGGCTGAGGGAGATGATCTGACTTACCCATGGCCTTACAGGTGGAAATTAGCAGAGCCAACATTCAAGCTGGTCATTCCTGTCATTGGGGGTGTTCCTTTTTTCACAGGTTCTCCTGGTGGAGAAGTAGGAACTAGGTTTGTACCTCTGTGTACAGGGCAAAAATGGGAAATGAAGAAAAAGCCAAAGACTCTCGAGAAGAATCCCCAGACTGGCCTTTTGAATTTCTGCTACCTGGGTTTTCCCACCCTCTTGCCCCCCTCATACCCTGCCTTCTCTTTTCTCTAGAACTCAATAACATTGTACTCCTTATCTTTGATCTTTCTTGCTTTTGAATGGGTTTCCAGGTAGGCAATCAAAATTACCCAGCTCCCTTTGCTCATCTGAGTACAGGCTCCATCACATCTGGGGATTAGATGGCAGTGTTCTGGGGGTCTGAGCTGAGAACCTGCCGAGTTTTGGTGAGCTTGGAGGCCTCCCTCCCCCTCATATGTTCCTTGTTCTCTGAGGCTGTTCCTCAGCTGAGGCGAGATGACTAAAGGCTGCAGATAGGTTGCAGTCATCATGTCCCAATTGTTCCCTGTTTATGTGTGGGTGGGCAGAGAAGGGCAGGAGGAGATACAGGGGCATTTCTTATATAATCTCAATCCTGGTAATTTAGTCTTGTTTCTTAGATTCACCAGATGGTGTCATGACTCACCAAAGATATTGATATGCCCCCCAGGTTTCTGGCTAAGCTTCCCCCATTTTCCAGGGGCATTAGGGTTGTGACCTCTATCAGGAGGGCACTGTGGTATTAGAAATGGAGGTCAACTCAACTCCCCTTTGGTTGAGCCATAAAGATGTTTGATTTTCAGAGTTGCTTTTTGATAAATTATTGTGAGATGTGTTTACAAATTGTTGAGAAATTCCTTTTTTATTCTAACTTAATGCTGTCCTTTTTGCTACATAGACGGAAATGCTGACTCACGCACTTGAGCATGTACAGGGGTGCAAAGAAATCATGAATGTCCTGAAATCAGCAGGTATGATGGGAGCTGGGAATTTGGTAAGATAATTATTTATTTGTTTTGTTTTTGGGTGAGGCAATTGGGGTTAAGTGACTTGCCCAGGGTCACACAGCTAGTAAGTGTCAAGTGTCTGAGGCCAGATTTGAACTCAGGTCCTCCTGAATCCAGGGCCGGTGCTCTATCCACTGCACCACCTAGCTGCCCCAGTAAGATAATTATGTAGTTCCTTTAGAATTGCTGCTTCTGCCCAGGAATCCCGTCATTAAGTCTGTTCCCAAAGCGATCAGGGTAAAAGGAAAAGAACCTATATGTTCTAAAATCTTTGTGGTGGCAAAGAATTGGATACTGAGGGAATGTCCATCAATTGGGGAATGGCTGAATAAGTTGTGGTATGATTGTGATGGAGTACTACTGTGCTGTATGAAATGCCGAGAAGGTTGATTTTAGAAAAACATGGAAAGACTAGCATGAAATAAAACTGAATGAAATGAGCAGAACCAAGAGAACAGTGTATACCGTAATAACAATACTTTTTGGAAAGAGTAACTTGGAATGACTAAACTATTCTGAGTAATATGATCATTTAAATAGCAACAAAGGACTTATGAAGGAAAATGCTACCCACCTCTGGAGAAAGAACTGATCTATGGGAATATGGAAATTGTAGTCCCACATATATACATATACACATATATATACACATATATATGTGTGTGTGTGTGTGTGTACACACGTATGTGTGTCAAAATGTTGGCCTTCTTTAATGCAGGCTTGGGAGGGAGGGAGACAACTCAACATGTAATAAAAAACCCTTAAAGACGTAATTGGAAAATACTTAACAAAATAACTAAAAGTCTAACAGAACATTTTTAAAAGAGCTGCCTCTCTCAGAGGCTGAGTGCACAAAGCTAGGACCACTACCAAAAAGGCAAGCAGATGGGTTATTGAAATGATCCTTGGGAATTCCTTGGGAAGTGATTTGCAATGAGAGGAGTCCATGGTTTCACCCTTGGGGGCAGGAGCTGTGTGTGATGGGCAGAAATGGGCAGAAATCAGGAGGAACAGGTTCAGCTGCAACTGCTCTTGGCTTTAAGCCACTGGAAATGCAGGTTTCGTGGCTCGAGCTGGGTCATGGGCTCCCATCTAGACTTGGAAGTCATATCCTTGGAGGTAGTAGTTGAAATTCTGGGAATGAGCCCTAAAAGAGAGTTGAGAGCCTTATGGGGAGCATTCACTTAAAGGACAAGGAAGATATTGAAGAGCTTTTGGAGGAGATAGCAAAGGTGCAGCTAGAGAGAGTGGAGAGGGACGAGAAGAATCAAGAGAGCGGGAGGTGGCTGAAGCCAAAGGAAGGGGCTAATCACCAGTGCCACAGAGAGAGTGAGGAGCCTGGGGACTAAGTAATCAAATCATTGGTGACGTTTGGCACATGGGAGGTGCTTAATAAATGCTTGCTGCCTGCCTGCCTTTCAAGGAGTGGAGGCCCCCCACTTCTGCAGAAACCCAACTGCAGGGGTCTGAGGTTAGATGGTAACGAAATGGAAGCCTCAGCTATAGACAACTCTTTCGAGATATTTAGCAGTCAAGGCCCTGCTATCTGAGAGAGATTATTTCATATCTACCAAGGAGTTAGAAACCTTTTAATGGAAAGGATTTTCCCCAAAATTCATTTTTGGGTTGGGGGGGGGGATGTGTTTGTTTCTAGGCAAAGAGGAAGGAGCCATTGGTGAAAAGGAAGCTACAGGGTCAGATTTGAGCTCGATATAACTGCCCAGAAATTAGGAGTTTGTTCAAAACTTGAACACGTTGCCTCATGGGGTACCAGATTTCTCTCTCCCCTGTGGTTCTGGCAGAGGGGATGTGGCCACTTGTCACAAATGCCATAGAGGCTGTGTGGGCCTCCAGGAGGGCTCAGCGTGCATGCCCTTTAGTAACCTTCCAACTCTTAAGAATCACTGATGTGAGACACCTGCCCCGGGCCCCTCCCTCCTCTCTCCTGTTGAGTGATTACAAAGTCCGGGTTACATTATTAGAATCCCCATGGGTGGGAGAGCCCACAATGTTGCTTTGGCATTTCTTCAGGCCAGTGGTAAACCTGGCAATGACTTCAGGAAGCGTGGGTGCTGCTGGGAAATGTGGCCAGGTTGTTGAAGCAATCTAGGGGCTGAGAGATTTGGGGGGGAATCTGTCCACAGGGGCCGGAATAACCTTTGAGTCATAAATGAAATTCATTTTCTTTTGCCTGTAAAGCTCCCTAGCTGAGCGCTTAGAGTAGGAGAGAATAATGGACTGTAATCACCAAGCACCTGGCTTTTTTACCTCTTCCTCAGAGGCTGGCTCTAAGGATCCAACTGAGAATTTGCTTCTCCTTTATGAGATTGAGGCCAGAGCCAAACTGAATGATGCAGGCCTGACCAGCCTCCTGGAGTCCGTGTGGGAGCTGCCTCAATTAGACACCAAAATACTGGAAACCATCTCATGTAAGGATTCTTTTTGCTGGGCCTTTGCTAACTGCAGGGAGGAATGGCCAGTCCTGGGCCTGGGTCTGAGCCTGTCTTTGTTGTTTTGGTTTGTTCTTACCATTGTTACTTCACTAAAACTCTGCCCTCCCCACAGTAGAGCCTCTCTTCTGACAGAGAAGCCTTTGGTTGCCCCAGCAACTACAAGTGTGTAATACTCCTTGCTCGCCCCTAGTGAGAGCAGAAGGGTTTGATCAGGAGGCCCCTGGGGCCAGACAGATACTGTGTACAATCTGCTCTTTGCATTTACACTGGAATCTGCATACAGATTGTTCTCTTCTTTCCACTTTTTTTTACCCTGCATCAGTTCATGAAGATTTTAGCCTTCCTTCTCAGCATCCCCTGCCATTTGTCCCATTTGGGGGAATATTCTATAGCACTGCCCACTCCAGGCCTCCTTGTTGTTGATTGGCTTCCTTGTTATCCTTGTTAGTATAACCCTTTTCAAGTGCCTTTCCTTCATTTCTGTCTAAGGGCCCAATAAAGGGACAATCTTTCTCTCCCTCTCCCTCTCCCTCTCCCTCTCTCTCTCCCCCTCCCTCTCTCTCTCTCTCTCTCTCTCTCTCTCTCTCTCTCTCTCTCCCTCTCTCTCTCTCTCTCCCTCTCTCTCTCTCTCTCCCTCTCTCTCTCTCCCTCTCTCTCTCCCTCTCCCTCTCCCTCTCCCTCTCCCTCTCCCTCTCCCTCTCCCTCTCCCTCTCCCCCCCCTCTCCCTCTCCCTCTCCCTCTCCCTCTCCCTCTCCCTCTCCCCCCCCCTCTCTCTCTCTCTCCCTCCCTCTCTCTCTCTCTCTCTCTCTCTCTCTCTCCCCCTCTCCCTCTCCCTCTCTCTCTCTCTCTCTCTCTCTCTCTCTCTCTCTCTCTCTCTCTCTCTCTCTCACACACACACACACACACACACACACACACACACACACACACAGTAAAAGGCCTCAGTGAATGTCAAATGAAGTGATGGTAGACAACAGCCTGGCACCTCTGCATGGAGAAATAAGCTTTCTTAAAAAGCATCTGTGGATTTGTTGTTGTAGAAAACAAGTTTTATCAATTTCGACCATGCTGATCAAGGAGGCCACAGGCTGTGATAGATGTGATGATGGAGGAGACTGTGCTGTGGCTAATGTTCAGAGGGTGTTGCTCTCTTTACTGAGAATTTACCCCTTCATCCTTGTTTTAAAAGCTGTAGCAATGGAGCGTCCTGCCCACTATCCAGAAATCTCGAAAAAGGCCTTGAAAAAGGCCTTATCGCTCTACCTGCAAGGAGAACCCATTGATGCTGTGAAGTTCAGGTGAGGGAGTGCTTGTACATCTGAGCAGGTCTGGGTTAGCAGACAGGTATGGAGTCCCCACTGTGGGGCTAAGGAGTAGCACAAGACAAGGTGCCTGCCCTTTGGATGGCCCTCACTGCAGAGATGGCTTGAAGTACCTGAAATTCAAATACTCAAGTGAGTTCTATGCTGACCAGCTTGTGCTGGAGTCAGTGCATAGCACTCCCTCCCATTCCTATATCTTTGCCTTCCCTCAAGGACTCTCCTCCCTTCCTAGGACCCCAACCTTCCACGTACTCAGGGGAATAAAAAAGTGCAGCAAGTCTGTGTGTGAGTAGAATATGTCAAGAAGCCATGGGCAACCTACACAGCTGCAGGCTGCTATTTGAGCTCTTCATGCACAGACATGGGGGAAGTAATACTTAGCATTCCCTCTGCAAAAGCTGTTCAAGAATACTAGAGACAGTACTCCCTAGGAAAAGATCCCTAGCTAAGATCCTGGATTTTCTTCCCTCTGCTTTCCAAGTATCTGTAAATCGGACCAACTCCTAAAACAGAACGACCACTCTTACCATAGCCCTGGAGGTGGTAACAAGTGGGATGAGGAAGGATGGTGTACACTTAGCCCTAGCCCCAGGGGTAGTTATGGACCAGGAGAGCCCATCTGCAACTTTCACCTGGGCATCTCTTATTTCATTGGTCCTCTTAACAATGGGCCATTCTCTCTTTTTTTTGTGAGGCAATTGGGGTTAAGTGACTTGCCCAGGGTCACACAGTTAGTAAGTGTTAAGTGTCTGAGGTGGGATTTGAACTCAGGTCCTCCTGAATCCAGGGCTGGTGCTTTATCCACTGTACCACCTAGCTGCCCTGGGCCATTCTCTCTTGACATGTTTTCTCTTTTTTTTATTGCAGCAAATGTCTGCACAACTTCATTAACCTTTCACTGCCAGACAGAGTACTGGGCACAGATGTGTGTCCCCTTCAAGAAATTTGGAGCTCCTTCGAAGACGCTCTTCGTGTGATCAGCTGCTCAGTAAGTCAAGCTAAGAGATCATATGTGATGATGCTGGATACAGAAAGCAAGCCTTGAGAAGGGGTATTGGAAATGGACCCAGGTTCCTGCTTCCTGCTTAGTATGTTTCAGGGTGGATACATCCTTATAACCTTATGTCATAAGGATGTGTATTGTAGAAGCAGCACACACATGTAGTAAGTAGTCCAGATCAAAGGACAATCTCCATTTGCAGGTATTGCTGGGGTGCGGGGGAAATCCCCCCATCACGATACATTGGTAGAGCTCTTAGTATTCTTTGAAGAAGGGTCAGTGCCCTTTTCCCCATCATCAGGTGAATATGAAACCATGGAGGCAGTGTTAAAAGTCACCAGTTTCAAGACTCTACCTTCCAGCTTTCCAGCTGAGTCTCAGATTCTGTCTCACCTGGATTTTTCTCTTCTCTAATCCAGGCCTCAGTCCAGAGCTCCTCCCTCTACCACTGCTAGCTGGCCTTGCCTGGCCACCAGGGGTCATGGCAGCTAATAAAACAAATACAGCTTAGGGAACCTTAGTAGAGGTGTGTTATCCAGAGCAAGAGGGGCTATTGTTCCACTCTACTCTGCCCTCATCAGATCACTTCTAGAGTATTACATGCTGTTTTGGTTACCCCATTTTTAGAAGATGCATTGATGAACTGGGGTACATCCCAAAGAATGCAAGAGACTCGAAACTATGGAGGAATTTGGAGGATTTAGTTGGGACCTAAGACACATCATGTAGGAGAGGCATTGGATGTCAGTCAGTCAACATTTATTAAGCACCTACTATGTGCCAGGCCTCGTATTAAGTGCTGGAGATTCAAAGAAAGGAAAAAGACAGTCCTTATGTCAAGGAGCTCACAATCTAATGGGAGAGACAACACGCAAACTGTAGAGAAATAAGCTATAGACAGGAGAAATTGGGGCTAAGCGGGAAGGCACTAGAATTAAGGGGGACCACTCAAGTCTGTAGAAGGTGGGGTTTTATCTGTGACTTGAAGGAAAGGCAAAGGTAAGGAGGGAGAGCATTCCAGGCATTGGGGACAACCTGAGAAAATGCCAGGAACATTTGGAGTGTCTTGTTTGTAGAACAGCCGGGAGGCTGGTGTCATTGGATGGAAACAAAGTATAAGAAAGCTGGAAAGGTTGGAAGACCTTTGAATGTTAAGCAGAGGATTCTGTATTTGCTCCTGGAGGTGATAGGGAGCCACTGGAGTTGATTGAGTGGGGAAGGGCTGGACATGGAAGTTTACTTTGACAGCTGAATAGAGGATGGACTGGAGTAGGGAGAGACTTGGGGCTGGAAGATTTCTCCCCCCACCCAAAGAAAGTTATTACAATAGTCTAGGTATGAGGTGATTTGAGGGGCTTCACTCTAGAGGAGAGAAGGGGCTGTATTCATGAGATATTGCAAAGGTGAAATCAATAGTCCTTGGCAATAGATTGAATATGGGAGAGTGAGAGAGAATGAGGAATCCAGAATCACTCTTAGGTTGTGAACCTAGGGAACTGGAAGGATGGTTTTGCTCCCTACTGTTATAGGGAAGGTGGTGGGAAGGAGAGGGGTTTAGGGGAAAAGATAATGAGTTCAGTTCTGGACATACTGAATTTAACATGTCTGATATGCAGTTGAAGATGCTAGACTGGAAGTCAGCAAAGAGGTTAGGGCAGGATAAGTATATTTGAAAATCCTCAGCAGAGAGAGGGTCATTCAATCTATGAGAGCTGAGGAGATCATCCAGTGAAGTAGAATAGAGGGAGGAGAGAAGGGGGCCCAAGATAGAGACCTGTGGGATACTCGTGGTTACTAAGTGTGGCCTGGATGTGGGGCCATCAAAGGAGACAGAGAAGGAGCAGTCAGAGAGGTAGGAGGAGAACAGGAGTGAGTGTCCTAAAGACCTAGAGAGAAGAGAGTATCAAGGAGAAGAGGGTGATCAACAGTTTCAGAGGCTGCAGAGAGGTCAAGGAGAATGAGGATTGGGAAAAGACCATTGGATTTGGCAACCAAGAAATCATAGAGTGAGAAGAAAGGAAGTGTATGGCCTTACCAAGGAGTTAAGCCACAAATTGGAGGAGAGATATGGGATGATAGCTAGAGTGGATGGATAGATCAAATGAGGGGTTTTTGAGGAGGACGGAGAAATCAGTGTGTTTGTAGAAAGGGAGAGAGTGAAGATGAGTGAGATAGTGCCAATGATAAATGCTGCAATCTGCCAGAAAAGATGGGATGGAAACGGATCACTTGTGCAGGTGAAGGGTCACTTCTTCATCGTTGACCAAGAAGATGGTGAGGGAAGGGATCTGGGTGGCATGAGATGAGGGAGAGGGGAGAAGAGGGAGCTCTTGGCAAATGGCGTCCATTTTTTCAGTCAAGTATGAAGCAAGTTTCTTAGCTGAGATGGGGAGGAGGAGGTAGGAAAAAGTTTGCCAAAGCAGCTATGGTGAGTGGGATAGCACAGGGGTTCTTAAACTTTTCCCACTCTTGATCCCTTGTCACCTTAGAAATGTGTACACAACCCTGGGTATATACATGACCTTTTACTATTGGCAAATTTTTCACAATCCCCACATTCAGTTACACAACCCCACATGGGGTTGCAACCCACAGTTTAAGAAGCTTTGAGATAGTGCATCAATTAGGCAGGTGCAAAAGAATTGCCTTGCAGCAATGAGGACCCAGTAGTGGATGAAATCAGCATGGCTTAGAGAATAGGAGGGAAGGTAGCCATAGTGGGAGTAATCTAAGGCTGAGGCTTGGCAAGGAACTCAAGAGAAGAAGACAATGTAGAGTTGAACTGGTTCCCCAAGGGGTCAGGATGGGGAAGGGAGGAGGGGGTAGCCAGGGCAACAGTGACAGTCTGGGAAAGAGCCAAAGGAGTCAAGGGGTTGGAGTTTTTCATGTTGTTTTGTTGTGGGGTTGGGATTTTTTTGGTTTGCTTTTGGGTTTTTTTTCTGTAGGAGTCTTAAATACATCATTTACTTTTAATGTGGCTAATGGTGGAGGGAGGAGTTCTTCAAGTTCTTAGACATGACCAGGAAAAAGAGAATTAATCCAGCTCACTAAAGTCACATTCTTCTGCATCAGAAAAGTCCATATACCTTTGGTGTATTTGGCACGTACTTTGTTTTTTTTCCTGCTTTAAGCTCATTTTTATTTCTCTATGATCCTGTGGTTCTGTGACCAGTACAAGTTAGATTTTCCTGGGAATCTCCTGGCATCTGGAGGATGACAGTTTCTATAATTTTGTTAGTAACTTGATTAATAACTTAAGCACCTTGGGAGAATTTGTAAAGTTCCCTTTGAGAAGAACAGAAGAATCCATGTCTAAGCTAGGAGTCTCACCTGGCAGTTGGCTTATGCCTGATCCCCCCTCTCTAGTAAGTGTGTGTGTGTGTGTGTGTGTGTGTGTGTGTGTGTGTGTGAGTGAGTGTGTGAGAGAGACAGACAGACAGACAGACAGAGATAGAGAAAAGGCAGGGGCAGGGAAGGGGAAGGTTATGCAGGGTTGCATTCTCCTCTGGCTGCTTTCTCCCTCCCACCCCCCAGCCCCACCTCTGGTTCTCTGTTTTCCTGGTGGAGAGAGCCTTTCTAAGGTGAAAAGAGCCTTTCTGAGATACTCTTGTCAGAGCTGCAATGCTTGCTAATTTCTTTCTGATCTATTTCCCACCTTATACTGCTTGTCTCCCAAAACAAAACTGGACAAGTTAATTTTTCAGGCAGAGATTAATTTGCTAGTTGGGCTATTTCTATGGTGTCACTTGTTTTTCCCGTTTAAGATGGGCTATTCTAGTTACTGATGCAACTTTTCTCATGTTTTGTTTGTTGAGATTGCAGGTTGTTTTGTCCACAAGAGCATCTTGTACATATTTGTTTTCTCTAGTTATAGTCATTCGTTATTGATCAAATGACCTTTATCAAGCACCTCTATCCACTGTTAGAGAAAGGTAAACATGACAAGAAGATCTATTCCCTTCCCCCAGGAGCTAATCATCTACAAGAGAGCTGGTGAGTGGCTGCTGGTCAGTGCCAGATTGTTGGCTGTGGCTTGGAGACAGGTAGACCATAGGTTGTCCTGGTTATCTGCTTTGACAAAGGCATGGAGAAGAAATAGAGTCTTTGCTTTAGAGGAAGGGTTGTATATCTCTGAAGGTAGAAGAAAGCTTCCAAAACATAATACAAGATCTCAGAGCTACCCAGACCACTTGTGGAGTGAGGAGGAGCCCATGGTTTGGAACATCTGTCCTAGGTTCTTCTTAGCCAGTGATGAAGCTGAGATAGAATCAATTCTTCATTGACCCATTGTCACCTCTTTCTTTCTTTTTTCTTTTTTTTTTGTGGGGCAATGAAGGTTAAGTCACTTGCCCAGGGTCACACAGCTAATAAGTGTCAAGTGCTTGAGGCTGGATTTGAACTCAGGTCTTCCTGAATCCAGGGCTGGTGCTTTATCATCTGTACTACCTGGCTGTCCTGTCACCTCTTTCTATGTTGGATCCTCACCCGTGGCACTCCCCACATTTGTAGACTTTGTGTTAGCTCCGAAAAGGACTCTGGGAAACGTCTCTGTCATTATGTAGATCTCCTCTGTGTTGAGCCTTTTCTTCACCTTCTTGCCTTCACTGAAACCCAACTGCACTCTTCTGTGAAAACCTTCCCTTCTACCACTGGGCCTTTCTCTGTACACTAAAGCTCGACTCTCCTCTATGTACTGCTTCCCCCAATTAGAGTGTGAGCTCCTTGGGAGAAGACACCATCTTACTTTTGTCTTTATATTTCCAGAGCTTAGCACAGAGCTTGGACATGGTAAGCACTTAAATGTTTTTCAGTCATCCTTTCATTCATTGCTTCTAACTACAGCTCCCTATATAGCCTTGGTCCCTTAGTCAGCTTCTTCAGGTATTGCCTCATCACCACCCTAAAATCCCCCACTCCCTTAAACTGTTGTGCCCATTTTACCAGTTCCCAACCCTGGACAACCCCCACTGTCTGTTTTCTCTCTTTTTGCTCCTGAATGATATAGCATTTCTGGAGAAATACACAAAATCCTGACGACTTGGTCCATTGCCTCTCCATGATGACAAGTCTCATCTGAGTCCTCCTTAATCCCTTCCATGTAGGTTTGACAGCCTATTGAGCTTCCCTAATAGCATCAACTCTAAACCTCCTCTTTCTTTAAGCCCTCAGCCCCACCCTCACTTCCCTGACTCTAGGCAGATGACCCCATACCTTTCCCTTACTTCACTTCAGCTCTTTTCTTCCATTCCCCTTATGCCCGCACTCATCCCTTCTGACAGTCTAAGAGGAAACGTGTGCTATCTACCCCATCCCTTTTCACCTACTGAGGCACACTGTTCTCCCCTTCTCATTCTGTCTTCTCAGTTTCTTCTCTAAGAGCTTCTTCCCTTTTGCCTTCAGAAATACATAGCTGCGGGCAGCTAGATGGCGCAGTGGATAGAGCACCAGCCCTGGATTCAGGAGTACCTGAGTTCAAATCTGGCCTCAGACACTTAACACTTACTAGCTTGTGTGACCCTGGGCAAGTCACTTAACCCCAATTGCCTTACTAAAAAAAAAAAGAAATACATAGCTTACATTTGCCATGGCAAAAAATAATTTACTTCGACCCTGCTGTCCTCCTTAGCTCCCCACCATCTCATTTCTCCACTTCCTTTTACTGCCAAGCTTATCAAAAGAATGGCTGCTACCTCCTGTCTCCATTTACTTTCTGCCCACTCACTCCTAAACTCCCATCTCTACTACTCTACTAAGACTGTTCACTAAGAGGTCATCTCTGCCACCTGCAGTGGCTTTTCCTCAGCTTTCATTCTCCTTGACCTCTCAGCAGCATTTGACACTATTAACCACCTTCTGATAGTTCCTTCTCATTATCCCTTCCCCACACACTCCCAACCAGGGACATTACCCAAAGGTCAGTCCTTTCTGTGTTCTTTCCTGCTGTTATCTAGGCCTGCCTCATGGCTTTAAACATCTCCTTTATGCTGATGACTCACAAATCTACATCTTCGACCCCCAACTACTCTTTTGAGTTTGAATCCCATATTGCCAGTTTCCTGTAGGACATTCTTTAAAAATTTTATTTATTTATTTATTTTATGGGGCAATGGGGGTTAAGTGACTTGCCCAGGGTCACACAGCTAGTAACTGTCAAGTGTCTGAGGATTTGAACTCAGGTCCTCCTGAATCCTGGGCTGGTGCTTTATCCACTGTGCCACCTAGCCACCCCAGGACATTTTTAATTGGATGTGACAGCATCCCTTCAGACTCAACATGTCTAAAGTTGAACTCACCGTCTTCCTGCTAGCTTTCCTGCTACCTCCAATTCAATGCCACCTCCCCTGCCAGTTCTCTCACTGATCCTTATTCTTCTGCCATATCCAGTCACTCGCCAAATCTTCCTTTAAAATAAACAAGCATTTTTAAAGTGCTATGCTAGTCACTGAGGGTACAGAAACAAAAAAAAGGGGAGAAAGGAGTTTGCCTTCTCTCAGAAGCAACATGTACAATACATGTTGTAACTACAAAACATATTTGCATATCTGAGAATCCAGAAGGACTTCATGTAGGAGGAGGTGGCAGTTAAGATGAGCTTTGCAGGAAGCTAGAGAGGGACAGCCTATGCAAAGGCTGAGAGGCAGGAGATGCGGTGTCATATAAGAGGAACAGCAAGTAGCCCTCGGCCTCTCTGTTTTTCTTACATAAGACACTCCATCTCCTGACTCCAGGCATTTTTACTGGTTGTCCTCTGTCCACATGTTCCTATGCCTGGAACTCTCTTCCCTTCTTATCTCTGTTCAAGTCTCAGCTACCTCCTGCCAGAAACCTTTCCCAGTCCTCTTTAAGCTTGATTACTTCCTGTTTATTCTGTCTCTATCTTGTTTGTACATAGTAGCTTGCATGTCATCTCCCTCATTAGACTGTCTTGCCTTTCTTTGTATCTCTAGCACTAAGCACATAGTAGGCTTGTTGACTTGGGAGCCTTAAGGTTTGGAAGAGCTGCTCTGGAGAGGGAATCGATAAGGGAGGTGTAAGAGTATGACCTCACATCTGGGAGGGCCTGGTGGAGATTATGTAACAAATTCATAGTGGCTGCAGTCAACCCGGTTTTGTGATTTTTTTCTCCAGCTCTCTTCAGCAGGACATGTATAATTGAGTTAATTGTCTCTGAACAGACACAAAATGTTCAACTGGACTATTTTTCATTGTTACAATCCTGCCCCATCACCACCGCCACCTGCAGTGGGCATCTATTTTCAGTGGCCAGCCACAGTTGTCGCTGCCAGCAATCATCAAGACCCTTTCTTTCACTTAGTAAAGACAATGTTTTGTCGCACAATGTTATTCAAGGCCTGAATTCAGTCATCTTGGATGTTATGATTCCTCAGATAGCTAGTGTTTAAAGGAGATCATTGAACATGCTTTGCCAGTGGGAGTCTAGTGACTGTCAGTTTTTTCATTGGGGCTCCTGAATGGTCAGATAGACCTTGAAGGAACGTGAGAAAAGGTGAATGGAAGGGTTAACTCAGCCTGAGGAAGCTAGTCTTAAACTGTCCATTGATAAGTGCTAATTCTAGAGAGCCTCTAGCAGTAGGAGACAAACATGGATGCAGCAGAGATAGAAGGGGTCACCAGCAGGCCAAATAAGCTCTCGTGAACTTAAGGCTTGTCTAGGATTTGGTAGTGAGGACTGAATTGGGGAAGAATGATGGCATGCCTTCTGGATCTCTCAGTGACTTTACCCACAGACATGGGATTGGATGGAAACCTAAAGCAGGAGGTGAGGCTGGACTGCCATTCCTCTTAGGCCATCTGAAGAACATTGGAACAAGAAACTCAAGCCAGCTTTTAATGACATGATCAACTGCTTTCCTCATGCCTTGGTGTTGGCTTATGCATGTCCTGGAAAACCCTTTGTGCTGCCCACTTACACTAGCTTGGGAGGCTTGGGAGCATTCTCGTACCAAAAGACAGTGGTAGCCACCAAAAAGTCAGTGTGTTAGCCAGTGACAGACTTCCTGACAGGCTCACAATCCCCATTGTGGATTGGAATTCTTGGTTTGGAGTGGGCCGTCACTGAGAAGTCATCCCCACATTTGTGGCTTCCCTGTCAGAGTCTTTTTGAACAGGTAACATGAAGTAGAGACTCTCTTTAAAAGCAAACTGCTTAAAAGGGGACTGTTAGTCTTATCACCTGAAGGAAGAACTGGGGCCTGAACAGAAAACTCATGGGAGTCACCGTGAGGCATTTCTAGGGCATGCATGTAGTGAGGCAAGGACTCAAAGTCTACCTGTTACTGTTTAGGAGTCACATGTGCTCCCTCCACTCTACCTTCCCTTGTCAGAAGAAGAGAGATCAGCTGAAAGAGGCCTGAGGTCAGAAAAACTGATAGAAACAAGTGGTAGGGTGATCAATCCTTCCTCCTGTCATTGTCAAGATCTTCAAAGTCCTGCTAAGGAATTGCTGTGGAATAGTCCAAGAGAGCAGCTCCCTGGAAAGCCATTCCATACCAAGCAGGTGAAGTAGCAGGCACCTTGCCCTAGAGAATGGCAGAGTCCCACCAAGACAATACCTTGCAGTCACTTAGTCTTTTTTTGGGGGGGCAATGAGGGTTAAGTGACTTGCCCAGGGTCACACAGCTAGTAAATGTCAAGCGTCTGAGGCCAGATTTGAATTCAGGTGCTCCTGAATCCAGGGCCTGTGCTCTATCCACTGCACCACCTAGTTGCCCCCACTTATTATATCTTGAAGAACTAGTTGGACTTTGTGGTGAGCAAGGAAAAAGGAGCAATGAACAGTCAGCCAAGTAGACACTAAGAAGAACCTTATCACCACTGCTGACTGGATGGATTATAACCCAGTTGACTGAATCACATAGGGAGGGATCCATGTGTTGTTGGTTTCTAGAGGGTTGAAGAAGTCTTTCAAGTCTATCTTGGTTCCAGAGGGGTCTCTGTTCAGATTGGAGCAGATAGAGTGCTGGGCCGGGAGTCAGGAAGTCCTGAGTTCAAATTTGGCCTCAGACACCTTGGAGCTATGTGAGGCTGAGCAAGTCACTTAACCTCTGTCTGCCTCAGTTTCCTCAACTGTAAAAGGGGCTAATAATAGCACCTACCTTGCAGGGCTGTTTTGAGGGTCAAATGAGATAATATTTATAAAAAGCACTTAGCCTACCACCTGGCTACTATATAGGTACTGTATAAATTCTTGTTCCTTCCTTCCTTCCCATTTATTAGGTTCCAGACACTGATCTAAGCCCTGGAGATGCAAAGACAAAAGGGAAACAGTCCCTGCCCTCCAGGAGCTTACATTCTAGTGGGGGAGACAACGCCTAAACATATAAGTCATATAAGGGCACTAGCAGCTGGGAGGAACAGGAAAGGCTTCATGTAGAGGGAGCACCAAGACTTGAGCCAAGTCTGGAAGGAGGCTGAAGTGAGGAGGAAGTTCATTCCAGGCATGGGGAATAGCCAATACACGGGCATGGAGATGGGAGATCAGAGTGTCCTGTTCAGAATGGCTTGTAAGCCAGTATTACTGGGTCATGGAATGTACAAAGACTGGAAAAGGAGGAAGGGGCCAAAAAAGGAGCTCATGTTTGATCCTGGAAATAAAGCCACTGGAGTTTGTTGGTGGGGGAGAGCAGGGTTTGCCATGATCAGAGTTATTGGTATGGGCAGCTCGATAACTAATGCCAGCATATGTTACATGTTGTATATGCCCTATGCAATATACTGGTATTGACACCATGCTTCTGCACCGCTTGTGAGAGAGGGCCACGTGGCACATGTATGGTTGCACATGTATGTGATCTATGTGTTTGGTGGCTGCGTGTAACATGTTGCAGATGTCTCCTAGAACTACAGCCATGCATCCCTAACTGCCTCTTAGACATTTTGTACTGGATGTCCCATAGGCATCTTTAACTCAACATGTCCAAAACAGAACTCAGTCTTTCCCCCCAAACCTTCCTCCTTTTGAACTTCCCTGTTACTGTTGAGGACACTTCAATTCTCCCAGTCTGAGTTGACTTCTTGATTGGTCACTTGGCTCCTCACCCACTTACCTCTCATATCCATTGCCCCATCTTGTCATTTCTACCTTCACATCATACATTCCCTTTTCACCCACTCATATAGCTACATCTAATCCTCTCACACCTGGACTGTCTAATTGTCTTCCTGATTGTTCTCCCTGCATCAAGCCTCTTCCCCTCTCCTGGACATTCTCTTCTTAGCTCCAAAGATGATTTTTCTAAAGTGTATGTCTGACTATATTACCCCTGTGCCCAATGACTTCCTGTGGTTCCCTGTTAGTGCCAGGATCAAACATCAAGTCATTGGGTATTTAAAGCTCTGACCCTTCCCTCCCTTTCCAGTCTCCTTACACTTTTTTCCCTTCATGCTCTCTCGCTTGCTCTTGCTCTCTCTCGCTCTCTCTCTCACACTCTCTTTCTCAACACATTGGCCTATTTGCAGCTCCTCAACCATGATACTCAATCTCTTCCCATCTCTGTGATTTGCACTGATTGTTCCCCATGTTTGAAATAGTCTGCCCTTTCACGTCCACCTTTTCATCTCCAATTGTGTCTTTTCAGGAAACCTTCTCTAGTCCCTCTAACTGCTGTTGACTTTTACTCTCAGATTTACTTTTCATCTACTTTCTACATAATGTCTACATCTGTCTAATATATCTACCTAATTATTTACATATTTTCTCCTCTATTAAAATGTACTCCCATTGAGGGAAGTCTGTCATTATATTCCCAGTGGTTTGCACTGAGTGCCTGGCACACAGTAAGCTCTTTAAATGCTTGTTGAATAGCTGACAGATGAATCCTGAATAATTTTCCCATTTTTTAGATTTTCTTTTATTTCTTATTGATTTAGAGTTATCATGCTATAGTGAGGGGAGAACCAGCTTCAGAGTCTGGAAAACATGGGTTCAAGTCCTGCCTTTGACACCTACTGGCTATGTGTGTGTGATGCAGGGCAAGTCACTTAACCTCTCAGTGCCCTAGGCAACTCCCTAAACTAAGCTGCGGAGGGAGTACTGTCTACATTGGCAGTCCCTTCATCTAGGAGTTCCTATATGTTAGAAATGGGTAAACTGAGGCACGACTCCCAGTCTGGTGCAAAGCAGGAAGGCCATTTTATTATGATCTTGCAAGAAAGAGCACATGTGCAAAGCATGCTCGTCCCAAATGCAAGGATTCCCTCCCCCCTTTCGCCCATTGGCTGGCTACTCCGGATGCACACTCTTCATGACACTCCTACTTCATATTAACTCCTAAACTACTCCCACCCTGATCGTATGACACATGTCTAATTATAATGTTAAATCTCCACCCAGGGGTGTGTTAGATATTACGCATGAGGCTTATTAATCAAGCTCGGTGAGATTTGGGGTTAACTGGGGGGCATGGAGGGACTGGTTTAGGTTAGAATCCTAATCTCCCTGATTCTGAGGAGAAATTGTCCTTGTGGGACAACTTCTGATTGGATGGGAATTTTATGGCCTTCTTGTTATCTGCCCTAGGCCACTGTAACTGCCAGCTCAGTAGAAGGGGGGAAAGGGAGGGGGAGGAGGCCCTGGGACTTGAACAATGTGGCCTGCTCTATCTAAGGGAGCAATTGTAACTGCTACCTTAGCAAGAAAAGAAAAGGAATTCCTAGCTAGTTAATGTATTTTGTTTTGAACTTCAGTTTCTCTTCTTGTTTTTTCCTCCTGGGTTTTTTCCAGACCAGTCATTCAGTTGTGTCCCTCTTCGTGACCCCATCTAGGATTTTTTTTTTGGTAGGGATACTGGAGTGGTTTGCCATTGCCTTCTCCAGCCCATTTTACAGATGAAAAAATTGAGGCAAATAAGGTGAAGTGACTTGCCCAGGGTCACACAGCTAGGAAGTATCTGAGGCCAGATTTGAGCTAAGGAAGATGAGTCTCCTTGAATCTAGATCTAGCACTCTATCCACTGTGCCACCTATCTGCCCTTGGGTTTTGTCAGTAACATAGTAAGGCTGATGATTTTGTGCATTTATTTTGCATTCTGTTATTTTACTAATGCCAATCATTTTTTCAATTTGCTGATTTGATAAGGTTCTCTAGTTAAATGACTGTGTCATCTTCAAATAGAAATTTTGCTTCCTTTTTGCCTATACCTTCCATTTTTTCTTATTGTTATAGGTACCATTTCTAGTACTATGTTGAATAATAATGGAAACAATGGCCATTTTTGCTTTATCCTTGATCTTATGAGGAAAGCCTCTGTAATGCTAGGCCTTGCAAGTTTTAGATAGATAACTTAGTTTTAGTTTTAGATAAGGGGTGAGTGACCCTGGGCAAGTCACTTAACCCCAACTGCCCTACAAAAAATTTTTTTACACAAATGAATGCTACATTTTGTTAAAGGTTTTTTCTTCATCTCTTGATAGTCATGTGGTTTTCATTATATTTTGTTACTAACATACTTAATTCCATTCATAGTTTTTCTAATGTAGAGCCATCCTTGTGTTACTAGTATAAATCTAATCTAGTCAAAGTGAATAATTTTAAAATATACTATTATATTCTGTTTGATAACATTTTATTTTATTAACTATTTTTGAACCAATGGCTCATAGTTTTCTTTTTCTGTTTTCTTTCTTCCTAGTTTAGGTATCAGGTTCATATTTGTTTTAGAGAAAGAGTTTAGTTTTATGGTGCTTTCCTTCTTTCTTTTTCTGTAAGCAGTTTGTGTAGTATAGGATTTATTCAATCTTTAAATATTTGGTAGCATTCACTTGTAAAATCCATCAATAAATCTACAACTATTTATTAAGGACTTACTATGTATCCAGCACTGTGCTAGGCATTGACCATACAAGTACACAGAATGAAATAATCCCTACTCGCAATGAGCTTATTACATTCTATTGAAGCTGAGTACATATAAAAATATACACATAGTAAAGAATGTTAGTGAATCCAAATATATAAAAAGTAGTTAAATATAAGGGAGTTTTGGAGAGAGGACATTTGCAGTTAAGAGATTGGGAAAAACTTCATGTAGAATATGGTGCTTGAGCTATCTCAAAGAAAGGGACTCTACAATGGAGGTAAGGAGAATGAGCATCAAAGATATGGAAACCAGAGGTGGAGTGTTATGTTTAAGAGAGAAAAGGCCAACATGGATTGGACTCAAGAGTGCAAAACAGGGAATGTCCAGTGAAGTTGGAAAGAGGGGTTGGGGCCACTTTGTATAGAGCTCTAAAAGAACAGAGTTTAGATTTTTTTTCCCTGTAGGTAATATGAAGCCATAGAGTTGCTTAAGTAGATGAATCACATGTTCAGATCTGTGTTTAAGGAAAATTACTTTGGCAGTGGTGTGTACTAGACTGGAGTGGGGAGGGTCTGGAGGCAGGGAGACCATCTCAGAGACTGTTACAATAATCTAGGTGAGAGGTGACAGGAGCCTGAAGTAGAATTAGGTGGCTCTGTGAGTGGAGAGTAGGGGTCAGATGCAAGAGATGTGGGGGCAGAAATGGTATAATTTGTCAACCGATTGGATAAAGGGTGAGGGAGAGGGAGGAGTTGAGGATGATGCTGAGGTTACAAAGCTCAGACACTAGAAGAATGGTGTCTTTAACAAAAATAGGGAAGTTTGGAAGGGAGGAGGGTTTAGTTGGAAAGATCTTGAGTTGAACTTTGGCCATATTAAGTCTAAGATGTCTCAGGGACTCCCCCTTTGGGGGATTCCATTAGGGCTTGCACAATTTCTCTTTCAGAAATCAGGTTATTTAAATTGTGTATTTCTTGTTTTGCTCATTTGAATATTTTACATTTAATTCATCCTTTTCATTTAAGGTTTCAGTTTAGTTGGCAGATAATTGAGGACAGTCAGTGGTGTTTGGGTAAAAGTTTAACATCTGGCCACACTTTTCAGTTTAATTTGCATTATTAACATTTTCTCCATTTCTTTCTTAAGACCAATCAACAAAACTCTGAATGTGCAGATTTCCTTGAAGATTCTTGCTTACACTATTACACAATATTCTACTTCTTCTGCTTATTTGGGGATCATTCATTTGTTGATTTTATTAGCTTTTTTTTAAGTTCTATGCTCAGTTCATTGGTCTTTCTCTCTTTTAATATGTGTTCAGAGAGATAGACTTTCCTCTGATGACTGCTTTAGCCATAAATATTGGAACATTGCCTCATTATAGTTTTCTTTAATACAATTGCGTGTCATTGATTTGCTTTGTTCTTTTACTTCACCATTATTTAAGATAACATTGTTTAAAGTTGTGAATTCCCCCATCCAGTATACAATAGACTCCCCCCATCCTTTGCCTCCAGATCCTGCATCACTTCCTTTCTTAGAGATTTCAACTTGTCATTTCAAAGTTTGTCATTGTTGCAGATGAAATGATGACTTAGAAAACCTTATAGAAAGTCATCTAAAAAATTCGTTGAAATAATTAACAACAAAAAAGAAATAATTAACAACTTCGGCAAATTTGCAGGATGTAAAATAAATTCACACAAATCATCAGCATTTCTATATATTACCAACAATGGAAGAGATAGAAAGAGAAATTGAATTTTAAAAATTATAGCCAGTATAAAATACGTGGGAGTCCACCTGCCAAGACACACACAGGAACACAATTTCAAAACACTCCACACAAACAAAGGCAAATCTAAATACTCGGAGAAATATTAATTGCTCATGGGTAGGCTGAGCCAATATTAATAAAAATGACAATGCAACCTAAGTTAATTTACTTATTCAGTGCAATAGTAATAAAACTACCAAAGAATTACTTTATAGAGCTAGAAAAATAATAATAATTCATCTGGAAGAACTTTAAAGGTAAGATTATCAAGAGAATCAATGAAAAAAGAATTGTAAAGGAAGTGGGCCTAGCAGTACCAGATCTCAAACTATACTACAAAGCTGGAATCATCAAAAAATTTGGTACTGAGTAAGAAATAGGTTGGTTGATCAGTGGAGCAAATTAGGTCCACAATATACAGAAGCAAATAAACAAAATAGACTAGTATTTAATAAACCCAAAGATCCAAGGTATCGTATCGGGAGCTTTTTTTGCTTGAAGTGAATGAGAGCTAAGCTTGTGGAGCACTTGGCCTTGTTCCAAAGTGCCCCCATGGGTCCCAACTCTGTTTTGCTGCCATTTCAGGAGGACTACCCCCAAGTGGAGATTCTTTGGCTTATGACCAAAGCCTGGAATACAGGAATCTATCAGTATGGTGAGGGAATGTATGTAACTGCTGAGAAGTGGTGCGGTTTGGGAATTCGCTTTCTTGGCCACCTTGGCTCCCTGAAGAAGTGCTACGAAGTTCAGGTAAGAAAGAGACAAGATTAGGGAACACCAGGGAAAATTAGAAGGAGGGAGGAGCTGGGGGGGGGGAACAAGCATTTATTAAGCACCTACTGTGTGATCCTCACAACAACCTTTCGAGGTAGGTGCTATTATGATCTCCATTTTAGAGCTGAGGAAACTAAGGCAGTCAGAGGTTAGGTGACTTGCCCAGGTTCCCACAATGAGTTAGTGTTTGAGGCAGGATTTGAACTCAGATCTTCCTGACTCCAAGCTCTGTACTATGGCACTCCCAGCAGTAGATTGGGAACAGCAAACATAATGAAACAAGGGGCTGACAGGTAGAAGATAAAGAAAGACAGATGACAATTTAATATAAGGAAAACCTTCCTAACAGTTGTCCAGAGGTGGAATGGCCGTCACGGGAGGGTAGTCACGATAGCTTCTGTTCCATAGTGCTTTGATGTATATGATCTTATTTTAGTTGTGAGTTTCCTATTACAGCAAGTCTTCAAATGGAGACTTCTTGGTACTTGTCAGGAATGTTGAAGATTTCTCATTTTGGGTAGAGGTTAGACTAATGAGCTTTCAGTCCCTTCCAACAGTAAGATTCTAGGATGGGAAATGGGAAGATTAAATGGATGGAGAGAAAAAAATTAAGCTTAAGGCCAATGAAGGGACTCAAAAGCTATATCAATGCCACTTTGACAAGGCTCTGACCCAAAGCAGTGACAGATTCTTAGAATACTATTTTCATCCTAATGACTTAGAGCTTGACCCAAGTGGGGAGGGAAGTGACACAGGCTTTAGAATGGGACTTATATTTTCAGGCTTGATTTTTTTTTAAATTTGATTTGATGCCATTGATGTAGTCCAGCCTTCTCATTTTATTTATTTATTTTGGCAAAGTGATTGGGGTTAAGTGACTTGCCCAAGGTCACACAGCTAGTAAGCATCAACTGTCTGAGGTCAAATTTGAACTCGGGTCCTCCTGACTCCAGAGTGGGTGCTCTGCCCCCCCTTTTTTACTTTTTCCTCCATTTTATGTCATACTCTCACCCCCCCCATAATGACTTCTTAATTTAAACTAAAAAACATTAAGGGTTCTGAAAAGGTGTGTGTGTGTGTGTGTGTGTGTGTATACACATGTACTGGGGGGAGGAATGGTGTCATAGCCTGAGGTGTTTGGGGGGAGATTAGTTAGTAACTAGATCTGGTTACTTTTCCTGAACTGCTCTTTTTTCTCCTTTCTTCTTCTTTGCTACTAGGAATGATTTGTTGGGTAGAGAAGATGGGGGGAAGGACATAATGGGAAGTCAAGTCCCCACTGAAGCCTCCCACTAAGACTTAGTAGGGAAGGACCCTTGATTTGAAGGGGGGATTAATGCTGGACAACAATGGTTTAGGTTGTAAGTCACTGGCCAAACACTACCATCATCTCTGCCTGGCCCTGAGATGTAGGCCTAATGCAATAGTGCTCCCTTCCACCACACCCTGACAAAAGAAAAACTGGGCTGCCAGAGCTCGAAGGATGGTAGGAATCACAGGGGCTCAAACTCATCACACTAGCTTAGCTCTGCCTTATCTGTTCTCTAAGCTTGTTCGGATTTCTGTTTCCTAGATGAACAATGTGTATGGAGAGGTCCTGGCCAAGGTGGAGAGAGATAAGAGCTTGCCTCCCATTGAAGAATAGGAGCTACCAGAACTCGGAGCGAATGGAGGTACTCGGTAGCAGAGCAATAAAGCCTGTTCTCGGGGTCTCTTGGAAGTTTTGGCTTATGGGGTTAGATTGACTAAAGTGACAAGATTATTGGGGGAGGAGGGAAAATTGTCAGCACGCACATTCTCGAGCCTTGGGCTCTGTTGTCCTGAGGACCAGTTTATGTTTCCAGCATTGTTCTAACTAATAAAAATGGCTGTCCCTCCTTGCCGTGTCCATGTGCCACTTCTCTGCCGTTCATCTCTGTTCATCTGTGGTAGAATTTTTTTGAAGGTAGTTGAGGGCTCTCAGCCATTCCTACCAGGTTTGTCTCTGAGTCTTCTTCAAGCTCAAATTCTCTGCAGGAAATGTGTCCCTTCTCCTCCCCAAACCACCCCCGCCCCTGCCAAAATAAACACACATACACACACACAAAGTCACAGGCAAGCATATTTCCCCCAAATTCTTCCTAAGTAGGAAAAAATGGCCTTTCTCCCCTGGTTGCAGTTCCTCAGAGAAGAGAAGACTCAGGGTTTAAAGGGCTGGGTGAGAGACATGAGGTACTCCAAGTCTCTGGAAGACTTATGTAGAAGACTTGTTCTGCTTGGCTCCAGAGGATAAGACCAGAAAGGACAATGAAAGGAAGTTGCAGGAAGGCTGCTTTCAGCTCAACACCAGAATGGACTCTAACTATGAGAGCTTTCACAGAGTGGAAGGGGGTACTTGGGAAGATGGGGGGTGCCCCCATGCCTGAGGTCTGTAAACGTTCCCATGTTAAGAGTATGCTTATTCAGGTAAAGGTAGAACTGGAGAGCTCTGTTTCTACTTTGTCCCTCAAGGGTTCCACCCCTGCAGCCCAATATCTCATCTAGTGGCCCCTAGCTGGCTACTAGAATTCCAACTAGGGGCAAGTCTGTGGTGGTGTTTCCCAGAACTGAACTGGGGTCAGGAGCTTGCAAAAAGTCAGACCAGGAAGGCAACAATGAGACTTTGCCCTAGATCAATCAATATTTATTAAGTACCTACTATGTGCCAGACACTGTGCTAAGAACCGGGAAATACAAAAAGAGGCAAAAGACAGTCCCTGCCTTCAAGAAGTTCACAATCTAAAGGATGACACAACAAGCAAACGACTATGTACAAACAAACTACATACAGGATAAATAGGAAATAATTAATAGAGGAAAGACACTGGAATTAAGACCTAGAAAAAAGATTAATTAAGAGAAGGTGAGATTTTAGCTGGAATTTAAAGGAAGCCAGGGAAAGCAGGAGACAGTAGGGAGAGTGTTCCAGGCCAAGTGATAGTGTGTTGTTTGTGGAACAGCCAGGAAGCCAGAGTCACTAGAATGAAGAGTGTGTGTCAGGGGGCAAGGTATAAGGTACAAAAAGCCTGGGAGAGCAGGGTTCTGAAGGGCTTTTGTATTTGCTCCTGGAGCCCACGGAGAGCCTGAAGTTTGTTGAGAAGAAAAGTGACATGATAAGATCTGTTTTAGGAAAATCACTTTGGGATTGAATGGAAGATTAGAGTGGGGAGAGATTTGAAGTAGGTAGGGCTCCCCCGCGTGCCGTTGTGGTAGTCTAGGAGTGAGGTAATGACTAGAGAGGAACATATTGGAGAGGTCCTGCAAAGGGGAAATCAGCAGGCCCTGGTATCATATTGGATGGTGGGGGTGGAGACAGAGGAGTCCAAGATGACTCCTCTGTTGGGAGCCTAATGGTGGTGCTCTCTACAGTAGTAGTAGAACTCAAGGCAGTAGGAGCATCTTGATGAGGAGGAAACTGAGGTGATATGGAAGTGAATGATGATGGGATGCTAGGATGGTGTGCAATACTGGTGTGTGAGGGGCCCTTGGGGGAGCCATCAGTTCTCTAAAATAGCCCCTCTCCCTCCCAGGTATCCTGTGGAAGGGCACATGGGAACAGGGTGGAGGATGCATTGAAGCACACCACCAGGATTGGGAACCTTCAAAGCTTTCTCTTGCTGAAGGGAGAGCTCATCTAGTAGGTTCTCTTCCATGGGGAGAAGATTAAGATTGTGTTGGCATCATATCCTACCTTTCCTTTGCCATGGAAGACCTGCTCTGACTGCGTTTACACACACATACCCACGTGCGTACACACAGAGTTTGCCCTGTCATGCCTGGGTAGATTCAGTGCTTTTCTCTCCATGCATAGATGGCTGGGGGGGGGGGTCATACTGGGTTGCCAGTGAGCAGAGAGGTAGGGAAGCTACCATAGCTCCAAACAGAAAGATTTGGCGATTCTGGGGTATGAGTGACTATGGGTGCTTCACTCAAGCCTTCACTATTCTTTCAAAAACTTTCACCTCATTTTTCTAAGCATTTTTCTTGCTGTGGTTTTACATATTGTAATATGTGGCAAGCACATTCCTTCTTTGGAGGTGATATGATTTGGGAGTTAGGCTAAAACCCACTTTCTCTATCTTGCCCAGGAATTACTTCCATAGAAAACATAATGTCAGAACTAAAAGCCACCTCGTGCCTCATCCTGAATTTTTTTTCCTTAGATGCATTTTATTGATTCTTTTGGTTTTTATACCACAGTCCTTTCTATGGGTGAAAGGACCATTGCCCTCTAGATTGAAGCCTCCCTTTTGACAAACAGGTAACCCAAAGTATCCAATACAGGGCATAACAATGTTGGCTGGCCAGGCCAGGTCAGAACGTCCCATATGTTGTCAGGTCCTGTTTTGTTGTGTTTTGTTTCATTGTTTTTCAGTCATGTCTGACTCTTCGTGACCCCTTTTGGGATTTTGTGGGGTTTTTAGGTTATAGGTATGCAATCATGTTAAATATATCTCCACATTAGTCATGTTGTGAAAGAAGAAACAGAACAAAAGGGAAAAGCCATGAAAAACAAAAAAAAGTGAAAATAGTATGCTTTGCTCTATATTCAGACTCCATAGTTCTTTTTCTGGACGTGGAGAGCATTTTCCATCACAAGTCTTTTGGAATTGTCTTGGATCAGCCAATCATAGTTGATCATCACACAATGTTGTTGTTACTGTGTACAATGTTCTCCTGGTTCTGCTCACTTTACTCAGTGTCAGTTCATGTAAATCTTTACAGGTTTTTCTGAAATCTACCTGCTCATAGTTTCTTATAGCACAGTAGTATTCCATTACATTCAATATGCCACAACTTGTTCAGCCATTCCCCTATCGCTGGGCATCCCCTCAATTTCTAATTCGTTGCCACCACAAAAAGACCTGCTATCAATATTTTTGTACATGTGGGTCCTTTCCCCTTTTTATGATCTCTTTGGGATACAGTAGTGGTGTTGCTGGGTCAAAGGCTATGCACAGTCCCATAGCCCTTTGGGCATAGTTCCAAATTGTTCTCCAGAATGGTTGAATCAGTTCACAACTCCACCAACAATACATCAGTGTTCCTTTTGGAAATTTTTTTTTGCAAAGATTCTGGAGTGGTTTGCCATTTCCTTCCACTCATTTTACAGAAGAGGAAACTGAGGCAAACAGGGTTAAGTGGCTTGTACAGGATCGCATGGCTTGTGTCTGAGGTCAGATTTGAACTCGGGTCTTCCTGACTCCAGGCCCAGTGCTTTATCTACTACAGTGCCACCTAGCCACCCCATTTTGTTGTAGCCATTGTTTATATTGTTCATTTTGTACAAATCTTCATGCATGTCTCTCAATTCTCTATATTTGTCATTTCTTCCTGAACAGTAATATTCCATTACACTGAGTTGTTATTGTTTCTACATGTATTCCTCAATTAATAGATGACTTTCTTTCCAGGGCTTTGTTCTCACAAAAAAAAAATGGTCGCAGCATTGTGAAGATGTGGCATGTATTTGACCTGGTTTCTGTGTTGCCTTCCCTGCAGTAGGATCTCCTGGTTATAATATGAATCTTTAGACATTTACTGGCTCTTTACATGCAGGAGAGCAGAGTAGAATCTGAAGGACCATCATTGGAGCTCTGACTGTGTGATACTAGGTAAGTCTTTTAACCCCTCATTTCCTTGTAGAAAAAGTGCTTATATGAAGCCACAGATCTGGTTAATGAAAACGGGATCTTTATTTCCTCTCTCTGACTTCCTTGGGGGTCTTACTTTTCTTGCATCATAAACTAAAATCCTAAACTGAAATCCAGGAGAGTTGAACCACTTCATAGTTCCCCCAATAACTCCTCAGTGTACCTGCTTTCCCACATTCCCTCCAGCACAGACTGTTCCCATCTCTGCCAATTTGCAGTGGGAGGTGAAACCTAAGTTGTTTTCCTTTACTTGTATCCATTTGTGAATTGGAACATACTTTCACAGGGTATGTAATATAAACTGTAAGAGTTTGCAATGATGTGGGAAACTGTTTATCTCCTCGAGATCGTTTATTTATTGAGGAATATGTTATGGGGGGAAATTGCGGTATAGGGTTGGGTTAGGGGTTGGGGTTCTTGGGAATTCCTCTTTAAAGAATTACACCCTCTTGCACACAAAAGCAGTTAGAATAAGATGGTAGCTTATTTAGGGGCAAGGGAAGGGAAAGGGTGGGGAGGGAAACCATGAAAGAAATTCTTGGACTTCTCATGGGGAGAGAGGTATGGAACAAAGCACGTGGCTCTGAGATACCAATCTTCTCGAGCAGGAGACTGGCAGTGAGCAGAGAGGTAGGGAAGCTACCATAGTTACCATAGGGGACTGATGGGAGTGACCGTCTGCCTGTGGAAAGTTCCTTTAGTGAGGGAGGACCAACCCCCACTGGTGTTGGCTAGAGGAGTTGGGTGAGAGGTGGTCCTTTTTTAATCTCAATTTTGTTCATGAATTAGTTTTATTCATTTATTTTTATGTTGTTGTTTTTTGGTCATTGATCCTATATTCCTTGTTTGGCAAGGAATTGTCTAAATATAAAATATTCAGGTCATGTATACATTTTGAGCTTATCATGATGGCATATGATGGAGGGTGTTGGTTTAAACAGAAATTACTGCCAAATTGCTTTCCAATTTTCCTAGAAGTTCTTGTCAGAAATTGAATCCATCTCCCAGTAACTTAGGTTTTAGAGTCTGTCAAACACTGACCTATAGTTGTTGATCTTTGCTATTTCCTGCTTATCTGTTCCCCTAGTCTACTTCTGGTTTGTTTTTTAAACAGTACCAATTAGAATGACTTTCATTCATGATTGAATTTGAATTTCAGTTATGTTGTGCCAACTTCATTCACACTTTTCAATGGGCTTCTAGACTTTTGGTTCTTCCAAAAGAAATTGTTATATCTATGCCTTTTTAAAAATCCCCTAGGCAATTTGTTGAAACACTAGAGCTATAAATTAAGGGGCGTTGTCATTATAATTATATTGCTATGATGCAGTCATGAGCGCTGAATACTTCTCTCTCATGATTTGTCCCCCTTTCCTTTATTTCTGTAGTTTTCCATGTAAATCTTACACGGGTCTCAGTAGACTCCATCAATTCCCAGAGAGTTTATGTATTTTGTATGGCATTTCTCACACCCTGAGGTCTGTTAGTACTATATAGAAACATTCATTATTTTGCCACCTTACTGAAGACATGATCTGAATTCTTCATGGATTGAGGTTTTGTAAGTACACCTTCGTGTCATCTGTAGCTGAGGATGGTTTTCTCTTTTCTTTGTCAGTGTTTATACCTTTACTTTTACTCTTTTATTACTATAGCTTGCACTTCTAGAATTATTTCAAATGTGAATTTCCTTACTTTACTCTACATTTGAAAGGCTTCTACTGTTTCTCCTCAAACAATGCTGTCTTCTAATTTTAAATGTTTTTGATCATGTTAGAGCCCTGCCATACCTGGGGTTTTTTTAGGGCTCTTACCATAAATATTTGGAGGTATTTGGGGTCAAAGGTGTTTTCTGCATCTACTGAAATAATTGTGGGGTTTGGCCCATTTCTTGTTTACATGGTCAATTATATTGTTTTTCTAAATTGAACTATCTTTGATTTGGTCATGGCGAATTATTTTCAGGGTGTATTTCTATGGTTTCCTTAAGATTTCTTTTTTTGCATCTGGATTCATAAGTGAAATTAATCTGCAGTTCTGTTTCTCTGTTTTGCTTCCCCCTGGCTCAAGAGGCTGCCTGTAGAGTATGTGGTTCTTTTTGGTAGCACTTGCATTAATAGCTCATACATGTTTAATAAGCATTCATTTGCAAATCTAGGGTGTTAGAGGCAGCTAGGTGGCGCAGTGGATAGAGCACCGGCCCTGGAGTCAGGAGTACCTGAGTTCAAATCTGGCCTCAGACACTTACTAGCTGTGTGACCCTGGGCAAGTCACTTAACCCCAATTGCCTCACTAAAAACAAACAAATAAATAAATAAATAAACAAACAAACAAATAAAAATCTAGGGTGTTTTTTCCTGAGATTGGGTTAAGCTCTCTACTTTTTGTTTTGTTAGTTTGGGTAACGTGCTCATTAATTTGGATTCTGAGGTTTGGTGGCATATAATTGCATATAGAATTTTCTGATGAATATTCCCCCCCTTTTCTTTATGGTTTATCAATTTAGTATCTTTTCAAGTTCTTAGTTTTATCAGTTTTGTATTTTCACTTCCTTCCTTCATATAAGCTTGCAAATTTTCTAGATCATATGGTTCACTACTCAGATCATTGATCCTTTTTTCCCCTTTTATTAATATTTCAAGTTTTGAGAAATTTTCTTGAGGACCGATTGCTTTAGATGTGTTCCATAAGTTTTGGTCTGTATTATTTTTGACATAATTGTTTCAATGGTTTATTCTTTTACTCACTCATTCAGGATGCCATTACTTAGTCTCAGTTTAGGCTTACATTTTTTGCTCCTATTTCTTCTATTCCTTACTATTTTGTGTTATGGTCTGTGAAGGATGTTTATTCTACCTACCTTTCTACACGTTTAGACCCAAGTGTATGATCCATTTTTGTAAAGGTACCACAGAATATTGAGAAATAGGCACCCTTTAAGCACTCCCATTCAGAGTCTCCAATGTCAGCCAAATCTCCAACATTTTATTCATATAGACAGTAGAGATGGAGATATAGAGATGGTAATACAGATAGAGGAAAATAGATAAAAGATAAAGATGGATACAGATAGATGACATATAGATGAGTTAGAGATATAGAGAGATATATGTGGATAGTTAAGAGAGTCAGAGATAGATGATATAGAGATGAGATAGATGATATATATATATACACACACACACATTAGAGAGACGAGAGAAGATAGATGATAGAGATACAGAGATAGTTAAGAGAGATGGAGATACAGACATAATATAGATAGATATATAGAGAGGGATATAGATAGCTAGATAAAGAGATAGAGGATAGAGATAGGAAAGACACACAGATAAGATAGTTAAGAAAGACACAGATGGTGGAGATAGATAAGAAAGATGATAGAGATAGAGATGAGCTAGAGATAGAGGACAGATTATATACAGGTATGGAGATATATAGATGATAGAGATAACTAGATAAGAGAGAGAATTAAGAGATAGAGATGAGATGGAGATAAGATGATAGAGATAGATATGTAGAGAGATGTAGAGATGAGATAGTGATATAAATACATAAGAAATACAGAGATAGATGAAAGATGGAGCTAGAGGATAGAGATAGATGAGATAGAGGTGATGGAAATATATGATGGCTGATAGATAATCGAGATTAAGAGAGGTAGAAACAGCAATATCTAGAGAGATAGATGACAGAGAAAGAGATAAGAGAAATATAGATCTAGGGAGATGAGATAGAGATAGCTATATAGAGATAAATATGGACACAGATAGATATCTAGAGATGGTAGAGATATAGTTATATATAAAGGAGCTGGAAACAGATGATAGATATAGAGAGATGATAGAGATACATATAGATAAGAGATAGAGAAATGATAGATACGTAGCTCTCCATATAGATGAGATAGAGACAGATCTGGATAAGATATAGAGAGAGATAGCTATCTATATTTGAATACATACTTACGTATATATTTGATTTCGTTGCTCAATTTAATTCTGAGAGGAGTATTAGTCTAAAGCTTTTTATAATTCATCTAGCTTTTCTTTCCAGAACTTCCATGTGGTATGCCCAAATATTGTTCTTTTTTCATTCTCTATGGTGACCCCTCCCCCCCCCACCTAGGTTTTATAGAACACCAGAATAGACTGTGTCCAGTGCAGGGTCAGGAATAACCCTCAATGTTATTAGCAACCCTTATCCCTTTTTTGCTTCACAAGTCACCACTTCTTCGTTCTTCCCACATCTGTGAAAGAAACACGCCAGCTGAAGCATTTGAAACAAACTCAGCTTTTCCCAAGAAGGTCTCTGAGCCACACAATTCATTGCCAACTATTGTTTATTAAAAAATATACGTCTCCTTGGAAGGAACAGTGGTAAACCAACTAGTGTCAAGGTTACTTTTAGTCTTTGCCTTTCGTCTCTGGGAGGGAGTGAGCTCTGTCCAGAAAATTCAGTTTAGGTCACAGCGAGGAAGCCCCTCCCTTCCCTGGCCCTAGTGCAGTGCCCAGGCAAAGCTGCTTTTCCTTTTCCCTGGCGCCCCAGCTTTGGACAGCTAGTCTATGTTGCTGGTAGAATTACAGTTTAATAGGTTTCCAAAGTTTGGCTAGGAGTTCCTGTCTTAAGTACTGGGGTAGGGGAGTATTTTACAGTGCTCCAGCTGCCGTGGGCCAGGAAAGTAAGTGGGTGCAGTGCACCAGCTCTGGGGCCCAGACACTCCCACGTTCTTCCCTGTATCACCAGTCCACAGTGGGTAAGAGTGAGACATGGCAAGGTTACCTACCTTTGCCAGGCACGTGGCCTTCAGGGGGAGAAGAGGGATAGAGCCCTGTCTGTGCTTTTTGTTTTGCTCTGGTCAGGCCTATCAGGAAAGGGCTTCTGCTGCTGTTGCTGCCGTTGCCGGCATTTGTGGGCATATGCCCTGGGGAAAAGCAGGGATGTTTGATTTCTCACTATTACACATAAGTAGCTCCGCAACTCCAATGTGCCCAATTTGAATCTACTTTCCTCCCAAAGTAAGCTAACCAGCTGCTGGTGAGGTGGAATAAAGGCAGCTGGAGAGAGCACTCAGTTAGTGGAGTGCGGAACCTTTCAGCTCCTAAGTACAGAAGGGAAAGAACAGCTCCCTGTTCTGGTATCGGCTCTCTCACCCCCAGCATCCTATGGGAGCTCTCTGTGGCCTTGGCAGCTAAATATTGGGCCTGGCCTTCGAATGACCAGGTCTGAGCTACTTAGAAAAACCCTCACGACATCATACAACGAGATGCTCAGTTAGCAAAGGTGACATCCGAAATCATGAAAAGGCGGACACACGGCAAGTAGCACAATGTGGTTTTGGTTTTAGAGCAGCTTAAAACAAACGAAAGGAAACCTCCATGCAAACAAGTCCGGTGGGGTGGCAGACACTGTGCAATGTACTAGGGAGGCTGACCCCACCCCCTGCCTGTGGAAAACAGACAGCAAACAAAGCTCAGCTCTCAGGAGGATGGATGAGCAGATGTGGCATCCACCACATTTCGTACCATTTTCTATCACTTTCCTGCCACTTTGGTGGCAGAAAGTTCAAAGATCCTTCAGTACCATCAGTAAAGTCCCTAAAGGCTTTTCTAGTCCAGCTGTGTGTGTGTGTGTGTGCGTGTGTGTGTACGTACATATATATATATATATATAGGTGTATCATATATATATATATATATCATAATTTCTATATATTTTATATAAATTACATATACATATAAATAAGATGCTTTCAGTTGCCATTTACATCGCACTGTTCAGAGCTTCAAGACAGTGACACAGATGTAGGAGAAATGCCCTGGGAGCTCGTTGTCATGTGCAGCCCATTTCAAAGTCCAGGTTTTCTGTCCTGAGTCTATTGACAATCCATCAGCCTTCTTCTCTGCTGCTCGGTTTGTAAAGAAAAAACAATGACTGATGGAGTGGCGCCTGAGCTGCTCCGAGGAAGGTCCATGCAGGAATGGGCACAGTCACGTGATGAGCGAGATGACATCATCCCAACAAAAAGAAACAGGACTAGAAAACTCAATTTTGCAACAGATCTAAAAAAGGGGACGGGAACAGTAGTCATTTGTTCTCCCCGGAGGGACAGGAAGGAGGAGGAAGGAGGGGGCTTGGGGTTCTGCTCACAAGAAAATGGTTTGGGGGAAGGGTGGGGAGGAGGCATGGGGAGGTGATGGTCTTCAGAGTTTTTCAGGGGATGGGACCCAAATGTAGTGCCCAGACTGGTCCTCGATAATTTGTTTGATTTTGTTATAAATTTCTTCCAGTGAGTCACCCTGTACAATGGCTAAAGAGAAGAGAACAGTTATCACTGTGTCCCATATTGGGACACAACCTCCCCCACTTCCCAAGGATAGTCTGCAAGTGAGGCTGGGGATTGACTGAAAGGGGGTGGGAGGGTTTCTTCACCATCTTTGTGACATCGTGCCCATAAACCTCTTCCTTCTTAGAATAATGTTTTTAAATAATTGAAGGAAATGCTCAATTTCAGTTAGAGGTTAGTGAAAATCAAGATGGAATCTTTTTTATATCCAAGGGCAGCATTTGACCCCATACTCTAGAGGCCCCACCCAGGGCCTCAGTTATTTTGTGGCCAACAGGTTGTGACCCTGATTTGACAGCCTTGAAGAGAGCCCTAAAATGATCCCCGTGGATGGCTAATGGGTTTGAGCATCAGAGGAAACAAACTTTTCAACCCAAAGCTTGGTTCCTTTGATTAGCAAGTCGTCTCACCTGTGAAGTACTCGCCAAACTCCTGCTCAAGTTTCATGGCCTTGTCAAAGATCTTGTTTGCTTGTTCATACGTCTGTCTTCGGTTCATTTCCCTGTCAGACAGGTACGCTTTATATTTCACAGCAGAAGAAAAGGGAAGTCTAGCCTTTCTCCCCCCCCCCCCCGCCCCCAATCTAAGACCACTTACACAAGGGCTTCCACAGACTTGGGCTTGATAAAAACAGCAACAGGGTAAAGTTGGGCTTGCTGGAGCCGCTTGATAGCATTGCCAGACACATCTAAGATGCAGTGCTTCCCCTGGGGGAGAAATGGGACAATGGGGAGCTGTGAACCTTTGCCAAGGACCCTGGGCTAAGATTAGCCCTTGGACCCCAACCTTGAGGAAGAAGAAAAATCAAATCGACAGCTGAGCTGCTGTGGCCAGAGGTGGTAATAAGCCTCCCCGGTAACAATCTAGACCTAGTGAGGAACCAGAAAATGATTCTTCAAGTAAGTCCTCCTCTTTTGTGCATGTGTAACCCTTGCCCTATTTGTGTCTGTCTCATTCCCAGTGTCCCCCTCTGCCTTGCTGCCATCAGCACTGGCCCCATAAACAGGCACTTAAGTCCAACCAATATTTCTGTTTCCTGACAACAAGAGTCTTGAGCTCTCTCCCTCAAATTTCCGGGTGAGAGAGAGGCCAGAAGTAGCCTTTGTCAAAGCAGAGCCAAGTGGGCCTCTCTCACCCTCTCTGCCACTGCTCGCACTGACTGGATGCTGGTGCCATAGAGATTGTCATTGAACTGTCCCGCTTCTATGAATTTGTTTTCCTGGATGTCCTTTTCCATCTGCTCCCGGGACACCACAAAGTGATAGTCTTGACCGTCCACCTCATTTTCTCTTCGAGGCCGAGTGGTATCTACAAGAGGAACACCAATTTAGGACAGGCTGGCTGGCCCCTAGAGCCTATAGTCTTACACCCTCATTTGAAGAGGAGGAAATGAGGCCCAGAGAGAAGAAAGGGTTTTGACTTCAAACCCACGGCTCTTCCCACTACACCAACAGGACACAACCCAGTTTAGGCTCTGGAGTCCCAAGTGATGGATAGTCCAAAACTGTCCTGGGCTCTTACTTACGTGGTACACAGGATCCAAATTTATGTGGGAACTCAGAAATCAGGTCATCATTGACTCGGTCCTTCATGGGGCCCAGGATGATCACTGGCCTTGCATAGTGAACTAGAGAGAATGCAGATACACAAGATAAGTGCCTTGTCAGGAGGGCTCCCCGCCCAAACTAGGGTCAATCATGATTCAGAACAGAGTGAACTGAACTCTAAGATCTACTTCCAGGCCTAGCAAAGCCCCTTTTCTCAGGGGAGGCTTGAGGTGGCAGGAGTACCTCTACAACGGGCTCAGCAGTTGAACAAGGTCCCAAGAACTGAAGAAGAGGTGGTGCTGAACGGCTGTGAAAGGGAAGATGAGACCCAGAGCGCTCTCTCCACGAGCCCCACTCAGACCAACCTTTCTTATCGTGAGCAGTGAGGGGCATGAAAGGCCAAGGCAGAATGGCCTTTGCCAAATAATGGTGCAAAGTAGTGCTTCCTGCTCCCCTGGGCCCTTCCTTCAGCTCCCCACTAGGGCTACCATGCACAAAGGGCTTACTTTCTTGCCGTGTCACTGGCTCATAGGATAAAATTGTGTCCTCCTGTCCTTCTGTAACAAAAAGGAAAGATGATTAGTTGTATTTAGTAACTGCCTCCCAACTGGGACCAGAAAACGACTTTGGGGATCAAAGGCATCTGAAGCAGTGATTCCTGTCTTTTCTGGAAACAGTGACCAGCCGGGCTCCTGCGGAGATGGGAAGCTCTTCCCAAGTGTGTGGACCTAATCCCTCACTGCAGAAGAGAGGAACTGAGGCAGCTGTGGCACCCTCACCTCCTTGGGTCACAACCTCCCCATACTTTGGGGCCAGAAGGCCACAATGCAGGCTCCTGCTCTGGTACCCTCCTCCACGGTAGTCCTCCCTATACTTCCATGCAATGGGGATATTGTGCTCAAGTCCCCTGGATCACCGCTGGCTGGTTTGTGTGTCAGGAGGAGGATGGCTTCTCCCTAGCCTCCAAAGGCCCAGGCCTTACACCTCTACCTCCCTCCAAGGAGGCTGAGTTGTAAAGAGAACCACCCACTATGGAGAGAAAATCTAGGGCCACATCTCCTTGAGAAGCAATTCCGGGCAAAGTTGTGATTGTTCCTTCCCTTTGAAACCAGAACTGGGTAGCGCCCCCTTTTGCTTAAGCTTCTTGAAGTTCCTAAGGGATGGTTTCAAATGCCTGCTGCTCTGTCTACAGGAAGTGTTTAAGAAACGTTTGCTGAATGGAATTCATTTGAGACCTCAATGTGTCACCAACATCAACCTACCACATGGCCCCAGCTGCCAACCATGGACGCCCAACGAGTCTGCCTGGCTCGCACTCAAACCCCTTCCTAACCCTAACCCCCACAAGGGGAATTGGCCACAGCATCTCCAAGATTTCAAATGGGAGCGCTCAGGGTCACACCTATCTGACCAGAAGCAATAGCCATGCACCAGAGGAGTGAGAATGGTTAGAATGGCAGATGAAGCCACGAGACATGGGAAAGACACACACTTACTGGAACTGCTTTCGCTGTCACTGGTGTTGGATGTCACGCCCTCTGCAAGCCAACAAGAAAGAGACTCCAATTCAGAACATGCCATTGAGAGGTTGGTCACAAAACTCAAGTGCTCTGGGAGACAAGACGCTGAGGTGGGAGCAAAGGCAGCTTGGAGAGAGGGAGGGGAGGAATAGACGGGGCCTCTGGAGGCAAGAGCCAAGGAGAATACCATCGTCTAATTACTGAGCATGGCTTCCAGACATTTTCTTTCTAACACAAATCTGTGAGGGCTGGACAGAGAGCTGGAGAGAGGGAGAGCGAGCCAGGACGCTTGCTTCCCTGAGCCCTGGTTCAGAAGGGTTCCGGCCCAAGACTACTTGAAAGTTTCTTCCCTCTGGCTTTTTGTCACCCCGCTCCTGCAGTGCTAACAGTCTAAATAAATGCTGATAGGATCCTTGGCAGGAGGGGAGGGGAAGGGAGGGGGAAGAGTATAATCTTTGTCTCCCACCACAAGACAGATGAACATGTTATGTATGACATGAATGGACAAACAGGGACACTCAGTGGACTGGGCAGCTTGGGGTGTAAGAGATGAAAGCTAGAGCAGAGAAGCCAGAAATCAGTTTTAATTTGGTACAAACACCCTTGTCTCCCCTTCCACCAGTGTGCGCACATGAAGATGAGACACAAACAGACCAAAGAAAGAGGCTGGGCA
Source organism: Dromiciops gliroides (assembly GCF_019393635.1). NCBI lineage: Eukaryota > Metazoa > Chordata > Mammalia > Microbiotheria > Microbiotheriidae > Dromiciops > Dromiciops gliroides. Next base: position 2,793,040 of record NC_057867.1, on the reverse strand, counting down.
AACAGCTTGTTGCAGCCAAGACAACACTGTTCTGTGGAATGCTGTGGCCTCCCCCGCCAACTCCCTCAAAGTGCTGCCCTGGTAGAGCCCATGGTCCCAAGGACATGACATGGGAAGTTTTCAGTAAGTGGACCCACTCGGTTTGTCTGCTTCTGCCCCCTATTTCCTGACTGATCTCAGCAAACACCACTGGCACTGCCACCTGGTCATCCCATCACTTGCTCTTTGCATTCCTACTCTAGGACTGCTTTCCACAATTGAGAGGTCATTACCTTCCCAAGAGCCAACACCCCAAACAGCTGGTCCTCAGATGCTGCCAGGGTCCACACACATATACATGCGCGCGCACACACACACACACACACACACACACCCATCGCAGTTTGGCACAGTCACTGTATGGTACAAACCCTTTAGGGCTCTCTGTCCACTGGTGTCTAGGCAATCAATGAGTGCTCTTTCCCCCCAAGCTAATAACTGCTCTGCCCTGGAAGAATACATTCCACCAACTAGCATCAAGGCTCCTGAGCATGAGAGGAAGAAGCTGGGTCTTGACCACTAGACAGAGTTCTTGACCCTCACTCACTTCTAAGACTCCCACCTGGGGCTCAGAATGGTGGCCTGTTGTTAGGGCCCTGTTGTGTCCAGGACCATTGGCACCTTCTCTAGAGACAGCAGTTGTACAGACAATTTTCCCACCCCCACCCCCGCCCCTGTGCTTCATGCCACCAGAAATGGAAAGTGAATAGGGTGTAAGTTTGACTTACTCAGATTCTTTGCTCCATAATAATCGTCACTTAACCCAGGGAAGTCCTGATTTCACAGACAGCAAGGAAATAAAAAGAGAAAGGAGGAAGAGATTGGAGAGAGAAGAGAGGGAGGGGGAGGAAGAATACAGAAGCCAGTGAGCATTAGTGCCGGGTGTCCTGAACCATGCCAAGAGCAGAAACAGCATCTCTGGGGTCAAGAGAGAGATCTGGCTTCTCACTTGCAAATTCACTGCTAGAGGACCAACGGCCAGAAGAAAAGCTCTTCTGCTGGGCCCTGGCCAGCGGCACCTTGGAAGCCTTGGGCAGGTCTCTGAAAGCTCAGGGGAACAGGCAGAACGACCATTACACCCGGGAGCAAGCACCTAGCAGTGACGCGTTCTGGCCAAAGCCATCTTTCGAGTCTTTCCACCACTTTGCAAATGACCTCCAATGGCTGCCTTATGATGGATGGGGCCCAAAGGATAAGCCCAGCCCCTAAAGAGTAGGCACCGGGCAGCTCCCAAAGTCCTCCTGCTAAGGAAGGGCTCTGAACACACAGACGCATGGCAATCTTGCCAGGCTGGGCTCCGTACTCGCTGAACAACTCTGCAGAATGGGAGCCATGTTAGAGCAGGATTCTGGCCAAGATCTTCCCCTACAATTTTGGGGCTCTGCTGTCCCAGAGAGCGCTCCAAATTTCAAAACACAGGAATGGAAACACGTAACTTCTATCTAGAGTGGTGTACCTTTGTCCCCACAGGTCAAGGCCACGTCCCCTAACAGCAGCTCCTCATACAAACCACAAGAGCGCATCATATTGGTGTGGGAAAGAACTGCCCCTAAGCATCAGTCACAAAAGCTGCAATCTCTTGCCTATTCCCATAAGCCAGGAGAGCCCCACTGGGCCAGTCTGACTTAGGGTTTCAGGTTAGGGTTAGCACAATCTCCTCCTGAGGTGTGCCACACAACAGGCTTTAAACAGCAGCCCCGGCCTATTTGAGCCTGGTTCGGGGCCTCTTCTTACAGCCCCTAATTTGTTGCTCTTTATTGGAACAGATGGGTAACATTTCCCCTTAATGTCAGCTAAAGAAACAAGAAAGTGCCATAAAAAAGACGTCCCCTGACCTCACCAGAGAAGGGTCATGTGCACACTCTGAGTATATGTGGAATTCTGGCTGGTGGCAGGGGAGGCAGAGGACCTGGCCTCAAGCCCAGCTCTGTGACCCTGAGTCTCTTCCTCAGTAAAAGGAGGATAAATGGAGTAGATGAGACATCTCTATAGAAAAACAAGGTAGTCCTGGATGAGAGAGGGAAGAAAGGACGAGGGGAAGAAGCTGGGGGAACAAGTGACTCTTCTCCATTTAGCACACTTTACAATGTGGTCGCTGCAGACAGAACCCAGTGCTTCAGAGCCCTTGCCATTCACCTTGTCGAGGAGCCAGCTGACCACCCCGCACACAGGCACCTACCCCTGGCCTTCTCCGGTCTTCTTAAAAAAGGAAGGAGGGAAAGAAAAGAAGACACCAGCGTGCTAGATGGTTTGCTCTCCCTACTCAGCTGCTACTTACGTTCCTGGCCGTTGTTTTCCTGGGTCACGTTCTCTTTGCTCTTGTAAAATGGAAACTTTCGAGAGAGGCGAAAACTCTTTTTACGTTTCGTTTTGATCGACTGTGAAAGAACATGAAGATGGCGGGGAAGGACAGAAAAAAAAACAGAACAATGGATTTTAAAGCATGCAAGGAAAATTAAAATGAAGACAACGAGGAGTTGGGTCAAGGACAATTTCTCACACATGGATTCTAGGAGATCAATGAAGACTGATGGAAGAGAAGACTTATGTGTTCAAGGGATGGATGGGAAGAGGTTCCAGCTCCCTAGTCCAAACTCCCAGCACTCACTGGTGCTTCCTACAGAACAAAGGTGGCCTCCTCCTGGGCTGCTGCTCTAAAGTGCCACTTACAGAGATGGAGGCAGCTCCTCCAGGCCCTTCCTCTCCTGCTCCGGGAGTTCTCTGCTCTGTGAAGCTTGGAGGAGAAAAGGGGTGAACGGAGAGGGCCCCTCATGCCTCATTTGATCATTTTGATCAGCTCGCTGCCGAGGCCCTTGCACCAGGGAGGAGTGGTGTGTCCTGGGAACCGCCTCTGTCCAGGAACCCTGAAAGACTGGGAGCTGCTGAAGCTTCTTGTCCCTAACTTTTTAGTCAGCCCACAGGCATCCTGGCTTCTAGGCTGTTGCAACACCAAGAACCATCTGCCCAGGCTGAAGGAAGGCGAACAATCCACGTTGGCCTTGGCCACTCCAACCCATTCTTTGCCTTTCTGGAAGATCAGCCAGTGCCGTTCCAAGGGCAGAGGTGGCCACCTTAGAGGCATGCCCCTGTTCTCCCACGCCTCAGACAAGACTCGGCACCACACTTACCCTGTTAGCCTCAATCATCCCTGTCCTGGCGTGGAACTTCACAGTTTTTAATCTGGCTCGTTCCTTCTTTTCCACCCTGTTTGGAGGTCAGAGAGAAGTCCTGGTTATTGCCTGGCATGCCTGCATTTAGAGGTGTCTCAGATTCTTGTCAATTATGTGTGGCCTCTCCTAAAGGTGCTCTGTGCCCAAAGGAAGCTGAGATGGAGCATAGGGACAATCTGGGCTGGAACAAAGTCCAAAGCATACTACTGAAGTCCTGGATTTTATCCCAACCCTAAAGAAAGACAGGGGCTCCTCACATACATAGCGTCCTATTATACTCACCTCTTCTTGCTAGGGATCACACCAATTTGTTCACTCTCTCCATGCGGGGTGACCAGCCTGGCCTGCCACCACTCATCATCAGAAGCATTAATGACATGCAGAATGTCACCATAAGAGAAGCTGAGCCCCTGGCTTGGAAGACAGCTGTCCCGGGTCCGGTCATAATCAAACAAAGCCCTGGAAGACACAGTGAGAGAAGAAAAACTCCCTTACCTGATGAGCAGCAACTACCCATCATGTTCAAGAGCCACACAAAAGGCATTGGGAGGGAACCTCTGTCCTCTTTGCAGTCTCGTCATCAGAGGAGTCACTTCACCTAGCAGCCCCTTCCCCTGGGCTGTGCCCAGGCATTTCCATAAATACCCTAGGAAAGAAGGGAAAAGCAGCCCTCCTTTTGTGTGAACTTCTCGTTAAGGCTAAGATCTCACCTCTCCTGGGAGCTGTGTGCTTTGCACCCAAACAGTTACCCCAAACTTACAATGTGTGAGGCCTTGTGACAGTCACTGTAGCACAAAACATAGTCCCTGCCCTCAAAGAGCTTGTAATCTAGTTTGGGGTAAAACAAGGCTTATCCATAAAAGTGAGGAAGCATTGTCGAGACAGTGTCAGAGGATGCAAAAGCAGAGGATGAGGTAGAGGTGAGTGCAACTTGGAACTCAGAACTCATCTTTGAAGGAGATAGAAGATTCTGAACCAATATAGTTGGTGCCCTAAAGTGCCCCTTTTAGCAGAGACTGTGATACAGCCTACATTACTCAGACTTTATTTGTTTTGGTTTTTTGCAGGGCAGTGAGGGTTAAGTGACTTGCCCAGGGTCACACAGCTAGTGTCAAGTATCTGAGGCCGGATTTGAACTCAGGTCCTCCTGAATCCAGGGCCAGTGCTTTATCCACTGTGCCACCTAGCTGCCCCTATTACTCAGAGTTTACCTGAAGAGTCCCCATCCCCTATCCAACACTTGTTTTTGACATTGCAGATAACAGAGAAGGGAAAGCAGGAAAAAACATACTGTGTGTTCAGGAACAAAAAGCAGACCATTCAAACTCGAAGTCAATGGCTCCCACAGGAGAGACATGTGAAAGCAATCAATCCACATGCATTTATCAAGCACTTAATCAGGTGTCCGGCATTAATGGCCTCTGCCCTCAAGGAGACCACACACACACACACACACACACACACACACACACACACACACCAAACAGAAAGATAAAGCATGCCAGCTGGTGGGGGAGGGCTCAGGAAAGGCTTCCTGAAGTAAGTCAGATTTGAGCTGAGTCTGAAGGAATCCAGCGATTCTAACAGGTAGAGGTGAGAACCTTCCATGTATGGGGAACAACCAGTGCAAAGAGATGGGGGGAGGGAGAGTGAAGAAGGGCCTTGAATGCCAAACAGAAGACTTCACTTTGGATAAGAGAGTTCAGAAAGTAAAGATAATATTGAAGATGTTGATTTTCAGAAGTTCAAAGGACGTCCACTTCCAGATGTCTGAAAAGGATGGCCATCGACCTATCCATGAGCAACTGATATTTTTTTCCAATTACTTAGATCTGATTTGATTTGTGTGAAAAGTGTTTTGTAATTGTGTTCATAGAGTTCCTGGGTTTGTCTTGGCAGGTAGGCTGCCAAGTATTTTACACTGTCTACTGTTACTTTAAATGGAATTTCTCTTTCTATCTCTTGCTGCTGAGCAGCTGGCAATCGAGGGACCAGAACTCAGGAGAGAGACTGAGGCTGGATAGAAAGATCTAGGAAATCCTTTGCATAGAGATAATAATGGAACTCATGGAAGCTGATGAGATCACCAAGTGAGAGAGTGATAAAAAAAGAGACTCATGGTTAAGTGGGCTTGGATGAAAATCTAGCAATGGAGAATGAATAGGAGCGTCACAAAAAGATATAGAAGAGGAAATACCCCAAAAGACCTCATCATTGACTGTCAAAAGCTGCAGAGAAGTCAGGAAGGAGTAGTGACAAAGGGATTTCACAAATAAGAGATCACTGAGAACTTTGGAGAGAGCAGTTTTTTGTTTTTTTTTGGCAGGGCAATGAGGGTTAAGTGACTTGCCCAAGGTCACGCAGATAGTGTCAAGTGTCTGAGGTCAGATTTGAATTCAGGTCCTCCTGAATCTAGGGCTGGTACTTTATCCACTGCATCACCTACCTGCCCTCGGAGAGAGCAGTTTTTCTGGAATGATGAGGTCAGAAGCCAGACTGTAGAAGGTTGACAGAGGAAGTGGAAGAACAGAGCACAGGCAGCTTTTTCAAGGACTTTGGATGAAAAGGGAAAGAGAAAGGATAAGCTGACAAGCTAGTGAGGAGGGTAAGATCCAGTTAAGGCTGGAGAAGAATGGAACATGTTTGTAATTAGCAGAGAAAGCACCAGTAGATAGAGAGAGACTGAAGATTAGACAGTGGGGGTGATCTGCTGAAGACAGGAAGACATGGGACTGTGAGCACATGGAGAGTGACTGGCTTGAACAAGGAAAGGTGGCTGCCTCTTCATTGGAGACTGAAATGAAAGAGGAAATCATGGGGAGATGAAATCAGAAGTACGTGAAAGAAAAAGTAGAGAATGGCTTCTTTTTCCTTGCAGAATAACCTCTACTTTTTCAGTGAAGTATGAGGTGAGGTGCCTGGCAGAAAGGGTGAGGGGAGGAGTTGCTGTGGGACACCTGAGGAGAAAACAGATTTCGAACAGCCACTGTGTTGAATAGTATGATAGAAAGCCATTTGGGGAATAATTGAAAAATAAATTAATTGTTAAAAATTTATAATGGGGAGGGTACCTCTGAGCCATGTGCTTTATGCCAATCTCCCCATGAAAGTCCAAGGATTTCTTTCATGGTTTCCCTCCCCCTACCCTTCCCTTCCCTTGCTCCTAAATAAACTACCACCTTATTCTAACTAAAAAAAAAAAATTTTGTAATGGACCTGGTCCATATGGTCCATGAGCAGGGCTGAAGAATGTGAAGGTGGGAGTAATCCAGGGTTCGAGTGTGGCAGCAAGGAAGCTTCATTCTTGAAGAACTCTATGTGGTGTGACCATGGAAGATAGGGTGGCACAACTGGTGTGGTCACAGGCGTTGCCTATGTTTCCCAGAACAAAGGTCCATGAGGTTTTAAAGGCGAGTGTGACTGACTGTGTGCGCATGTACGTGCATGAGCATGCACAGAAAGACAAGATAGGACGGTGACAACAGCCAACGGTCAGAAACGCCACACGGCAGAGACTGGAGATCTATTTCTTTGAAAGTTCTTCAGCTTGATAACTTAGATCTCCAAAATTATAAGCCAATTAGGAACACTGTCTCACTACCCTGAGAAAAGCCCTTAAGACACAGAAGCAGCACAGACGAGGCTTGATGGCAGGGCTGTTCTCACTTGGCAGTGCTAGTGCTGCCACATGTACAGGGAGGGAAGAAATAAGGGGGAGGAGGGAGGAAGGAAGGAAGATAGCAACAACTCCCACTTTTTCCAGTGCGATACAAATGTCAGCATGGCCTAGGGCTGCATTTGGCGCAAGATGACAAGGAGATGGGCTGATGTGGGCAGCCCAATGACCCAATTATCTAGGGTAACCTTTTTTTTTTTTAATCTGTGTTTAAAATTTGGCGTCATAATCACAGTAACTAAGAGTCTACACAGGGATGGAGAGGAGTGAGTGTTTGAACACGATGGCCATTTCCATGACAAACCCAACAGAATTCCAAGAGTGGGAGTTTCCTGTTGAGTTAGGTTTCTCTGAAACTTATTTCTAGAAAAAACCCATCAGCATTAACTCTCATTCAAGCAATTTAATATGGAAAAAAATACAAAAGCCAATCCTTTGCCACCATCTAGAACAGGACTTCTTAATCTTTTCCCACTCACAGCCCCCTTTTTGCCAATGAAATTTTTTTTTCTAATCTTTTTTTGGAGGCGGCATTTGGGATTAAGTGAAGTCACTTGGGCAAGTGCCCAAGGCCGCATAGCTAGCAAGTATCTGAAGCCAGATCTGAACTCGGGTCTTCCTGACTCCAGGGGTGATGCTCTAGCCACTGTACCACCTAGCTGCCCCTTGCCCAAGAAATTTTTACGTAACCTCAGGTATATTGGTATAGAAAATAGGTCTACATAACCTTCTGTTGCCCAATCTGTCATGACTCCCATATGGGATTGTGGCCCACAGTTTAAGAAGCTTTGATCTAGAAAACAATTTAATACAACAAACCAAAAAAATTAAGCACCTACTACATGCAAAGGGGATAGCTAGGTGGCACAGTGGATAGAGTACCGGCCCTGGAGTCAGGAGGACCTGAGTTCAAATCCGGCCTCAGACATTTAACACTTACTAGCTGTGTGACCCTGGGCAAGTCACTTAACCCCAATTGCCTCACCAAAAAAAAAAAAAAAATTAAGCACCTAGTACATGCAAGGGGGCAGCTAGGTGGCACAGTGGATAGTGTGCTGGGCCTGCAGTCAGGGAAACCTGAGTTTAAATCTAGCCTCAGACACTTACTAACTGTGTGACCATGGGCAAGTCACTTCGTCCCATTTACCTCAGTTTCTTCATCTGTAAAAAGAGCTGGAGAAGGAAAGGGCAAGCTACTCTAGTATCTTTGCCAAGAAAACCTCAAATGGGGTCACGAAGGGTTAAGACATGACTGAACAACAATCACAACAGTTTGGCACTTGAGCTAGAAAACAAATGAAGGATCTCAAAAGCTTGTAGTCTACTGTGAAGATACAACACATCCACAGGTAAGTAAACACAAGGTTAACTGAGGAGGAAGAGCAAATCACAAAGGGCTTCCCAGAAGGGGCAGCTACATTGGCCCTAAAAGGAAGCAAAGATTCTGGGAGGTGAAAATAAGCCAGGAGTAAGGGAGACATGGCTAGAAATTGAGTCGCTTGACAAAGATCAGGTGGTTCAAATGACCTGAGTTCACTATGACACACTGACCCAGAAAGCCAAGGCAACCTTGGGCTGTCACTGCTAGGACTGAGGGGGCAACACTGCTGCCCCAGCTGGCACACTTGCTTCTCGATGCTGGACACTGAGAGGCTGGAAATCAGGATCAGGAAGAACCTCAAATACATGATGCCACATAAAGATGGATTTGAGGAACCCGGGATCGTCAGACGTGAAGCCTGGGGGTGGGCCAGGTGGTGAGTGAGTAGTCTGTCTCAGGGTGGGGTGTGAGCTCCCTCAGCAACAGAAGCTGGAAGACCATGCATTGGGGATGCCATGGAGAGGAGTCTTTTTTCAGAGGTGGGCTGGACCAAATGGTGGCCTCCGAGGTCCCTGCCCACGTGCTGTACTATGCCCAGAGGTGACAGATGGAACATTGGATTCAGCTGGGATCAGGCAGTTGTTAATTCCACTCGGCAAGCATCCATGGAGTCCTTACTACATACTAGGCTACTTTCAGTAAAGAGTCAGGGAGACATACTGGCTAAGACACCATCCGTGCCCTCCCAGAGCTCCCATTCTCACAGTACTGGTAGCAATACGATTATTCCAGGGTACTTCCGCCAGGGGGTGGTAGAGGAAGAGCCAGCCCTAGCACGAGCCCTGTGGTACAAAGGAGGAAGCACAGGCTCACAGAGGTTGACCCACCCAGGTCCACTAAGACAGAAACACTGAGGCAGACTTTGAGCCCTGAGCTTCCTGATGACTAGGGCAGAGCAAAAGAACAAAAAGCACAACTTTTTGAGAAATCAGAAAAGCCTTCCTGGAGGTGGCCTTGAAACCCAAGGAAGATTGCAAAAGGCAGAAATTGGGTCCAAATGGGCAATAACGAGGGCCCTGAGATCTTGCTCTATGCTGGGAGGTTGGTCCCCCTCTGGAAGGCACCACAAAGCAATGGTCAAAATTATTGGATTATTTTCAAGAACAACTCCCACATAAAGCTACTTATTTTGACCCAAACAAAGTTTGAATCCAAGTGAACAATAATGAGACCACCAGATAACATTGCCAACTTGTGGGCAGTGGGCCTGGGGTGATGGGTCGCCAATCCTTCCCTTGCCTTCTGCTGTGCCTGACGGCTAGTTTGGGTACCTTGTCTCCTCCCAGTCTCAGAACTGACTCAGGGAACTGGAGAAAAGGGCTGGGCAGGAAGCATTTAGGCTGTACAGTGTATCCTCCTTTGGGTGGGGCCAGAGCCCATTCCCCCTCCCCTGGACATGAAGGCCTGCCACTCAGTGCCCAGGTGCTGATGTTCTCCAGGTTTCTCTGGTGGCCTCCCATCCCCATCACGGGTGAAGGAAGTTCCCAAGGTTGGGTTAAGGAATCATGAGTTGCTGGACAGCTGAGACTGCTGCTTGGAGGAGAGCAACAGTCCCATCCCTTTCCCCAACTCCTGTCCCCAGCATTTAGCACATCCTAGCTTCCAAATGGGAACTCAATTTCCCATATTCCCCACCCCCAGTCCACCCCGGCCACTTTCTGTGGAACTTACAAAATGAAAGTTGGGTTAGGTCCCCAAATCTATGGCTTACGACAGGGAATGAAACGGACTTATGATTTTCATGATTTTGTTATTTTATCCTTAAGATGTGTTATAACAAAATAGTCAAAAATGATTTGGTTTCAGAAAAAGTGTGGGGAGCCATGACAATTTTTTAAAATTTTACAAATTTGATAATGTAGAAACTGTTCCCCAGTAAGAAATGGTTGAAGGAACAAGGTGACAATAAAGAAAAGCCTGGGGTTGGAGGAGACAGGTTAGCCATCTTCAAGTTATTTTGATTTTTCTGCTGGGCCCCCAAGGACAGAAGAACTAGGAGCAAGTGGGGAGGACAGAAGGGAGCTGCTGAGGCTCCTGGCTGGGGCTGCTGGTTGGGGAGCTGTCCCTCAAGCCTGGACTGCTCTCTCTCCACACCCCTGCCTCAGCTCACGTTAAGTCTTTCCTAATTGTCATGGATACATACCTATCTGCGAATATGGGCCATCTTCCAAGAAACTGTCAAGGAAAACTGCCCTGATATTCTAGAACCAGAGGATAAAATAGAAATGGAAAGAATTCACTGATCAACTCCTGAAAGAGATCCCAAAAGGAAAACTCCTAGGGATATTATAGCCAAATTCCAGAGCTCCAGGTCAAGGAGAAAATACTGCAAGCAGCCAGAAGGAAGCAATTCAAGTACCATGGAGCCACAGTCAGGATTACACAAGATTTAGCAGCTTCCACATTAAAGGATCAGAAGGCTTGGAGTATGATATTCCACAGGGCAAATGAACTGGGATTACAACCAAGAATCACCTACCCAGCAAAAATGCCCATTTGATGAAAAAGAAGACTTTCAGGCATTCTTGATGAAAAGACCAGAACTGAATAGAAAATCTGACGTTCAAACGCAAGATTCGAGGGAATCATAAAAAGGTAAATGGGAAAAGAAAATCACAGGGATTTTAAAAGGTTAAACTGTTTACATCTCTAAATGGGAAGATAATACTTGTAACTCATAAGAACTTTCTCATTAGAACCACTGGAAGGAGTATATATAGACAGAGGGCACAGGTGGGAGTTGAATATGAAGGGATAATATCTAAAATAAAATTAAGGGGTAAGAGAGGAATGCAGTGGGAGAAAGGGAAAGGAGAGGTAGAATTGGGTAAATTATCTCGCATAAAAGAAGCAAGAAAAAGCTTATACAGTTGGGAAGATGGGGAAGGTGAGGGGGAGTGAACTTTATTCTCATCAGAATTGGCTCAGAAAGAATAACGTACACACTCAATTGGGTATAGAAATTTCTTATTCTGGAGGAAAGTAAGAGGAGAAGGGGATAAGGGGGGAGTGTGATAGAAGGGAGGGCAGACTGGGGGAAGGGGTACTCAAAAGCAAAACACTTAAGGAGGGACAGGGTGAAAGAGAGAATAGAATAAATGGTGGGGAGGGAACAGGATAGAGAAATACAGTTAGCAATAGTTAACTGTGAAAAAAAATTTTGAAGCAAATTTCTCTGATAAAGGCATCATTTCTCAAACATATAGAGAACTGAGTAAAATTTATAAAAATAAGTCATGACCCAAGTGATAACTTATCAAAAGATATGAAGTTTTCAGATGAAGTAATCAAAGCTATCTACAGCTATATGAAAAAATACTCTCACTATTAGAGAAAATGCAAATCAAAACAATTCTGGGTACTACCTCATACCTATTAGATTGGCTAATAGAAGAGGACAATGACAAATGCTGGGGGGGTGTGTGGGAAAAGTGAGACATTAATGCACTGTTGGTGGAGTTGTAAACTGATTCATTCTGTAGAGCAATTTGGAACTATGCCCAAAGGCCTATAAAACCATGCATACTCTTTGACCTAGCAACACCACTACTAGGTCTGTATCCAAAAAGAGATAAAAAACAAAAAGGAAAAAGTACAAAAAGAATAGGTACAAAAATAATTATAGCACTTTTTATTTTCTTTTTTAAAAAATTTATTTTCTTGGGGCAGCTAGGTGGTGCAGTGGATGGAGCACCAGCCCTGGATTCAAGAGGACCTGAGTTCAAATCCAGCCTCAAACGCTTGATATTTACTAGTTGTGTGACCCTGGGCAAGTCACTTAATCCCAATTGCCTCACCAAAAAAAAATTATTTTCTTATTAATTTTTTCTAATTACATATAAAGATATTTTTCAATATTCCTTTTTTGTAAGATTTAGAATTCCAAATTTTTCTCCCACCCTCCCTTCCTTCCCCCCTCCCGAGGCCAGCAAGCAATCTGATATAGGTTATACGTTACAATCATGTTAACCATATTTCCACATTAGTCATGTTGTAAGAGAAGAAGCAGAACAAAAGGGAAAAAATTACAAGAATAAACAACAACAAAGCAACAACAAAAATGAAAACAGTATGCTTCCATTTGCATTCAGACTGCTTGATTATTTTTCTAAATGTCAAGAGCATTTTCCATCGTGAGTCTTTTGGCATTGTCTTGGATCACAGTATTGCTGAGAAGAATTAAGTATATCACAGTTTATCATTACAAAATGTTGATGATACTGTGTCCAATGTTCTCTTGGTTCTGCTCATTTCACTCAGCATCAGTCCACTTAAGTCTTTCCAGGTTTTTCTGAAATCCATCTGTTTATCATTTCTTACAGCACAATAGTATTCCATTACATTCAATATGCCACAACTTGTTCAGGCATTCCCCTATTGCTGGGCATTCCCTCAATTTCCAATTCTTTGCTACCACAGAAAGAGCAGCTATAAATATTTGTGTACATGTGGGTCCTTTTCCTTTTTTATGATCTCTTTGGGATATAGGCCTAGTAGTGGTATTGCTGGGTCAAAGGGTATACATGCCTTTGGGGCATGGTTCCAAGTTGCTCTCCAGAATGGTTGGATCAGTTCACAATTCCACCAACAATGCATTAGTGTTCCAATTTTTCCACATCTTTTCCTTCTGTAAAAATTGTTTCCCATCTTTCTGCTTACCTTCTAATCTTTTTTGTATTGGTTTTGTTTGTGCAAAATCTTTTAATTTAATTTCGCCAAAATGATCCATTTTGCATTTCATAATGTTCTCTATCTCATCTTTGGTCATTAATTCTTCCCCTCTCCATAGATCTGACAAATAAACTATTCCTTCCTTTTCTAATTTGCCTATTGTATCACCCTTTATGTCTAGATCTTGTACCCATTTTGACTTTGGTGTATGTTGTAAGATGTTGGTCTATGCCTAGTTTCTGCCATACTACTTCCTAGTTTTCCCAGCAGTTTTTGTCATATAGTGAGTTCTTATCCCAGATGCTAGAGTCTTTGGGTTTATCGAACAGGAGATTGCTATATTCACTTAGTGCTGAGTTTTGTGTGCCTAACCTATTCCACTGATCCACCACTCTATTTCCTAGCCAAATACTTCCAAATAGTCTTGATGGTTGCTGTTTTAGAATATAGTTTCAGATCTGGTACAGCTAGTCATTTTTTTTTCATTAATTCCCTTGATATTCTTGACCTTTTGTTCTTCCAGATGAATTTTGTTATTATTTTTTTAGCTCTATGAAATAATTTTTGGTAGTTTTGTATAGCACTGAGTAAATAATTTAGGTAGAATTGTAATTTTTATTATATTAGCACAGCCTTACCCACAAGCAATTGGTATTTTTCCATTTGTTTAGATCTGATTTTATTTGTGTGAAAAGTGTTTTGTAATTGTGTTCTTGGATTTGCCTTGGCAGGTAAGACTCCCAAGTATTTTATATTGTCTACTGTTACTTTAAATGGAATTTCTCTTTCTATCTCTTGCTGCTGGATTTTGTTGGTCATATATAGAAATGCTCATGATTTATGTGGGTTTATTTTATATCCTGCAACTTTGCTAAAGTTGTTAATTGTTTCAAGTAATTTTTTAGTTGATTCTCTAAGTATATCATCTGCAAAGAGTGATAGTTTTGTTTCTTCCTTGCCTATTCTAATTCCTTCAATTTATTTTTCTTCTCTTATTGCCAAGGCTAACATTTGTAGTACAATATAGAATAATAGTGGTGATAATGGACATCCTTGTTTCACCCTGATCTTATTGAGAATGCCTCTAACCTATCCCCATTACATCTAATGCTTGCTGGTGCTTTAAGACAGATACTGTTGGGGCAGCTAGGTGGTACAGTGGATAAAGCACCAGCCCTGGATTCAGGAGGACCTGAGTTCAAATCCCACCTCAGACACTTAACACTTACTATCTGTGTGACCCTGGGCAGCAAAAATCCCAAAACAAACAAAACAAAGATAGATACTGTTTATCAATTTAAGGAAAGCTCCATTTACTACTATACTCTCTAGTGTTTTAATAGGAATGGGAGCTGTATTTAGTCAAAAGCTTTCTCTGCATCTATTGAGATAATCATATGATTTTGGTTAGACTGATGTGGTCGATTATGCTGATAGTTTTCCTAATATTGAACCAGTCCTGCATTCCTGGTATAAATCCCACCTGGTCACAGTGTATTACTCTGGTGATATATTGCTGTGATCTCTTTGCTATTATTCTATTTAGAATTTTTGCATCCATATTCATTAGAGAGATTGGTCTATAATTTTCTTTCTCTATTTTTGTTCTTCCTGGTTTAGGTATCAGCACTGTATTTGTCCCATAAAAAGAATTTGGTAGGATTCCTTCCTCACTTAACTTCTCTAATAATCTGGATGCTGTACCATTTGGTGCATATCTGTTTAGCACTGATAGTATTCATTCTCTCTGGTACCTCTGAGCAATATGCAGTTTCCTTCCTTATCTCTATCAGCTTTTTCTGGTAGCAAAGAACTGGCAATTGAGGGGATGCCAATCAATTAAGGAATAACCATTCAAATTCTGGTATGTGATTATGATGGAATACTGTGGTGCTATAAAAAATGGTAAGCAGGATTGTCTCAGAAAAACCTGCCAAGACTTACCTGAGCTGATCCAAAGCGATCAGCTGTGCACGACTTAGCTATTCTCAGCAATACAATGATCCAAGACAACTCTGAAGGACGTATGATGAAGAATGCTATCCATCCCCAGAGAAAGAACCAATGGTGTCTGGATACAGATTGAAGCTATTTTTTTTTACTTTATTTTTCTTGAGGGTTTTTTGGAGGGTCTTTTCTTTCACAACATGAGTAATACGGAAATGTTTTGCATGACTATACACACACACACACACACACACACACACACCCTATATCAAATTGCTTGCCTTCTCAAAGGGAGGGGGGGCAGATAAAGGAAGAGAATTTGGAACTCAAAGTTTAAAAAATGGATGTTAAAAATAGTTTTTTACTTGTAATTGGAGAAAAATAAAATACTAAATAAAGAAAAAAACTTTAGAAAATAAGAAGAAAAGAAACTGAAAATTATAAAGAAATGATGATAGTGGGGGTTTCCAGAACTGAAAGAACCCAATGAGATAGCTGGTAGCACAGTAGAGTTAAGAAGTCCTGTGTTCAAATTCAGTCTCAGATACTTCCAAACTGTGTGACCCTGGGTAAGTCACTTAAGCTCTATCGGTTTTAGTTTCCTCAACCATAAAATGGGGATAATAACAGTACTGACTTCCCAGGGTTGTTGTGAGAATCAAATGAAAAAATATTTATAATATGCTAGCATAGTGCCTAGCACACAGTAGGTGTTATGTAGAGCTGGAAGGGACTAAAATCAATCAACAACCATTTAAGTGCCTACTGTGTTCCAGGCACTGAGCTAAGCACTGGGAATAACAAAGAGAATAGTGAAAGCCCCTCCCTTCCTGGAGCTCACACTCAAACAAAGGAGACAACATAGACTTTCTGTAAAATGAATGTGAATAAGGTGCTTTGGGAAGGAAGAGAGCCTTCTTCATGTAGCAGCCAAGTCTTGAAGGATACCCAGAATTCTCTGAGGCAGGTGTGCATTCCCGTCATGGGTGACAGGGCCCAGTTCAGTCTCCTCAGTGTACAGTGGAGGAAATGGCCCCAGAGGGGAAGGGCTTTGCTCAAGGTTATGTCAAGGGGCTTCCCATCCAGGGCCTCTGGCACCAAATTCAGTGCCCTTTTCACTTGAGGGAATCGCTCACCAAATCCTCTCCCTGGAAGCATTCCCTAGTTTACCTGGCACTGAGTCTTTGGGAACCTGCCTGCCTGACCGGTTTTCTTGGGTTCCAGTATTCCTGGTCCCTGAGAAACCTTGTTCACTCAGCCAACTGTTCCAAATTTCCCCTGATCTTTGACATCTAGCCCTCAAAACTTTTGCATGGCATCAATGATCCTAATTTAGCACCTACTATGTACAGAACACTGCTGGGGGGAATAAAGCACAGAAAAGGAGAAAGTCCTAGTCCCTGATCTCATGGAGTTTACAATTTAGTGGCTATGACATAGATACAAGATACAAATAACTCTGAGGTTCTGATGGGGGTGGGGTGGGGCAGGAGGAATGGAAGTAATTGTAATAATCGAAGCAAGAGGTGAGGAGTGTCTGAACCAGGACGGTGTCTGTGTGAGTGCAGAGGCAGAATCCACAATGCAAATGGAAGATGAGAGTGGAGAGTTGAGGATGACTGAGGCTGTGAATGTGTCTACAAAACTGGAAGGATGGGGCAGCTAGGTGACACAGTGGATAGAGCACTGGCCCTGGAGTCAGAAGGACCTGAGTTCAAATCTGGCCTCAGACCCGTGACACTTACTAGCTGTGTGACCCTGGGCAAGTCACTTAACCCCAAGTGCCTCACCAAAAACAAAACCAAAAAACTGGAAGGATGGGACTGCCCTAGAGAAAAATAAGGAGGGTCAGGATTTGGGGGGTGGGGGAGGAACAGTGAGAAGACAAGCTCCATTTTGGACACGCTGAGTCTGAGATGCTTATGAGCATGTCAACAAAACAGAAATTCCAAACAGTTGGAAATGTCTACTAGGCAGCTGGTGATTTAAAACTGGTGCTCAGCAGAGACTAAAGAGACAAGCTCAGGGGGATGGGGAAGACGGAGGAGATCAGAACACACCACAGCGTACCAGGCTAGTAGGGAGGGCCTGCCAAAAAGCCGCTATGTACCACTGGTTCCCACCCAACAGTTTTACCACCTTCCCTCCAATGACAGCTGGAATGGAAGACGTAACTTTCTCCCTTTGCCTATGAACAGTGCTCCAAAGAGAAAAGCTCCCTTCAAAGATGAAGGGTCTAGCTACCTCTGGGCCTACACTGCCCGGCTGCCTACCACGAAGAAGGATGCAGTGATTGCAAAGTACTCACTGATTCCAGCCTCCCCAGCCAATTCTGAGGACCAGTGCCAGGGCCCAGTCTTGAGTTCTGAGGCTGGGCCAAAGGTGTCCCTTGAAGGGGATCCAGAATGCAGCTAAGACTACTTTGTTCCTTGATTTCCTTCTAATCTAAGCTGCAGGCCTAGATGGACAATTATGGGGAGAGGGATGAGAGAGGGAGAGGAGCTT
The DNA here is from genome assembly GCF_019393635.1 of Dromiciops gliroides. Classification (NCBI taxonomy): domain Eukaryota; kingdom Metazoa; phylum Chordata; class Mammalia; order Microbiotheria; family Microbiotheriidae; genus Dromiciops; species Dromiciops gliroides. The sequence continues at coordinate 2,775,651 of NC_057867.1, read as the reverse complement.
AAGGACTGGGCTCCCCAAAGAGAAAAGCAGAAGAAATTTAAGTTGCCCAGAGATGCCCTGAAGGAAATGAACACTCTGTGGGGACCAGCCTCCTCTCAGGGTCACAGAAGAAGAGAATCGCACAGCACAAGCAGCCCCCAGAGATGGAGGATGAGAGATTCCTCTCATGCCAAGTCCTGACACTTGTCTGGCTTTAAAACCCTATCTGATCATCCAACCAAATTCTCTGGTATCAAAGCACTTTTGTATTTCCTTCTGTCTAGTGCCACATAATCTAGCAACAAGTTGGACCAAGGGAGAGTGCCTGCCATTGGCTACTACATGCCTAAGCACAGGTCAGCACAGTGCCTGGCCCGGGGCAGCTAAAGGTGGAGGAGCAAACCGCCTCATGACAGAAAGCTTCTCTAACAAATATTTTTGGAAATAAGTCCCCAGGGCTCCCAACAATGACCAGGCCTTCCATCTGCTGCTCTGTTCCCTCAAGGGTCCAGAGAGGAAGAAGTCGGAAAAGCCCATGTGACAAGGTGATTTTCCCAGCTCTGGTCCTCCACCTGGGTGCAGGGCCGTGCCATGGGAGCTCCAAGAGATGCTCTGGGGAGGTGCTGGGGCCTGGCTGCCACACAGCACTTCATTGCATGTGGGCTTCCCTGGTCTTCAAGGCAAGATGACCCTGTCCTCTGGCCCTCCCAGCTTTTAGACTCTTTACCTTCAAGTGTGTTCACCCCCAAGAATCTGAACCTGGCCCTGGGAGAAGGCAGGAGCAGTCTGAAAACCAAGCTTCATTTTCCTGTTGGCGAAATGGTTTCATTTATTAGAGTATTTAAGGGTTTGGCTTTGCTGGTCACCAATGCTGCCCAGGGATGGGGTCCTGCCTGAGAAGAGCCATTGAGAGGGGAGATTCAGAAGCACCGAGAGACTGAACACCAGCAAAGGGACAGGACCGGGCTGGGGGTGGGTACAGAGCAGAGGCCAGGGCAGAGAAGGGCAATGTATTGGAAGAAGCAGGCAGTAAGGAGAGAGCAGAAAGGGGTTTGGGGCAGCTCTGCACCTGGCCCATCCAACCCTGGCCAGGGCCTGCCTGGGACCACCGCCAGAGAAGCATGCTGCCTCGTTCTGAACAACGTCCTCCGTGGTCCATAAGAAGATGTCAGTGTGGCATCGAGAGAGCCACAAAGGCAATCGATGAGTAAAGGTCAGAATGGAGACTTTAGGCCATCAATTGTCCTAGGAAGGAAAAGCTGTGGAGAAGCGGGGGTGGGGACCATGGGGAGGCTTCCCCCACTCCCACTCCAGTGCCACATCTTTGGGGGCAGCCACGGAATGATCCAGACCAAGGACAAGAGGCATCTCCTCTGGGGGATAGGCTTAAGCTTTCATCCTCATTCCTTTCTATCAGGTCCCCAAGACAGGAACAAGGATTCCGGCCGAGAAAAGCAGGTTTTATTTCAACTCCCAAGCCTAGCCATGCTACCCTCCAGGGCCAGACTCCCCATGCCTCTCTTTTCCCTTCAAGCAGGAAGTGGATTTCAGGCTTAGGCAGAGAAAGGGAGAGGGGGAGGGAGAGGGAGAGAAGGAGAGGTGCTATTAACACACAGGGAGACCAGCTAAAAGATCTCTTCGGGCAAGAAGAGGAGGGTTTCTGGGAGCCTTTCTGGCCAAAGAGGCTGGCTCCCTTCTGTGGGGTCAGGAACATATTGAAAGAAGAAAAATAAATCTAGCAACATGAAAAGAACAGCAATTACCATTTTCATTGTGTTGCCTTTGTCATCCTGCACCCCAAGGACAGAAGAGTTGTCTTATCGCTAGGCAACTAGCAAATAGTCCTCCCCTTCCCCAAACAGGTGACAAAGTCTGGCCAAAGCTCGGCTCAGAGCTGGAACAGCCCCACCCTGCCTCCAATGGACAAGACGCGAGGTCCCCAAACTACTCCAGAACCCAGAAAGTCTCCTGGGACGGAGATCACTACACCAAGGGCACCAAGGAACCACGTCTGTTTGGATAATCAGGCGGCCAGATGGAAGCAGAGTAGACAAGCTTTCCCAGTTTGCACCTCTTACCGGACATAGAGAGATCTCTTCTCACTGGTCCGAAGGGAGCCAGATCCGGAGCTCATGCTGCTGTTCATCATTTGTTCCCGCAAGTCGTGGATTTTGGATTCAAAGCGACTGTATTCTGGGGGGAGGAGTGAGAAAAGAATAATTACCCCAAGGTGCCAAGTGTTGGATAATCGAAATTCCAGGGACACCCAATAAATAAACTGAAAGCAGCTTTCACCAGCCCTGTTGGTCTTTGCTTGGTAGCCAGAACCCGTCTTACCTGGGGAGATAGAAATTTCTCCACCCCAATAGGAGAAAACCAATAAGAGGAAAGAATGTGCTTGAAAAAACAGGCAACATTTGGACAACCTGAGCTAAAGAAGGCCTTTAGTGGCCTTGAAATCTGATCCTTGAACAAACAAACAACTGGAGGGAGGTTCTAGTTTCCTCTTTACAGCAACAAAAACAGATGGTAGAACAGACTCCCCCCACCCATTTCAAGCAGCAGATGGCCTGAACACAAAGTGGTGGTCTGAGGAAAGGCCAAGGCCTCCACCTCAATCCAGGGAACAAAAGCAAAGAAGACGGGTTTCAACTTTAATGACCAAACTCATTCAACTCACTAAGACACAGGTCACCACTTCCCTAGCCCCAATATCGCATCTGTGTATCTGTTCACAAAGTTCTTGTCCCGTTGCCCATCAGGAAACACCGAAGAGCCCCTCATTTCTCTTATTAAAGCCAAAAGAAAGCTATTTGATGTAAGCCATGGCGAGGGAACGGTGATTATCACAACGGGATTTGTCATGAAATTTTTACAATTATCAATTTTCCCTAGTGCACTTACATGGAATTCATTTTTAATGAAAATTCCCTTCTCAGAAACACACCTACTATGTGAAACAAGGTGATTTGTATAACCCAGATGGATGGAAATGAGAGAAAATGAGCCAACTGGCACTCCAGTCTGCTTTTCAGAATGAAAGTCCTTGTTTCCGAATGAAGCAGGAAGACCCTGCCAGGGCCAATTCTACAAAAGCACGTCAGATGCCACAGAGGGTTGGCACTTGGCACCCCCTTCTTGTCTGGAGGGTCATACAGGCAGAAAACCAAACACCTGTTCCAACACGTGACACTCCTCCTTTCCTCAGCAGGGCACAGTGCCCTTCAGCTAAATAAAAAGGTCAATGAAGGTAGAGAGAAGGGGTGGGGTGACCAGGCCCTGTTTGTACAAGGTCACAGCTTCTCGACAAAGGCTCCAAGAGCACAACAGGCCTAGCTTAGTTGTTTTCATTCACCAAAGCCTGCTAAGTGTTCTAGTGATTGGTCTTCGTTACTGTTCTCCTCCCTGAAATCCTGGAGGAAGCAGGTAAGTCACTGAGTCATCTTATAGATGGGAAGAGAAAAACTCCAAATGTGGGCCCCACATGCCAGGCCTCACCTGAGGGTCTTAGCTCCCCCACTGAGGTAATACTGAGGCCTTTGAGTAAGGAGGGGCTTCCCAAGAGTCTGGTGGATTTCCCAAAATTCCATGTCATGTCAAAGCTGTGAGTGTCTTTAGGAAGAAAGCATCTTGGCCAACGAACCCACCACCTACTTTACAGGAGGAAACTAAGGCTCAAGGAGGAAAAAGAGTTCTTGCCTGTGGACACAAAGCTAGTGAAGAGGCAGAAACAGAGGCAAAATCTTGGATTCACAGAAGGTTTGAGCCTCCCTTCAAGGGATCTTAGAGATCATTTAGGGCAAGTAGCTCATTATAACTGACATTTATTAATAGGGTAAGTATACAGTCTTACATTTGGGTTTGAACAATTACCTTCTGAGGTACAAGATAGGAGAGGCTGGGCTAGAGAACAGTTTTGCTGAAAAAGATCTTGGGGTCTCAGTGGAGACAGCATTATGAAATGGCAGCCAAAAGAGCAATGGGGCCTTTGGGCTGCATTAGGAAGAAGGAGGTGATGAGAGCCCAATGGCGTCTGGCCCTCTCACCCTGCCCAACCACACCTAGAGTGTTCTCATCCAGTTCTGGGTGGGTGCTACAATTTCAGGAGAAAAGCTGGAGAGAATACAGAAGGGCAACCAAGATGGTGAAGAGCCTTGAGTCATGTCAGAGGAATCACCTGCAGGAATGGAGATGCTCAGCCTCAAGGCTGACCCAAGAACTGGTAGATTCCCCCTCTGTGGAGGTCTTAGGGCAGGGACTGGCGGGGATTTCTTTCAGGTGCTGGCTGAGTTCCCTTCTGGCTCTAAGATTCTATGAGTTTACTGAAAATCAATTTTACTGCTACCTTTTCTTCTTTTTTTTACATCATTTCTAGCTATGCCATAGCCCACCACATCCACCCACCAGAATTAAAGCCTTCCTTTGTTAAACAAATGACAAAAAAGGTAATAATTACGTTATTTTACAGATAAAAAAACCTGAGTTCTTGGGATGGGGAGTGACTTCTCAAGAGTCATGTGGTGTCAATGGCCAAGGTGATATAAAATCCCCATTTATTTTTTTCCTCTGGTTTGACTGCTGGAAAGAGGCCCAGGCAGCTTGGGGTGCTAACTGCAAGCACAGGGTCAGGCAACCACAGAATTGCGAGCAGAAGGGTGCTGGCCCCTTCTCAGGCCTGCCCAGGGAGCCAGGCCCACACTCCACCTCCTGCTGACAATTTCTTGCCTGAGACTGAGGACAGGAGCATGTGGCAGGAAGAGATCTCTGCCAAGACAGGCCCCTTTGCAGACAAGATGAATAAAAGACAGAAAAATCTCTCCTTGTATCTGTTTGTTCTTTCCCAACTTGTTTTAACTTTCCATCCTTTGGAATCCACTTGTCCCATTACACTCCCACTAAGTAGCCAGGCCATGACAGTTGCTTAGTAACCAGGTCCCTTCAAAATAAAAAATAACCCCCCAAAAAAACCACGCCATTTCCTTGGAGCTTGGTGCTCCAAAAAGAGGGTGTCTACCTGAGCAAGCTCCTGAGCTCAAATGCATCCATCCGTCCGTCCGTCCGTCCTGTTAATAAGTTTGCCAGGCACTGTGCACCTCCTGACAGCCTTGGGAGGTCTATGCTATCATCCCCCTCATTTTCCAGATTAAGAAACTGAGGCCCATGGGGAGGCTAGGTGGCACAGTGGATAAAGCACCGGCCCTGGATTCAGGAGGACCTGAGTTCAAATCCGGCCTCAGACACTTGACACTTACTAGCTGTGTGACCCTGGGCAAGTCACTTAACCCCCATTGCCCTGCAAAACATACAAACAAAAACCTGAGGCCCAAAGAAGTGCAGCTAACAAGTAGAGGTCCTCCAGAACCTTGGAGAGCTGCAGCAGCAGCAAGCCAATGCCAATCAGGGCTAAGGGGCCTGGATTTAGAGCAAGGAGCCTGGGGTTCTAGTCCTAGCCCCATGATTTGATAAAAGCCATGGGACCCTGGGCAAGGCCCAAATACCCTGAACCTCAGTTTCCTTCTCCATAAATTTCTAGAGCTATTCCTAAATCCTCTGCTCCTGTGGGTGGAAGGAAGAAAAGAAATGCTTGTTAATTAAGCACCTACTATGTGCCAGGCACTGTGCAAAATGCTTTCCTCCAAGGATGATTTCACTTGATCCTCACAACAGTCATTATGTACCTTCATTTTACAGCCGAAGTAACTGAGGCAGAGTGTCTTACCCAGGGTCACACAGCCAGCAAGTGTCTGGGGCTGTGTCTCCTGCCTCCGCCAAAGGGCCCCAACAGAGGCTACATAAAAGGAGATGGCCCTTCTGCAAATCTGAAGAGTCCATCCCTTGCCACTTCTGTTGGTGACCCTGATGCCTTACTGAGCCTCTGTGGGCTCTTTACAGGGGCAGGGGCATGTGGAACTACTAGGTAAGGCCGACAAGGTGATGGTCCTTGGTGGGGGATGCTGAGAACTAAAAAGAAACATGAGCTAATTGGCAGAGAGCCCACAGTTCTGAAAAAGTACCCCAGCCAATCCAAGCTGGACACAAACATCCAGCTAAGCTGTGAGCTCAGCTTAAAATGGCAGGTCCAATTTTCTGCTGTGGGAAATGCCAGAACAACTCTGGGACTTTGCCTCCTGCTTGGCTCCAAGGGCACCCAAGCCAGTCCATGAGAACCCTGCCCCCACAGAGAGGATAAAGTGGGGAAAGCTCCGAAGGAAGACTACGGTCAAGGAGAAACAGGGAAGGCTTCCTGGAAGAATACGATTTGAGGTAGTCAAGAGAGCAAGAGGCAGAGATGAGGAGGAATGTCCGCAGCTGAGAGATGGCGGGGAGGGCCTGGCCAGGAAGTCAGAACCCCTAGATTCAGGAGGGTACCAGGTTGTGGACAGCTTTTTATGCTCCACAGAGAAGAAAGATCTGCAAAGCCTCTCCAATCTCAGAGCCTCCCTTGAGGCCCCCAAACTGCACTAAGTATTTCGCATCCCTTCCCATATGATGGAGTTCACTCTAGTTCACAACTGCCCCAATCTCTATCTCACTCTCTGTCCCTCCCTCCTTCTCTCTCTCTGTCTCTCCCCCAACCCTGCTCCTTCCTTTCCATTGGCAAACACACAAGCTTCTCCCCCCATGTAGGAAAAAAAGGCCCTTCATTTGCCTTTGGGGGGGGCAATGAGAGTTAAGTGACTTGTCCAGGGTCACACAGCTAGTAAGTGTCAAGTGTCTGAGGCCAGATTTGAACTCAGGGGCTCCTGAATCCTGGGCCGGTGCTTTATCCACTGCAGCGCCACCTAGCTGCCCCCACCTTCATTTGCTTTTTCAAATTCTCACACAATTTGAATCTGTTAGTGGTGACCTGCCGCCCCCTCCTTCATTCTCTGCAATCTGGCTTCCATCCCACTAACCAGTTGAAACTGCTCTCCTGTTTGAACAGGACACTGGGTTCTCCAATTTCATGTGCATTGATCAGGCTCTTTCCTTCAACACTGCAGGTCACCCCTTCTTCTGGGGTCCATGATGCCACATTCTTACATGGCTTTTGTTAGCTTTTCTTCCTCCTTCTCAAATACTGGCCTGGGAACCCCCAAAAGCTCTGTTCTAGGCTATCTGTGCTTCTCTCCCTCTATACTCACTCCCAAATCAGTGGTCTCAACAACCATATCCAGGAGTATTCACCTCACCACCTGCCATAGAAATGGCAGTTATTTGCATTGTCAGTTATCTATAGCCATCACCTCCAGCTTTATGCTTATACCTTCAAAACCAAGCTCAAGTACCCCCAAGCATGCCATTTCCTAATTTCCTCCTCAATCTCAATGGCAGACCCATCCCAACCCAAACTCACAGTAAGTCCAGCACCCAAGTGGACCAGCCTCCTCCACAGATTCACCTCCTTCCACTCCCCGCCAAGTTGAGGCCCAGATTACTTTAACATTTATTCGGTAGCCTCTCTTCCCTCCCCCAACCCACTTTTATACCCATTAAAATAATCCCTTCTTCAGAAACTAGGCACAGACCAATATCTTACACCATACACCAAAGTAAAGTCAAAATGGGTACAAGATCTAGACATAAAGGGTGATACCACAGGCAAATTAGAAAAGGAAGGAAAAATTTAATTGTCAGATCTATGGAGAGGGGAAGAATTAATGACTAAAGATGAGATAGTGAACATTACAAAATGCAGCGTGGATCATTTTGACTACATTAAATTAAAAAGGTTTTGCACAAACAAAACCAATGCAAACAAGATTAGAAGGAAAGCAGAAATATGGCAAACAATTTTTACAGACTGTTTCTGATCTCATATCTAAACTATATAGAGAACTGAATCAAATATGTAAGAATACAAGTCATTCCCCAATTGAGAAATGGTCAAAGGACAGTTTTCAGATGAAGAAATTAAAGCTATCTATAGGCATATGAAAAAATGTTCTTAATCACCACTGATTAGAGAAATGCAAATTAAAAACTACTCTGAGGTACCAACTCACACCTATCCAATTGGCTAATGTGACAAAAAAAGGAAAATGATAAATGTTGGAGAAAATATGGGAAAACTGCAACATTAATGCACTGCTGGTGGAGCTGTGAACTGATCCAACCATTCTGGAGAGCAATTTGGAACTATGCCCAAAGGACTATACACACCCTTTGACCCAGCAATATCACTATTAGGTCTTTATCCCAAAAATTTCATTAAAAAGGGAAAAACCCATCATGGAAAAGGGAAAAGGACCCACATGTACAAAAATATTTATAGCTGCTCTTTATGTGGTGGCAAGGAATTGGAAGTTGAGGGGGTGCCCATCCATTGGGGAATGGCTGGACAAGTTGTGGTATATGAATACAATGGAATACTATTGTGCCGTAAGAAATGATGAGCAGGAGGAGTTCAGAGAAACCTGGAGGGTCTTGCGTGGGCTGATGATGAGTGAGATGAGCAGAACCAGAAGAACACTGTACACAGTATCATCAACATTGAGTGTTGATCTACTGTGATGAATTATATTCTTCTCACCAATACAATGGTACAGAAGAGTTACAGGGAACTCATGATGGAAGAGGATCTCCAAATCCAAGAGAAAAAAAGAACTGTGGAGTATAGATGCTGAATGAATCATACTATTTCTTTTGGTTTGGGTGCTGATGTTTTTCTATTTTGAGGTTTTTCCTCATTGCTCTGATTTTTCTCTTATAACATGACTAATGCAGAAATAGGATTAATGTTATTATGTGTATATATATATATAACCTATATCAGATTACTGCTGTCTAGGGGAGGGGGGAGAGAGGGGAGGGAGGGAGAAAAATCTGAAATTGGAAAGCTTGTATAAACAAATGTTGAGAACTATCTTTACATGTAACTGGAAAAAAATAAAATACTTTTATCAGAAAAAAAGGGGAAAACCCCACATGTACAAAAATATTTATAGCTGCTCTTTCTGTGGTAGCAAAGAATCGGAAATTGAAGGGATGCCCATCAATTGGAGAATGGCTAAACAAGTTGTGGTATATGAATGTAATGGAATCCTATTATTGTGCTGTAAGAAATGATAAGCAGATGGATTTCAGAAAAACCTGGAAAGACTTATGTGAACTGATACTGAGTGAAATGAGCAGGACCAAGAGAACATTGTACACAGTATCATTAACACTGTGTGATGATAAACTGTCATAGACTTAATTTTTCTCAGCAATGCAATGATCCAAGACAAGAATGCAGATTGAAGCATACTATTTTCACTTTTGTTGTTACTTTTTTGTTATTGTTCTTGTTTATTCTTTCTTGCGGTTTTTTCCTTTTGTTCTGATTCTTCTCTTACAACATGACTAATGTGGAAATATGTTTAACATGATTGTAATGTATAACCTATATCAGATTGCTTGCTGTCCTTGGGAAGGGGAAGGGAAAGGAGGGTGGGAGAAAAATCTGGAACTCAACAAATATCTTTACACATAATTGGAAAAATAAGTAAAATAAATAAATTTAAAAAAAATTAATGTGAAAGTGATCAAGAGACAATAGCTATGGTAGCTGTAAGATTTTTAAAAGAATCTTTTCGGGAGCCATTACATACAGCAGCAGCAGCAGCAACAGAGACCGAGCTGCACAGCTAAGATGTGTGACTTCATGGAGGATCAATCAGACTGCTGAGTTCAAGGAGGCCTTCCAGCTGTTTGACCACACAGGGGATGGAAAGATCTTATAGAGCCAGCATGGGGACGTGATACGGGCCTTGGGCCAGAATCCCACCAATGCTGAGGTGCTCAAGGTCTTAGGGAATCCCAAGAGTGATGAGATGAATGTGAAGGTGCTGGACTTTGAACACTTTCTGCCAATGCTGCAGACCGTAGCAAAGAATAAGGACCAGGGCACATATGAAGACTACGTAGAGGGGCTTTCTGGTATTTGATAAGGAAGGGAAGGGCACAGTCATGGGGGCTGAGATACAGCATAGTGAGATGACTGAGGAAGAGGAAGAAGTGGAAGTGTTGGTGGCAGGGCATGAGGACAGCAACAGTTGTATCAACTATGAAGAGCTAGTCTGGATGGTGCTGAATGACTGAGAACAAAAGTCCCCTTTCCACAAAGAATCCCCTAACTTTCTCAGTGTGAAAATGATCCTCTCGCCCCTGAAGCAACTAACTACATTGTCAGGGTTACCAACAGCCTTCCTTCTAACCCCCACCACATGTCCTCTTTGGCCTGCCTGCTCTCTGCTTTCACCAAATTAAACTTGCTAACTGCTCCTAACAAAAAAGAAAAAAAAAAGAATCTTTTCGGGATTAAAAAAAAAGAACAATCCCTTCTTTCATCACTCCCCAGCTAAAGATCTCACCTTGCTGCCTCAGCCTGGTCTTCAAGGCCTTCCCTCTCCCCACAGCTTACCTCAAGTCACCTTTCATTACTTCACAAAACTTAGCCATGCCAAATGCCATCTTAAATGTTATTCCCCCCCTGCCTTCCTCTGTGCCAACCCATGCCCCTTACCTCATTTAACACTCAGCTCCAAATTCCCTTAGTCTAGGCAGATTTCTGGGAGCAGCATGCTGTGGCATTGAACTCAATTGGGAAGGGGTCACAAAACCACTAATCTGTACTGCCATCATTCATGAGCTGGGGCCTCAGTTGTTAGATGGGTGGCAGAGGTCCTGCTTCCTTACCCCCAAAACACATTCAGAGAAGGCAAAGGACCCTTCCTGCTATTGCTTTCCTATTATAATTGTTCAATCCCACCTCCCACCCAAATGCAGGAATCTCTTCAGAAGCATCCCTGGCCAGTGCCCAGCCTGAAACTGAACACTTGTAGCACCTAGAGGTAGTGAGCTCCCCAGGGCAGGCAGAGCTGGTCACTACCAAGTGCTTCCCTAGGAGCTGAAATCTGCCTCTTTAATCAGGCCATGGTCAAGAGGGGCTACAAAACTTGCCTAGATACGGTTTTGGCCCCAGAGAGTGATGCCCTAAAGGTGCAGCAGCTGGAACCTGGGAACAATCCAGCCCTGGGCCACAGGGAAAGGAGGGAAGCTGGGAGGAAACGCCTTCCAGAGTGGCCCAGAGCAGCTGCGCTGTCTAGCTCAAATAGACTCAGGGCCACGAATCGATCCAGACTCCCTGCCAGCCCATACTGACAAAGTTTTAGGACTTAATGCTATCAATGTTTTCTGTATGAAAGATTTCCACATGACATTTAAATCTGGTTTGGTCACACTGGTGAGTGTTGGGGACCTGTCTGCTGCCCCTGTATCTGACACCTGTTGGCTAGAGCACCAAGTGGCTCGCTGAGGGTCACATAAGCAGCACGTGTCAGAAGGAGGGCCTGAAGTGAGCTCTACCTGGCTCAGAGGCAGGCTCTCTACCCACTCCACCACAATGCCTCCCCTACATCAATAGAACCAAACGGGAACATGCCCCAATAAATGGCCGAGAGGCCGACCTCTCCCCCGAGTTTTTCCTTAATCCAAACCTTGCCTCTCCTACCCCGTCTTCATCTTCGTCATCACAGCAAGCATTTACGTAGCACTTCAGAGTTTACAAATATGAACTTACTGGAGTCTCCCAACAACCCTAGGAAATAGGTTCTATTATGAACCCCATTTTACAGATAAGGAAACTGAGGCAAACAGAGGTTAAAGTGACTTGCCCAGGGTGACATGGCTAGTAAGTGTCTGAGTCCAAATTTGAACTCTGGTTTTCCTTAGCCGTGCCCTTCACAACCTCCTCTCCTTCTGGTCTTACAACTTACTCCTAAACTCACCATCTCTGTGGGAGCTCCATTCAGCATTCTCAGGCCACCTCACCTGTTGTGGCCTAACTCTGCCCCTTCTTCACAATCTCATCCTTGACACAATCAGTTCAATTTTTCACTATTTTCTCCCCTCACATCGGATCACTGCTCATGCCTCGGCAAATCTGGACCCTTGTGGTTTGCCTCTTTCCATAACCGGAACAAGTCGTGCCCACACCGACTGCACTAGCTACATAATCTCAACTGGGCCGCTTCCTTTTTCCCTGCTCACTTACCACATTCTTCACAGTCTTCTCCCGCCCGCACCAACCTCATCCCATTCCCACCCTGGGCCTCAGGACTTTGCCTCACACCATCTACTGTGAGCTGCCTCTTCTCTCCAATGCATTCCTCATTCTTTCCTTTGCTACAGGCGCTGAGGAAGACGTGGCCTTTCTCTTTGCCAACATCAACCCTCTATTTTTCCTCTTGATGGTTGCCTTTCTAACTCTTCTAGCAGGTGCCTCCACAAAACACCCTCATTCCCAACCTCTCACTGACTCCAGGCTCCTCTGCAGCTGTCTACAAACATGCCCAACCTTCTGAGGGAGGTGCACTCCCAGGGCCCACTTTTTTCTCTAAATTCCCTCAATGTGATCTCATCAGTTCTCGAGGATTCAATTTTCTTTCTGCAGATAACAACCAAGTATACTTAGCTAGCTCTTCTCAACAACTTGAGCCCCACATCACCAATTCCTTTCTAATAATGATGATGATAGCTGGCATTTATGTGGTGTCTTCCAGGTGCCAGGCACTGTGCCAGGTGCTTTACAAATCTCTCATTTGAGCCTCACAACAACCCCCCATTTTACAAGAGCTGAGAGGTTAAGTTGAAGGGCAGCTGGGCAGCACAGTGGATAGAGCACCAGACTGGGAGTCAGAAAGACCTTAGTTCAAATCCAGCTTCAGACACTTCCTAGCTGTGTGACCCTGGGCAAGTCACTTAACCCTGTCTGCCTCTGTTCCCTCATCTGTCAAAAGAGCTGGAGAAGGAAAAGGCAAACCACTCCAGCATCTTTGCCAAGAAAACTCCAAGGGGCGGCTAGGTGGCGCAGTGGATAGAGCACCGGCCCTGGAGTTGGGAGGACCTGAGTTCAAGTCCGGCCTCAGACACTTAACACTTACTAGCTGTGTGACCTTGGGCAAGTTGATCCCAATTGCCTCACTAAAAAAAAAAAAAGAAAACTCCAAATGGGGTCAGACCCAATGGAAATAACAGTAACTCACCCAAGGCCACACAGCTAGCTAGTCTGAGTTGAATCCGGGTCTTTCTGACCGCAAGCCCAGCACTCTATCTACCGCACCACTTGGCTGCCTCCCATGACCAGCCCATCTTCCCAGCCCCCGCCCAGTTATGCAGCTCTCTGCTGACACCTTTTATCATCTAATCTAAAGGACACTGCATTTGGAGTCAGAAGACCTGGGCTCAATTTTGGACTACTCCACTTGCCCGGTGTGTGGTCTTCGGGAGGTTGACTGACCTCTCTGGGTTTCAGTTTCTTCATCTGTAAAATGAGAGGTGAATTGCTAATAAATTTATGGAATTATGAAATGGGGCAGGTGTGCCTGCTTCTTTGGATACTCTCCAGAAAAGACCACTATGGTCTTGCATGCATGCAGTGAGGCTGCAATCCCACTGTAATGAGGCAGAGAGGGTGGAGGGGCCAACAGCACAGAAAGTACAGAAATGAGAGGCAAAAAGGGGGGTGTAGAGGCAGACAGTGTGGGGAGGGGAGTAGTGAAGGCTGGCAGGCAGAGATGACGGGGAGGGGGGAGAGGCACAGAGAATCACTCATATAACTTTGGATTCGAATTGCAAGCATGGGTTCAAATGGAGGGGAAAGAGCCCTGGGCAGGGCAAGAGTTTGGGGTCTCATTTTATGGGGTTTTGGGGACCAGGCTAACTCTTCTCTCTGCTACCTTGGCGTGAGTTCATTTGTATGCCAAAGTCATCTCAAAGTTGTTGGTAAAACTTGAAAGTTAACATACCCACGTCACCTCAAAGTTATCAGCACCACTTGGTGATCTGCTGGTCTGACTGTGAGTGTCTAGAACTCACTTGAGATGTAGAGATCATACGACCCAAAGGCCCTGATGGCGTCTAGATGGCTCCCCTGATTCAGCACACAGTCTCAGGAGGTGATCTTGGGTTGCTATAAGATACAATTTTTCAGTGATGCCCCTTTGATCTTTGGGACAGTTTGGACAGTTTGACTTCTAGGTTCACTTTGAAGGGCTTTTTAATTTTGGTTTGCTTTTGGTTTTTTGGTGAGGCAATGGGGGTTAAGTGACTTGCCCAGGGTCACACAGCTAGTAAGTGTCAAGTGTCTAAGGCCAGATTTGAACTCAGGTCCTCCTGACTCCAGGGCCAGTGCTCTATCCACTGCGCCACCTAGCTGCCCCTTCTATGTTCACTTTGAAGTCTTATTTACACTGGTTATTTATAAACCTACTAGACTCACTAGAAGGGGGCAAGGGGACCAGAACAAGATACAATTTTAACACAAAGGGGTTAGACTCCATGACCTCCACAATCTCTTCCAGCTCTAAGCCTATGATAGTACTATGAGTATCACCTTCTTATTTCTAGAAACCTAAGATCACAAAGGCTGTTGATGGAGATTAAGCTTGCAGTTCTCTAAAACCTTAAGATCTCTTTTTCATACAATCCGATGTTTAACCACGCCTTTCCCGTTTTCTATTTGTGAAATTGATTTGTTGAATCCCAAAGACCTGACACTTATCCCTACTGAACTTCACCTTAATATTCTATATTGTTAAGCTCTTTTAGGATCCTGACTCTGTCATCTGCTGTGTTAACTATCCATTTCAAGTCGGTGTCAGCTGCAGACCATCTATGCCTCGACTTAAGTCACTGATTAAAATGATCAACCACACAAGGAGGCCCAACTCAGCTCCCATGGGGAGGTCACCTGCCAAGATGACATCAAACCATGAACAATTAACCCTTTGTACAGCCATCCATCCAACTGTACTATCCAGACATCTAGTCTACATCACTCCATCTTTTCCACTTGGCAGAAATGATGGTTTAGACCAATATCTTATACCACATACCACACAATAAGCTCAAAACAGATACGTAATCTGAATATAAAAGGCTACATCATAGGAAAAAAAATAAGAGAAAAGATCAGGTACCTTTCACAGGTATAGCAAAAGAGAGAATTATTAACCAAGAAAAAGAGAGGGGAGTCCATAAAAGATAAAATAGATAATTTTAATTTCAATTACATGAAATTGAAAAGCCTTTGTACCAACAAAATCAACGCAGCTAGGATAAGAAAAGAAACCTCCGACTGGGAAAAAAAATTTGCATCAAGTACTTTTTTTTTTTTTTTGGTGAGGCAATTGGGGTTAAGTGACTTGCCCAGGGTCACCCAGCTAGTAAGTATCAAGTGTCTGAGGCTGGATTTGAACTCAGGTCCTCCTGAATCCAGGGCTGGTGCTCTATCCACTGTGCCATCTAGCTGCCCCATCAAGTACTTCTTAAAAAGGTAAATCCAAGAGTTATATTTGTGTTCGTTTCCATATAGGACTAAGATGGATTAGTGGCCAAGGTATGTAAACAGTTTGCAAAAGAATTGTGAACTATTAACCATATGAAAGACAGAACATTGAGAATAAAAGCCAACATATAAGCACCAAGTGTTACAGCATGCAAATTCTTAGAGAAGTTAAATGAGTTACAAGAGGAAATAGACAGCAAAACTATACTAGTAGGGGTAGCTAGATGGCACAGTGCATAAAGCACCAGCCCTGGATTCAGGAGGACCTGAGTTCAAATCCGACCTCAGACACTTGACACTTACTAGCTGTGTGACCCTGGGCAAGTCACTTAACCCTCATTGTCCTCCCCCCCCCCCCCCCGGAAAAAAACCCAACTATACTAGTGGGGGATCTTAACTTTCCCCTCTCAGAAATAGGTAACTCTAACTACAAAATAAGTAAGAAAGGGGGCAGCTAGGTGGTGCAGTGCATAGAGCATCGGCCCTGGAGTCAGGAGGACCTGAGTTCAAATCCAGCCTCAGACACTTGACACTCACTAGCTGTGTGACCCTGGGCAAGTCACTTAACCCCAATTGCCTCACCAAATAAATAAATAAAGTAAGAAAGAAGTTAAAGAGGTGAATATAATTTTAGAAAAGTTAGATATGATAGACCTCTGGAGAAAACCGAATATACCTTTTTCTCAGTGTTACATGGCACATACACAAAAATTGGCCATGTATTAGGGCACAAAAACCTCACAGTCAAATGTAGAAAGGCAGAAATAGTAAATGTATCCTTTTCAGATCATGATGGAATAAAAAGTACTTGTAATAAAGAAGCCATGGAAAGATAGACTGAAAATTAACTGGAAACTAAATACAACAAAAAAAAACAAATCATAGAAACAATAATTTCATCCAAGAGAATGACAACAATGAAACAACACACCAAAACTTATAGGATGCAGCCAAAGCAGTTCTTAGGGGAAATTTTATATCTCTAAATGCTTACATGAATAAAATAGAGAAAGAGGAGATCAATGAATTAGGCATGCAACTAAAAAAGGTTGAAAAAGAACAAATTTTAAATCCCCAATTAAAATACTAAATCAGAAATCCTGAAAATCAAAGGAGAGATTAATAAAATTGAAAGTAAGAAAACTATAGAGTTAATAAATAAAAATAAGAGCTGATTTTGTGAAAAAATAAAACAGATAAACCTTTGGTTAATTTGATTAAAAAAAAAGAAAGAAGAAAAACAAATGGTGAATTCACCACCAATGAAGTGGAAATTAAAGCAATAATTAAGAGTTATTTTACTCAATTGTATGCCAATAAATCTGATAATCTAAATGAAATGGATGAAAATTTACAAAAATATAAACTGCCCAGATTAAATGAAGAGGAAACAAAATCCTTAAATAAGCCCATTTTAGAAAAAGAAATTGAACAAGCCACCAAATTTCCAGGACCAGATGGATTTACAAGTGAATTCTACCAAACATTTAAAAAACAATTAATTCCAATACTATACAAATTATTTGGAAAAACCGATGAAGGAGTTCTACCAAATTCCTTTTATGACACAAATGTGGTATAAACCAGACAGAGCCAAAACAGAGAAAGAAAATTATAGACCAATTTCCCTAATGAATATCGATGCAAAAATCTTAAATAAAATATTAGCAAGGAGATTATAGCAATTCATCACCAGGACAATACACTATGACCAGGTGGGATTTATACCAGGAACGCAGAACTGGTTCAACATTAGGAAAACTATCAACATAATCAATCACAGCAATAAGAAAACTAACCAAAATCATATTATTATCTCAATAGATGCGGAGAAAGCTTTTGACAAAATACAGGACTCATTCCTATTAAAAACACTAGAGAGGGGCAGCTAGGTGGCACAGTGGATAAAGCATTGGCCTTGGATTCAGGAGGACCTGAGTTCAAATCCAGCCTCAGACACTTGACTTACTAGCTGTGTGACCCTGGGTAAGTCACTTAACCCTCATTGCCCTGCAAAAAAACCAAACAAACAAAAAAACAACACTAGAGAGCATAGGAATAGGTGGGGCTTTCCTTAAAATAATAAGCAGTATCTACCTACAACCATCAGCAAACATTATATGTAATGGGGATAAGTTAGAGGCCTTCCCAATAAGATCAATATTATTTAATATTGTACTAGAAAAGTTAGCTTTAGCAATAAGAGAAGAAAAGGGAATTAAAGGAATTAGAATAGGCAAGGAGGAATAAAACTATCATTCTTTGCAGATGATATAATGGTATACTTAGAGAATCCTAGAGAATCGACTAAAAAACTTACGTGAAACAACAAAAGCCACAAATCCAAGGTTTCACATCATACCCAGAAAATTGGCAAAGAATGACAAAAGATGGAAATTGTAAAAATTGAAAACTACTTGGTAAAGCTTTAAAAGCTGCATTCTGTTCTACCAAATCAAAAATTTTTTGAAAAATATGCAAAAAAGGGATGAAAATACCTACTACTTGACCCACAGATTCCACTTCTAGGCTTATAACCTAAGAAGATTAAGGCGGAAAAAAGAAGTCTTATATGAATGTGTGTGTGTGTGTGTGTGTGTGTGTGTGTGTATAAAGTCTTATATAGTCACAGCAGCACTTTTTGCAGTAGTCAAAAACTGAAAACAAAGATGCCATCAACTGAGGAACAGCTGAACAAATGGTGGCCCATGATTATTTGTAAGACCCTCTTACTGTGCTGTAAGAAACAACAAGCCTGATGAATACAGAGAAGCATTAACAGGTGTAGAATGAAATAAGCAGAACCAGGAAAATAATAATATCAATAGACCTCCCACCAAAATAAAACTGAACAATATGAAAGTATAATGACCCAGTTTGGCCCTGTAGAAAAACTCAGAAAATGTGGCTCCTTTCCTTTTTTTTTTGCAGAGGTGTGGCAGAGTACAAATACTGCCAGATAATGTTGATATGATGGCTTGTTTTGCAGCACAATCTTGACTGATAGGTAGGGGAGAGAAGAGAGCTATACTCAGAAAAGTATTTACATCAGTAAATAGAAAAGGATTCAGCAACGCAAGACTTGAATCAAACCTAGGTGAATTACATTGACAGCAGGGGTTCTTAACCTGGGCTCTGGGAACTGGTTTTTATTAAATGTTGTGCTATTTGTATTTTGAGAAAATGCACCCCTTATGTAACTCCATGTATTTTATTGCAATAATGAGGTCCCATTGTTTAAGTGCTAGATCAGTGCTAGCAATGATCACAAACTCCAAAGAAGGATATGAGGTCTAATAGTGTGTATCACATCAACTACAAACTTAACCTTTTTTTTTTGTGGGGCAATGAGGGTTAAGTGACTTGCCCAGGGTCACACAGCTAGTAAGTGTCAATTATCTGAGGTCAAATTTGAACTCAGATCCTCCTGAATCCAGGGCTGGTGCTTTATCCACTGAGCCACCTAGCTGCCCCCCATGAGATCATTTTTATGAAGTGCTTTGAAAACCTTAAAGCAGCTTCTCTAGAAATGTTAGTTGTTTATTCTGTGCAGTAAAAACATTATTCTGAGGGGTCCAGAGGGCTCAGCGGCCAGCCAAAGGACTCCATGACAGCCCTCTCAACAAAGTGCTAAGGTTACTGGGAGGCAGGCAGGCAGAGCATTGGTTAAGCACTTGGAACAGGCGTCCCATTCTTGACAGCACATGGGCCTGTCCCAGAGGAAACCAAGCAGGTTCTAATCACTACTTCTTCTTTGTGCTGCTCCCTGGTCATCTGCTTAGGTTCTCCGAGTTTCCCAGGATCTGAAGTCAAGACTGGTGACCTATACTTTGTAGACTGCTTGACCAAGCTCCAGCTCAAAACCCCTTGAAAAGGAGCACTTTCTCTTCACCCAGATAGCCCTTCATTTCCCTCCCATTCTCATCAGACACAGCTCCCCAACCCAAGCACAACCACATCACCCACGCCAAAGGTGCCAACCCTTGGCTAGTCTTCCCGTCGAGCTCTGTCACCCATGCGCCCTTGTCTCCATGTCCACAGCCACCACTGTACATCATCCACCAGGCCTCAACTACAAGCGTGGCCTCCCAGCCTCTCCATTTATCATCCCCACAACTGCCCAACTGCTATTCCCACAGCACAAGGCTCACCATGTCATTTCTATGCTCAAAAAGGTTTTCGAGGGGGGCAACTAGGTGGCGCAGTGGATAGAGCACCGGCCCTGGATTCAGGAGGAACTGAGTTCAAATCCGGCCTCAGACACTTAACACTTACTAGCTGTGTGACCCTGGGCAAGTCACTTAACCCCAATTACCTTGCTTAAAAAAAAAAAAGTTTTCGAGGATCAGACCCTAATTTGTCTGTTGGACTGTGAAAGCCCTTTGTGTGTGACTCCTACCTATCTTTCAAGCCTGATTCTACATCTCCTACCTCCATGCCTTTGTCCAAGCTACCACCCCACCCTTGGAATGCTCTCTCCCATCCTCCTTTCAAGGTTCTGCTCAGAAAAGAAGCTCTAACTGTTACTACTGCTCCCCTCACTCCCTCTAAATAATTTTGCATTAATGCCGGCTAGGATTTGTCTTTGCTTATCCAGGTAAATGCTATATTCCCCCAGCAGAATGTAAGAAAGGACTGTCTCTGGCTTGTGTATCCCCAACTCTGAGACAAATACCACTAATATTCTTCTTTTGTTTGAAAAGGGGTCCCAGTAGGTCCAGATGCAGGGAGCTGAGGAAATTGCCCCTTCTACCAGTGCATGTTGGGTTGCTGCTCTACAACTTAAGAGGTTCTGTCACCAAGGTAGGGTTTGAGCACAAGCCATTGTGACTCAGAGAATCACTGGGACATGCCACAGTGCCTTGCACATGGCTGGTGTTTAATAAGTGTGTGCTCTAAACAGGGCCAACCACTTCATGGAGAATCACGAGGACAAGCCAAAGGCAAAAGCCCTCCCCCACAACCCAAGACTGCTCAGGAAAATACACCCACCCCCCTACAGGCAGGCAAGACATTTGCTTTTCTCCAAAATAGAAAAAACAATACTTATGTTTTGTATTTGAGAAAACAGCATACAAACGAAAGGTCCTCAGACCTCAAATCCTGCAAGCATGTGGGGTTTCCCAACTGGGGGCTCATCCCAAGCTGGCTTAGAGATAGAAAACAAAAGGCAGGCAAGTCTCTGAATGGGGAAACCTAAAGGTCCCACAATCCCCCAGGAATGAGGGTTGGAACAAAACCACCAAGCCTGCTCTTTAGTGTAATGAAATGCCAAGTCAATAGCAATAAACTGCAAGGCCTCTTGAGGCCACGTAAATAGCTTTAACAAACGGATAAGGGAAAAACCATCTGAACTATACGCTTCTAATATAGGGACTGAGAAACCTAGAGGTCCTATAGGACTCAATGTACTGCCACAGCCAAACAAGATCTGGGCATCACCACCAAGAGGATTACAAAGAAACCAGAATCCACTATTCTGCCTGTCCTTGTCCCAAACCAGGACTCAGCCACACTGGGGATTGAGATCACTACGCTTAGAAAAAGACATAGGGAGAAAAGGGAAACAGCAATGATCGAGGGGACAGAGCTAGGTAGCACAGTAGATAGAGTTCTGGGTCTGCAGTCAGGAAGATACATCTTCCTGAGTTCAAATCTGGCCTCAGACATTTACTAGCTGTGTGACCCTGGACAAGTCACCTGAACTGTTTGCCTCCATTTCTTCATCTGTAAATTGACCAGGAGAAGGAAATGGCCAACCACTCCAGTATCTTTGCCAAGAAAACCCCAAATGGGGTCATGAAGAGTTGGGCATGCCTGGAAAAAACCGACTGAACAATGAGACAGGAGGAACAACTAGGTTTGAGACTGACATCCCAGCTGATAAGCAGACTCCTCCCCACACATGCCCCCTAATTCTAAGTAACCTGGTCAGAGACGGAGCCTGGGGCAGGAGGGGATGGGGAAATCAACAGGACACAATTCTAATAGTTGTGTGGTCAAAATCTGCTTAGAGATCTTCTGCACTGAGAAAGGAAAGAAGAGGATCTAGAATGGAGGGGACTTGAAGGGATCTGGTAGAGAATAGGGTTCTGATTGGTTCTGTAGGAGAAAGGGTGAAAGAACGACATGGAGATAATGGAAAGGGGAAATGCTCCTAACCATGGGCTCTAGAGGAAAAGAAACCTAAAGAATAAAAACATACAACAAATTGACAAAATTTAGCCAGAGGCTAAAAGGTGCCCTTGGCAGAAGAAAGCATGGGGATTGATTAAAATCCTGAATAATAATATTACGAGCTGACATTTCTATGGATTGTAAGATTTACAAAATACTTTCTATCTGTTATCTTACCGGAGTCTCCAAACACCTTGTGTGACATGTTCTAACAACTCATTTTCTACAACAGTTCAAGCTTCTGTAATGCTTTATTGCTCTCTCAGAGGAAGCTACAATGATATCTATACTGGATTTTACAGACAAGGAAACTGAGGTGCAGTAGTTAAGTGCCCTCTCCAAGGTCACACAGCTAGTAAGAGACCAGGCTAGCCAAAAGGCTATAAAACTGTGCATACCCTTTGACCCAGCAATACCACTATTAGGTCTATATCCCAAAGAGATCATAAAAAAGAGAAAAAACCCACATGTACAAAAATATTTATAACTGCTCTTCCTGTGGTAGCAAAGAATTGGAAATTGAGGGGCTGCCCATCAATTGGGGAATGGCTGAACAAGTTGTGGTATATGAATGTAATGGAACACTATTGTGCTGTAAGAAAAAATGAGCAAGCAGATTTCAGAAAATCCTGGAAAGACTTACATGAATTGATGCTGAGTGAAATGAGCAGAACCAAGAGAACATCGTACACAGTATCAAGAACATTGTATGATGATCCAAGACAATGCCAAAAGCAAAAGAACTATGGAGTCCGAATGCAGATTGAAGCAGACTATTTCCATTTTCCTTATTGTTCTTGTTTATTCTTTCTTGCATTTTTTCTCTTTTGTTCTGATTCTTCTCTCACAACATGCTAATGTGGAAATAGGTTTCACATGATTGTAATGTTTAACCTATATCGGATTGCTTCCTGGCCTCAGGAGGGTGGGAGAAAAATTTGAAACTCAAAAAAAATATCTTTACATGTAATTGGAACAAAATTTTTAAATAAAATTTTAAAAATGGGAAAAAAGCGACAGGGCTAGGATGTGAGCCTGGAGCTCTTTGTCATTTATCTGGCTCTGCCCAGAAGACCAAGGCAAACCCCTCCTTCTCTGCCTGACACAAAAGGCAATGGCCGCATTTCCTTGAATGGGGACTGGGTCCTGCTCACAAAGGAAATAGTGTCCCATGTGATTCTGTCACCCTGGCCTTCCCATTTTTCTGCAAGTGTGACTAGAAACCATCATCTAGTCCAGAATTTTTCCCAACCCTGAAATAGATTCCCTGCCACACACAAGACTTCTGGGAGAAAATATCAAGGCTAGAAATCATTTCCCATTGACTGTATTAGAAAAATACAACTTTGGAGCTGGAGAAACCTTGGAAGTCATTGAGTCCCACTCTCTCACTTTACAGATGTGGAAGTGAGGCCCGGGGAGGAGTCACACACACTAGGGTTCTTTTGAAACCACGTCATCATATTACATCACTTTTGTGTGCACCCAAAACAATTTTCTTGACTTGAGACTAGATAAAACTTGGGGGCCACTTTCCATGGACCAGCAAGTACTAGTATGGGTTCCCTCAATCTGCCAAATGATGAACCCTGGACTGGCCTGCCTTCTCACTGTCCTTGTTTGCCATTCTCTACCTGGAACAATTCCTGGACTCTGGAATACAAATTTGAAAAAAAAATAAAATAAATGTTTGTTGCTAAAAGGAAAAAAAAAGCATAAGAAGAAGCTTTTCTTCAATTTGACAAAGCATTATTTTGGCCACCTGCACCCAAATTAATTTATTTGTTGTTTGCCAAAGCTGTGCCAACTTTTATTTATTTATTGTTGTTTTGGGCACCTGTGTGTATCTACAGAACATGCAAGCAATGACAACTGGAGTAGAGCTCCTTGCCCTAGGACTGTGGCTATCTGAATTCTAAATTCAGAGGACTTTTCTCCAAATATACCAGAGAACACAATGGAATGGAATGATCATCATAGAGCCCAGTCCCCCAGGTATCCCACTGGCCCAGAACAGTGGAGTGCAATGGTGTTAACCTGCGTGGCCATTCCAAACCGCCACCATAAACTCCAAACTCCACACCACCACAAGACATCTCATCTGTACCTGGAATGGTACAGAACAGACTTCCAAGCTCACCTCCCAGCATTTCTATCCAACTACAAAAGCACCTGCTCAACAGCCCATCGAACATTGAATATTTAAAAAAGAAAACTGACCAGCAACTTGTCTCAGAAGCATTTCTAGCTGAACCTCAGAAAAAAACGATGAAAACAAGATAATTCGAGTCAATGAGCATGCTGGTTAAGCACCTACTATGTGTCAGGCACTGCCTGAGCCCTGGGGATCCAAAGAAGGGCAAAAGACAAGATTAACCCTCAAGGAGCTCCCATGACAACATGAAAAAAGCTACGTACAGACAAGCTAGAGACAGGAGAACTTGGATGTAGTAAATGAAGGAAAGGCACTAGCATGGAGGGGGAGCCAGAAAAGGGCATTTCAGCTGAGGTTCATTCCTTGCCAGGCTGCACAAAGCCTCTCTCTTCATCCTGGAAGCTCACTCCTGTGCTGCACTTCACACAGCAGAGTAGGGGCAGCTAGGTGGCACAGTGGATAGAGCACCGGCTCTGGATTCAGGAGGGCCTGAGTTCAAATCCAGCTTAGTCCTTGGGATTGGACAGCTCCATTTCGGGAGATCGCCCAGGCCAGCCACGGCCATTCCTGGCCAGGCGCATGCCCTGGGCCTGATTTGCAGCTTCTTTTTCGGTGTTACATTCTGATGGGGAAAGACAAGCTCCTTGGGGGCAGAAACCGGCCTGTGTCCTGCTGCCATCTGTATCCTGTGGGCTCAGCACAGCACCTGGACAGGGAGATGCTGAAGAAGTACTTCCTGACTTGGCTGGAAGGAAGTCAGGGAGGCAGAGATGAAGAAGGAAAGAATTCCAGGAATAGGGGACAGCCAGTGAGTGCAAATGCACAGACAGAATTCAAAGACGGAGTGGAAGGAACAGCGGGCCTGAAAAGTATGTGAGAGGAGTAAGATGTAAGACCAGAAGGTAGGAGAGGCTTCTTTGTTTGATCCTGAAGGTCACAGGGAGCCACTGGAGTTGGCTGAATAGGGGAAAGGGGGCATGACAATTTCCTGATTTTGTCCAGCTTCGTTCAGCATCATGCTTTAAAGAATGAAGGCAGGGGGCGGCTAGGTGGCACAGTGGATAGGGCACTGGCCCTGGAGTCAGGAGGACCTGAGTTCAAATCCGGTTTCAGACACTTAACACTTACTAGCCGTGTGACCCTAGGCAAGTCACTTAACCCCAATTGCCTCATCAAAAAATAAAATAAAATAAAGAATGAAGGGCAGTGGGTGGTGGGAGTAATACAGGGCAAGACAGGCTAGGATAAAGGACAGGAGAAATAGGATAGGATAAAGGAGCCAGGGACTCAAGAGAAGAAGAGGGGTTGGAGGCCAAGGTGAGGACTAAGGACAGGGTTGAGGGTTATAAGACAGACTGTGATCAGATAAGGGAATTTCAGAGTTCTCAAACATGGAGTGGAACAGTTGTGGGTGACGGTAAGATCAAGGGTATGGCTAAATCTGTGGGTAGCTGTGGGGTAGAGAAGGAAGAAGTTGTGGGAAATAAGTAAATTGAGGAACACAGAGTTAAGAGTGTTTGAGGGAAGGAGTTGAGGAAGAGAGAAAACCTGTGAGTCAGTGCCTGACTCATTGAGGAAAGAAAGGGAGTGTCCTGGGGGTGGGGGGGGTGTCAGAAGATAACAGCCACCAGAATTCTGATTGGCTGCTAAATATGGATTGAGTAAACCTCAGAGGAAGAGAGGTTACAAGTGACAGGGATCCCAGGAGAGCCTGGAAGTGCCTCCAGAGACGAGTATTCCAACACTCGGGCTTCAGCCAGTGTGTGAAAGGTGTGGGGAAGGGCAGTCAGAAAAACAGTGTCATCATGAGGGAGTCTGATCTTAGTGAGAAGGTGTTGGAAAGGAAAACATCTGCAAGGAAAACCAGTTTGTTACTGATGGAGCAGGAAGCTCAGAGAGCAGAGTGGAAGGGAAGGAGTGGGTAGATTTACAGCATGACTGGTTGGGGGGGTGGTGTTAGAGAACAGGGTTTGAATAATGACATTGGGGGGTCAGAATCATGACATAGGGAGGGGAGTTTGGGGAGGGGAGTTTGTTCATCACCAAAGAATGAGTTTGGGCAGGTTATCGAGAGCCTGGGGGTTTGGTCACAGGGTGGAATTGTCTAGGGTTGGTTAGGCAGAAACATGTAGCTGGAAGGGGAGGTGGAGGTACCCATGTTGGGGCAGGCTCGAAACTGGGGGATACTAAGAAGAATCACAAAGTCACTGCCATCACTCAGCTTGTTCAAGTGTAAGAGATAATCTATACATCAATCAACAGGCCCAAGATAACTACAGAGCAGATGGAAAGGAACCTTCGAGGGGAAGGTGCCGGCAGGCAGGCAAAGTCAGGAAAACCTCCTGCTGAAGCTTGAAGATTCTAAGAGGCAGAAGTAAGGAGGGAAAGCCTGGTGAGCATACAAAGGCCTAGAGATGGGAAATGGAGCACTGTCAGATGCGGAACAGTCATGTGTGCAATGTGAATAGTGAGGAATAGTAATGTGAGGCAGTATGTGTGGAAGAAGCAAGGCGCTGAAAGACAGGAGGAGGCCAAGCTGGAAGCAGCTTACAAATGCCCAAAGGGGTATTTCTATTTGATCCTAGAAGTAACAGGGAATCATGGCAGTTGATCGAGTGGGAAGTGGATGTTAGGAAAATCACTTTGCCAGCTTATAGTGGGGAGAGAGATCCATGAGGCCGAGTCCAATTAGAAGACATTTTGGCATGACGGTGACACCCTCCCCAGTAACAGGGCAGTCCAGAAGAGGGGAGGTTGGGTAAGTAATCACCAACATCACCGTCATCGGCATCGCTGCCATCATTTCTTTTCTTTTCTTTTCTTTTTTTGGTGAGGCAATTGGGGTTAAGTGACTTGCCCAGGGTCACACAGCTAGTAAGGGTCTGAGGTGATTTTGAAAGTGGGTTCTCCCAACCTCAGGGCCAGTGTGCCACCTAGCTGCCCCTGTCCTGATAAATATCTTGCCACCAGACCCAGATGGCTGTGGAGGAGAGAGTAAAGTTGGTGAGCTTGCATAGCCCTGCCTCACTTCAATCCAATTCATGGCAAGTCATGACATCACCCTGATGTCAGGGTCCTCTTGGAGGACAAGAAGGAAGGACAATGAACAACAACAGCAACAACAGGGAGGTCCCAAAAGGAAGACAGGAGAGCAGAAGGTTCAAAGGCAATCCTTTGGTCTCCCCAGAATTGTCCTCAACTGACAAACAAAAGACAGATGGGAATGAGAGCAAGCAACAGCAGTTCCCATAATTTTCTCATCTGAGCCTCAGCCCAATCCAAAAATGCTGATGCTACAGGTATTTTCAACCCCATTGTACAAAGAAGCTGAGGCTCAGAAAGGTTAAATGACTTGCCAATGGTGGGATCTGAACCCAAGGCAGGACTGCAAACCCAAAACTCAGTCCAATATGCCATGTTACCTCTGAGAAAAGGGGTTCTTAACCTGGGGTCCATGGGCTCCTAAGGAGTCCATGGATATCTTTCAGGGGGATCCCTAAACTTGGATGGAAAAAAATGCCATCTTTCTTTTCATTAACCTCTAAGTGAAGCTGATACTTGCTTTAATCACACATTTCCTTTCAATGATAAATTCTATCACTGGCTTCACCAGACTGAACAAGGGGTCCATAACACAAAAGAACCACCCCTGCTCTAGAGGATGAGACATTTTTCTAGTCTAAGACAATGTAGGAGGTCAGCAGGAGAAGTCTGTAACACCAGGGAAAGGGAAGAGGGTGTGAGGCGGGAGGAGGGGTGGAGCAAGAGGTCTGTCTGGAGGAGCAGCAGCTTTGGGAGTTCTCAGCCCAGACACAGTAGGGGAGAGGTCAGACAACTGGTCAACAAGAGATTACAGGGTTCTACTTTTTTGTGGTTGTTTTTCTATTTTTTGAGGTTTTTCTCTTATGTTCTGATTCTTCTTTCACAACATGACTAATGCAGAAATATGTTTAATGTGATTGTACATATATAACCTATATCAGATTGCTTGCTGTCTTGCGGAGGGGGGAGGGAAGGAAGAGAGGGAGAAAAATTGGGGACTAACAATCTTAAGAAAACAAATGTTGAAAACTGTTTTTACATGTAACTGGAAAATAATAAAATACTTTTATAATTAAAAAAAGAAGATATTAGAGGGGACCCTTTGCTGGCACAGGCTGCAGCTGGCATTGACGGGCAACCCTATTGCCCATAAGCAGCTCTAGGCTGCAGTTCCAGGGCAGGGAGGAACACTAACCCTTGTGGCCACAGAGCAGCAGGGAACCCGGTCACAGTTCCAGAGCCAAGACCAGCGTTAGTGCTTTCACATGCAGAAGAGTAGGGGCCTTTCCCAGGTAAAGACCAACCAGAGTGCAGACCAGGAGAGCAGTGACCACACCTCTCCCCAGATCACACTACCTTGGAAATACTAAGAATTTGCAGACCTCCAGAACTATCTCTGAAAATGATGGCACAAAAAGGCCTGAAGTTTGAGACAGGGCCTTCTCACTCCTAAGTGAGCAGGCCCCAACAAGACACAAACTCAGAAAACAATATCATTGAAAACAGCACTAAGCAAAATCTCAAAGAAAGCTTACTTAAAGCATCAAAGAGAGAGATAAGAGTAGTAAAGGAAAAATTGAAAGAATGAGTGATACACAAAAATTATGAAGAGAATTAACAGCCTGGTGGCAGCTAGGTGGCACAGTAGATAAAGCACTGGCCCTGGATTCAGGAGAACCGGATTTCAAATCTGACCTCAGATACTTGACACTTACTAGCTGTGTGACCCTGGGCAAATCACTTAACTCTCATTGCCCTAAAAAACCAAAACAAAACAAAAGAGAGAATTAACAGCTTGGTAAAAGAAGTAAAAAAAACCACCTCAAAACCCTATAGAAAATAACACTTCATACCACAGACAATGAAGTAATATCAATACTAAACATATATGCACCAAGTGGTACAGCATACAAATTCTTAGAGGAGAAGTTAAAGTAGTTACAAGAAGAAACAGACAATAAAACTATACTATTGGGGGATATTAACCTTTCCCTCTCAGAACTAGATAAATCTAACCACAAAATAACTAAGAAAGAAGTTAAAGAGGTGAACAGAATTTTTGAAAGTTAGATATGATAGACCTCTGGAGAAAAATGAATAAGGATAGAAAGAAATATACCTTTTTCTCAGTGGTACATGGCACATACACAGAAACTGACCATGTATTAGGGCACAAAAACATCACATTCAAATGTAGAGAGGCAGAAATAGTAAATGCATCCTTTTCAGATCATGATGCAATAAAAAGTACTTGTAATAAAGAGCCATGGAAAGATAGACTGAAAATTAATTGGAAACTAAATAATCTCATCTTAAAGAATGACTGGGTCAAACAACAAATCATAGAAACCATAAATAACTTCATCCAAGAGAATGACAATAATGAGACAACATACCAAAACTTATGGGATGCAGCCAAAGCAGTTCTTAGGGGAAATTTCATATCTCTAAATGCTTACATGAATAAAATAGAGAAAGAGGAGATCAATGAATTGGGCATGCAACTAAAAAAGCTAGAAAAAGAACAAATTAAAAATCCCTAATTAAATAGTAAATTAGAAATTCTGAAAATCAAAGGAGATATTACTAAAATTGAAAGTAAGAAAACTATAGAATTAATAAATAAAACTAAGAGCTGGTTCGATGAAAAAAATCTGGGGCAGCTAGGTGGCGCAGTGGATAGAGCACCAGCCCTGGAGTCAGGAGTACTTGAGTTCAAATCCGACCTCAGACACTTAAACACTTACTAGCTGTGTGACTCTGGGCAAATCACTTAACCCCAATTGCCTCACTAAAAAAAAAAAAAAAAAAATCAATAAAATAGTTAAACTTTTGGTTAATTTGATTTAAAAAAGGAAGAAATGCAAATTATCAAACTCAAAAATGAAAGGGGTGAATTCACCACCAATGAAGTGGAAATTAAAGCAATAATTAGGAGCTATTTTGACCAACTGTATGCCAATAAATTTGACAATCAAAATAAAATGGATGAATATTTACAAAAATATAAACTGCCCAGAATAAATGAAGAGGAAATAAAATCCTTAAATAAGCCCATTTTAGAAAAAGAAATTGAACAAGCCATCAATTAACTCCCTAAGAAAAAATCTCCAGGGCCAGATGGGTTTACAAGTGAATTCTACCATATATTTAAAGAACAATTAATTCCAATAGTGTATAAATTATTTGGAAAAGTAAGTGAAGGAGTTCTACCAAATTCTTTTTGTGACATAAATATGGTATTGATACCTAAACCAGGCAGAGCTAAAACAGAGAAAGAAAATTATAGACCAATTTCCCTAATGAATATTGATGCAAAAATCTTAAATAACATATTAGCAAGGAGATTACAGCAAGTGATCACCAGGACAATACACTATGAACAAGTGGGATTTTTTATACCTGGAATGCAGGGCTGGTTCAACATTAGGAAAACTATCAACATAATCAATCACATCAATAACAAAACCAAAATCATATGATTATCTCAATAGATGCAGAGAAAGCTTTTAACAAAATACAGCATTCATTCCTATTAAAAACACTAGAGAGCACAGGAATAAGTGGAGCTTTCCTTAAAATAGTAAGCAGTATCAGGGCAGCTAAGTAGCACAGTGGATAGAGCACTGGCCCTGGAGTCAGGAGGACCTGAGTTCAAATCTGACCTCAGACACTTAACACTTATTAGCTGTGTGACCCTGGGCAAGTCACTTAACCCCAATTGCCTCACCAAAAAAAAACCCCAAAACAGTAAGTAGTATCTACCTAAAACCATCAGCAAACATTATATGTAATGGGAATAAGTTAGAGGCCTTCCCAATAAGATCAAGGGTGAAACAGGGATGTCCATTATCACCTTTAATATTTAATATTGCACTAGAAATGTTAGCTTTAGCAATCAGAGAAGAAAAAGGAATTAAAGGAATTAGAATAGGCAAGGAGGAAACAAAACTATCACTCTTTGCAGATGATATGATGCTACACTTAGAGAATCCTAGAGAATCAACTAAAAAATTACTTGAAACAATTAACAACTTTAGCAAAGTAGCAAGATATAAAAGAAATCCACATAAATCATCAGCATTTCTATACATAACCAACAAAGTCCAACAGCAAGAGATAGAAAGAGAAATTTAATTTAAAGTAACGGTAGACAGTACTTCTGATAAAGGCCTCATTTCTAAAATATATAGGGAACAAAATCAAATTTATAAGAATCCAAGTCATTCCCCAATTGAGAAACGGTCAAAGGATATGAATAAGCAGTTTTCTGAGGAAGAAATCAAAGCTATCTATTGCCATATGAAAAAATGCTCTAAATCACTATCGATTAGAGAGATGCAAATTAAAACAACTCTGAGGTACCACCTGACACCTATCAGATTGGTTAATATGACAAAAAAAAAGAAAATAATAAATGTTGGAGAAGCTGTGGAAAAATTGGAACACTAATGCATTGTTGGTGGAGCTGTGAACTGATCCAACCATTCTGGAGAGCAATTTGGAATTATGCCCAAAGGGCAATAAAGCTGTGCATACCCTTTGACCCAGCAATACCACTATTGGGTCTTTTTCCCAAAGAGATCATAAAAAAGGGAAAAGGACCCACATGTACAAAAATATTTAGAGCTGCTCTTTTTGTGGTGGCAAGGAATTGGAAATTGAAGGGATGTCCATCAATTGGGGAATGGCTGAACAAGTTGTGGTATATGAATGTAATGGAATTCTATTGTGCGGTAAGAAACGAGCAGGAGGATTTCAGAGAAACCTGGAAGGACGTGCATGAACTGATGCTGAGTGAGATGAGCAGAACCAGGAGAACATTGGACACAGTATCAACATTATGTGTTGATCAACTGTGACGGACTTGATTCTTCTCAGCAATACAATGGTCCAAGATAGTTCCAAAGGATACATGATAGAAAATGTGCTCCAAATCCAGAAAGAAAAAAAAAGAGGGGCAGCTAGGTGGCGCAGTGGATAAAGCACCAGCCCTGGATTCAGGAGGACCTGAGGTCAAACCCGGCCTCAGACCCTTGACACTTACTAGCTGTGTGACCCTGGGCAAGTCACTTAACCCTCATTGCCCCACAAAAAAAAAAAAAAACACCCTAGAGAGCATAGGAATAAATGGAGTTTTCCTTAAAATTGTAAGCAGTATCTACCTAAAACCATCAGCAAACATTATATGTAATGGGGATAAAGTTAGAGGCATACCCAATAAGATCAGGGGCGAAGAGGGTAGCTAGGTGGCGCAGTGGATAAAGCACCAGCCCTGGAGTCAGGAGGACCTGAGTTCAAATATGGCCTCAGACACTTGACACTTACTAGCTGTGTGACCTTGGACAAGTCACTTAACCCTCATTGCCCAGCAAAACAAAAAGACCAGGGGTGAAACAGGGATGTCCATTATTGCCTCTATTATTTAATATTGCACTAGAAATGTTAGCTTTAGCAATAAGAGAAGAAAAAGGAATTAAAGGAATTAGAATAGGCAGGGAGGAAACAAAACTATTACTCTTTGCAGATTATATGATGGTATACTTAGAGAATCCTAGAGAATCAACTAAAAAACTACTTGAAACAATTAACAACTTTAGCAAAGTTGCAGGTTATAAAATAAATCCACATAAATCATCAGCATTTCTATACATGACCAACAAAACTCAACAGCAAGAGATAGAGAAATTCCATTCAAAGTAACCATAGATGATATTGAGCTGGGACATCCTCATTTTTTTACAGTTGAGGAAATTAGGTAAATTAAGAAGATGAATCTTTACCTGTCCATGTTACTGTTTAATAGCACTAGTAATGATTGCAGGGTGAAAGTAGAGGGTTTTTAAATTTGATTATTTCTATTTGGAGGGTGGTGGGTGGTTGCCTATTTCATGAGAACTGCTACAAACACTGTTTACTCTTATATTAATCATCAAAAATTACCTGAAATAAAACAGTTATAATTAAAAAATAAAGTAACTATAGACAATATAAAATAGTTGGGAGCCTACCTGCCAAGACAAACCCAGGAACTCTATGAACACAATTACAAAACACTTTTTGCAGAAATAAATCAGATCTAAACAATTGGAAAACTATCAACCGCTCATGGAGAGGCCGAGCTAATACAATAAAATGACAATTCTACTAAATTAATTTACTTATTCAGTGCCATACCAGGCTGCCTAAAAATTATCTTATAGAGCTAGAAAAAATAATAACAAAATTCATCTGGAAGAACAAAAGGTCAAGAATATCAAGGGAACTAATGAAAAAAATGCACAGGAAGGTGGGCTAGTCATACCAAATCTGAAGCTATACTATAAAGCAGCAGTCATCAAAACTATTTGGTACTGGCTAAGAAATAGAGTGGTGGATCAATGGAATAGGTTAGGCAGAGGAGACTTTAGTAATCTACTGTTTGATAAACCCAAACACTCCAGTTTCTGGGATAAAAACTCACTATGTGACAAAAACTGCTGGGAAAACTGCAACATAGCCTGGCCAGAAACTAGGCATTAACCACCATCTCGAACCGTATACCAAAATAAGGTCAAAATGGGTACATGATTTAGACACGAAGGGTGATGCCATAGGTAAATTAGGCGAGGAAGGAATAGTTTACCTCTCAGATCTATGGAGAGGAGGACAATTTATGACCAAACAAGAGATCAAGAATATTAGAAAATGCCAAAGGGATGACTATGATTACATTAAATTTAAAAGTTTTTTGTACAAACAAGCAATGGATTTCAGAAAAATCTGGAAAGACATAAGTGGACTGATGCTGAGTGAAATGAGCAGAACCAGGAGAACATTGTATGTGTATCAACAACACTGTGTGATGATCAACTGTGACAGACTTAACTCTTCTCAGCAATATAATGATCCAAGATAATCCCAAAGGACTCATGATGGAAAATGCTCTCCACATCAAGAAAAAAAGTACCATTAAATCTAGATGCAGATTGAACCATACTGTTTCTACTTTTTTTGGTTTTATTTTTTTATTTTTTGAGGTTTTTCCCTCTTGTTCTGATTCTTCCTTCACAACATGACTAATGCAGAAATATGTTTAATGTGATTGTACATATATAACCTGTATCAGATTGCTTGCTGTCTTGGGGAGGGGGGAAGGAATAGAGGGAGAAAAATTTGGAAAAAAAATCTTATAAAAACAAATGTTGAAAATTATCTCTACATGTAACTAGAAAATAATAAAATACTTTCATGATTAAAAAAAGAAGAAAATGGGGCAGCTGGGTGGCGCAGTGGATAAAGCACTGGCCCTGGATTCAGGAGGACCTGGGTTCAAATCTGGCCTCAGACACTTGACACTTACTAGCTATGTGACCCTGGGCAAGTCACTTAACCCTCACTGCCCTGCCAAAAAAAAGAAAGAAAAAAAGAAGAAAATAACACCTGAAAAAATAGAATTGAACCAATGGTTTAAAAAGGCACAAAAATTCACTGAAGAACAGAACTTCTTACAAAGCAGAATAGCCAGGGGCAGCTAGGTGGCACAGTGGATAAAGCACTGGCCCTGGATTCAGGAGGACCTGAGTTCAATTCCAGCCTCAGACACTTGACACTTACTAGCTGTGTGACCCTGAGCAAGTCACTTAACCCTCAATGCCCCGCAAAAAAAAAAAAAAAGCAGAATATGCCAAATGGAAAAAGAGGTATGAAAGTTGGCTGAAAAAAATAATTCCTTAAAAATTAGAATTGGACAATTAGAAGCTAATGACTCTGTGAGACACATCAAGAAAACAATAAAGGAAAAGTCAAAAGTATGAAAAAAAGTAGAAGAAAATGTGAAATATCTCAATAGAAAAACAATTGACCTGGAAAATAGATCCAAGAGAGATAATTTAAAAATTCTTGAACTACCATAAAGCCATGATCAAGAAAAAGAGCATAAGGGGCAGCTAGGTGGCACAGTGGATAAAGCACTGGCTCTGGATTCAGGAGGATCTGAGTTCAATTCCAGCCTCAGACACTTGACACTTACTAGCTGTGTGACCCTGGGCAAGTTATTTAACCCTCATTGCCCTGCAAAAAAGCAAAAAAAAAAAAAATCCACCAATTCCCACCTGAAAGAGATCCCAAACTCCCAGGAATATTATAGTCAAATTCTGGAGCTCCCAGGTCAAAGAGAAAATACTGCTAGCAGACAGAAAGAAACAATTCAAATATCATGGAGCCACAGTCATGATGACAAAAGATTTAGTGACTTCTACGTTAAAGGAGCAAAGGGCTTAGAATATGATATTCTGGAAGGTGAAGGAGCTAGTATTACAACCAAGAATAACCTACCCAGCAAAACTGAGTATAATCTTTTGGGGGGGGGGGCGAGGGGAGGGAAGGGTAGGAAGGAGATGGATGTTCAGTGAAATAGAGGACCTTCAAGAATTCCTGATAAAAAAATCAGAGCTGAATAGAAAATCTGATATTCAAACACAACGCAAGAGAAGCATAAAAAGGTAAACATGAAAAAGAAATCTTATTGTTTGCTTTCTCAGTGGGCTGGGGAGAGATGGGAGGGAGAGGATTTTGAACTCAAAATTTAAAAACAAAAGAATGTTAAAAATAAATTTTATATATATATATATATATATATATATATATATATATATATATATATATATAAAACATTCGATGATATGGGTATCAAGCTTTGCTAATGCCAGGCAAAGGTTTCACAAGAAGGAGAAAACCCTGGCCATCCAGGGCCTAAGTTTCAAGACTGCTAATCTGAGTTCAACTTAGTTCGTCCTCCAGTCACAGCCCTAGAAAGGGGAGCAGTAAGAACCGCAGCAGAGTCAGGAGTCCCACAGAAGGTGTACATTACTAGTAGGAAATGAAGCTGAACAATTAACTGGAGACTACAGCAGGCTTTCAAGGCTAGGAAAAACTGGATTTTATTCAGAAGGTGATAGGGACTCTTCTGAAACATTCTTTTGCCAAGCAGTTATTAATATCCTACTCTGAATTAAAATGGGGCTTTCCAGAAGGCACGGGACAA
Organism: Dromiciops gliroides; assembly: GCF_019393635.1. Classification (NCBI taxonomy): domain Eukaryota; kingdom Metazoa; phylum Chordata; class Mammalia; order Microbiotheria; family Microbiotheriidae; genus Dromiciops; species Dromiciops gliroides. The sequence goes on along the minus strand of NC_057867.1, from coordinate 2,739,963 downwards.
GTGGTGTTTTCAGGTGAGTTCAGCAGTCGTCAATAAGGTATAGAGATGAGAGGGAGGAAGAGACTGAAGAGAGCCAGAGGACCAGAGACATCTCAAACTCAGGAGAAAGCAGGAACCCACACTTAGTCTCCTAAGGACCACTTTGAGACATAAGATATGTTTACATGCCAGGCCCTCTGCCAGTCACATGCCAAACCCCTCATTTCTTTTGTTTGTTTTTCTTTGTAAAATAGTAACCTGGCATGGTGAGTGGAGTACTCAGAAAGACTCTTGGTTCACTCACACTTCTGATTCTTACTAGCTATGTGACCCCAAGCCAATGATTTCATGTCTGTGGGCCTCAGGAAACTGTTCAGAAATCACCTTCTCATGTTCCCATTTTGAAAGCTTACCCTGTCCACCTTTTAGGATACATTAAAACTCAAAGTTTTCCTCATGGGATAAGAATTATTTCTAATCAAATGGTATTTCAACATCCAAAAACTTTATCTCTGGCTCAGCTCAAAAGCTACCTCCTCCACAAAGCCTTTCTTGATTTCCCCAGATGGGAATGTGCTTTCCTTTCCTGGACCTTCCTTAAGCTTCGACCATATCTGGATTCTTAATGGTGCACATTTGCAAAGATATCTTATTTCATTTTATTAGAACTAATGCTCCACAAGAGCAGGAACTATATCTTTTTTTTTTTTTGCAGGGCAATGGGGGTTAAGTGACTTGCCCAGGGTCACACAGCTAGTAAGTGTCAAGTGTCTGAGGCCAGATTTGAACTCAGGTACTCCTGAATCCAGGGCCGGTGCTTAATACACTGCGCCACCTAGCCACCCCTAGGAACTATATCTTAATGAGCTCTGTACCTGTTCCGGAACTTTGTACACACAGCAGATGCTAAATAAATGGTTGTTGAATGAACAAATGTAGCCTTCTAACAAAGGTTAAGAAAGAGGTCCTTAGGGGGCAGCTAGGTGGTACAGTGGATAAAGCACTGGCCCTGGATTCAGGAGGACCTGAGTTCAAATCTGGCCTCAGACACCTGACACTTACTGGCTGTGTGACCCTGGGCAAGTCACTTAACCCTCATTGCCCCACAAAACAAAACAAAACCAAAGAGGTCCCTGCAGACCACATACTAACTTCACCTCACTTTCTAGGCTCGACCCTTAACTGCTAAGTGAGAGCTGGACAAGAACCCTTCCATCACCTGGCTGGCCAATCAATTTCAGGTCTCTGGGTGAAGTGTTCAAGAACCAGTTATACTGATGAGGTTTGAAAAAAAGTCCTATCATCCAACTGGAAAGAGTTGGATAAACATCTGGATTCAGTTGAGCCTATTAAAGAAACAATCCTCTTTTTTTTTCTTTTTTTTTTTTTTAGTGAGGCAATTGGGGTTAAGTGACTTGCCCAGGATCACACAGCTAAACAATCCTCTTAAATAGCAATGGCTTCTCTCTATGGAAGCCATATGTTCTTCCTTTCTAGAATCACAGGGGCCAGAGCACTTAGGTCCAACCCCCTCACTTTACAAAAAAGCAAATGGAGACCAAGAGAGGAAAAGGGACTTGCCCAAGACCTCACCACCAGTCAGGGAGCACACACAAAGCTCTGCTACAGCACACTACCCATTGCTTTTTAGGCATTCTTTCTAAATGGAAAAAAAAAACCTTGAGAAGAGAAAAAGTTGAAAAACATCTCTCTTTTTTTTTCAGGGAAAACTAAAGACTGAATTATCTGTATAATCCAATATTTTAAACTTTCTCATGCTACCTTCACCAGAAGTTTATGTAATTTCTGCTTTTAAAACATATTGGGGGGGGCAGCTAGGTGGCGCAGTGGATAAAGCACCAGCCCTGGATTCAGGAGGACCTGAGTTCAAATCCGGCCTCAGATACTTGACACTAGCTGTGTGACCTTGGGCAAGTCACTTAACCCTCATTGCCCCACCAAAAAAAAACCCCAACAAACCATATTTGATTAAAAGGAAAAAATTGAAATTCTTCCATTTTGGTCATCGTATTTGTTAATGTTTGATCATGTTTTGATCGTGTTTAATCATGTTTGTTGCCAAACCCCCCCCAAACCCTCCCAAGATGAGCTGAATAAAAATTTCTGTGTCTGTTGGTTCCTGGTAGACAAGTGCTCATCTCTGGAATTCACTTGCTGACCTGGAGAATTCACCTCTCAATGCAACCTCTCAAGTATCTACTTCAATTAGCTTTGGTAAAGAAAAGATTTTAGCTCTCAGTATGCTAGTACAACTAAGAAATGAACTTTTAAAAAAGCAGCCTAAATCGCTGCCTAAAATAGTATTTGCCCCAAAGTGAAGCCTTACAAGTGAACTGTGGCGACCATCTACTAAGGTGGTATCAAGTAGCTTACAGTCTAGAGATATCAGGGACTAGGCCATCTCTCCGATCATTTCTATGGCACGCATATCCCAAAGCTCCCTCCACATTATCCTCCATTCTCTCCTCCAATTTAGTCTGATAAAGAGGTCCTCTGGGACAAGGCCAACCCAAGAGAGCACATGGGCAAGATGAACTACTGAAATGGCTGAAACCATCAAAGTGTGACCTTGGGCAAGTCCTAGATCCAAAGCTAGCTCTTTAGCCTCTCCTTACAAGAAGCAGAGGGCCCAGGAGCAACTGCCAGCTCCGGCTGGATGCCACAGCAGTGATACAAATGAGGACCATTTCAACATTTCATTATAGTCCTACCATCTGGACCGAGCTGGAAAAAATAACATTAATCTGGAGAATCAAAAGATCAAGAATCTCAAGGGAAATAATGAATGAAAAGGTAGTAAGGGAAGGTACCCAGCAATAACACACCTCAAACTATCTTCAAAAGCAGTAAGCAGCAAAACTCCAAATTTGCTATGGATTTTAAAATAGAGGTAAATCAGTGGAACAAATCAGGGACACAACCTACAGAGACAAATCAACATAGCAGCAGTGTGTTCAATTAACCCAAAGACTGCAGCCACTGGAGTAAAGGCTCATTATTTACCAAAACCTTTTGGGAAAACTAGAAAGCAGTTTGGCAGAAATCACTTTTATAGCAATTTCTCACACCATATACCAAGAAAAGCTACAAATGGAGACATGACTTAGCTATAAAAGGTCACATAGCAAACTAACTGGAAAAGTAAGGAAGGAAATACCTTTCATAACTATGGAACTGGAAAGAATTCATGACTGAGCAAGGGATTGGTAGAGATAATCACAGAAGAGAAAATGGACAGTTTTGAATACATAAAATTGAAAAGGTTTTTTTTTTGGGGGGGGGGGGGGAGAAACAACCACAACCAATATAGTTGTAATTAGAAGAAAAACAGTGAACTGGGGGAAAATCTTTACCATAAATTTCTCTGATAAAGGTTTGACATCCAAAATATGTAAGGAACTGATTTAAATAGGCACAAGAGCTGTTTTCCAATCGATAGTCAAGTAATACAATCAGGTAGTTCACAAATGAAAATAATTGAAGCTATCAACAGCCATATGAAAAGAATTCTCCAAATCACTAAAAATGAGAGAAACAGATTAAAATCACTATAAGTTCCACTTCATACCCATCAGATTTGCAAAGATGACAAAAAAGGAAACTTAACAATTGTTGGAGAGGCTACGGGAAGACGCTGTGAAAAACAAGTTGGAACTAAACCCAGAAAGTTATTAAATTGTACATACCTTTTGACCCAGGAAAACCTCTATTAACCCTCTACATCAAAGAAAGCAGAAAGAAAAGACCTATCTACATGTATGTGTATAGATTGTTCTATTTGTTGTAGCAAAGAACTGCAAAGTAAAAAGTGCCAAGTGCCTGAAGGAATGGCTGGACAAGTTCTAAGTATGTAAATGTAATGGAATATTATTGTGCCATAAGAAATAATGAGAGGAATATAACCTCTATCAGATTGTTTGCTGTCTTAGGGAGGGGGGAGGGAAGGGAGGGAGGGAGAAAAAATTTGGAACTCAAAATCTTATGAAAACTAATGCTGAAAACAATTTTTACATGTAACTGGAAAATAATAAAATACTTTTATGATGAAAAAAAAGAAATAATGAAAGGGATGGTTTCAGGGAGATTTATAGGAACTGAAGCAGAATGAGATGAGCAGAATCAAGAGAACTATTTATACAGTAAAAACAACATGGTAAAGAAAACCAACTCTGAAAGACTTAAGAAGTTTGAGGAATCACGTGAGCAGCTATGTTTCCAGAGGACTGATGTTGAACTTTGCCCTCCAACTCTTGAAAGAGAGGTGGTGATTTCAAGTTGCACACAGAGAGCTACTTGTGTTTTAACTGCCTGTTAACTGAAGTTAAACTAGCTCACATTTCTAAATCTTTGTGAGGGCCACTTCCACTCCTATGTTATAGGTGCTGGAGTTCGGAAGAGAAACTCAAAATGGTCCCTGCCCTCAAGAAACTGACATTCTACTACAAGGGTTCTTACCTAAGAGTCCAGGGAACTTAAAAAAACCCATCTAATCACGGTTTATGAATAGACTCCTTAGTCTCCATCTTCCCGTGTTTCTTATTTCGTGTATTTAACAACACGGTTGTGAGAAAAGGCTTCACCAGACACAAAAAAGATGCAGAAGCCCTGCACTGGGGAACAGTAACAAAGACATACACTTCTGGAATGGGGTGGGGGGGTTCAGGACTATGCATATATATACATGTATATATATGTATATATATATTATGTTTATAAAGGTTTTCTTTTTCCTTTTTGTATTTTTCTGGGGTAAGGGAGAGTGTAAGGGAATGGCAAAAAGTTGAGTGGAAGAGGGGTTAGCAATAATACTGTCCAAAACAAGAAAGAAAGGAAAGCATTTTAAAATGCATAGAAGGAAAAAAAGTCAGGAGAAACAGATGAACAGGATGGCTTTGAGAGGAACAGGTAGAATTTATTATATAATTGAAAAGAAAACCAAGCTTTGCAATCCTCGTCATCTGATTTACTTTGTATATGGAAATGTTCACTTTGGTTTTTATTATATTTTGAAAACTTTCAAGCGTTCCCCCAGGAGAATGGAAAACCCCTCAAACAAACCAATGCCTGAATCTCATGTCATGCTTGGGAGACCTACACTTGGGGGAACCTGGCTGTCCTGTCTTCTGGTCATTTGTCATCTCCACAGCACCACTAGCCTCCAAGTCTCCTATAGGCTCAGTAAGGCCACTCTGGCAGGCAATGGAACCCAGTGGGGAGTAGGAGACTAGACTTTGAGTCAAGAAGACTTGGGTTCGAATCTCTCCTCAAGCATGTCGTTTAAGTTCTATGTACCTTGACTTGTTCAGCATAAAATGGGAACGTATGTAGTAAGTCCAGTTCCCTACCTTTTGGGACTATTCTGAGGATCCGAGGGATAGGTCTGTAAACTCTAGCAGTGAAAACTAGGCTTATCACTCCACTCCCATCTGAGCGGAAGGCTTTGGAAGGCAGGGGCTATTTGAGGTTGTTTTCTGAATCCTCAGCACTTAGCACAGAGACGTGAAGTAGTAGATGCTTAACAAATGACTTGTCCAGGGTCCCACATCTTTGAAGAGCCAAAGGCCTTCAAAGGAACTCCAGGGCTCCTGCCTCTGAGCCCAGCATTCTACCCAGCATCCCAAGGAGCTTCAAGAACTCTGACCTGACAATCACTGTGAAGGCAATGGGATGTGGGAGGCAAGTCCTTCCTGGACCCTGGCCTCTGGGAAGTGAAAAGGCCAGATCAGATGACTTCTAAGGTCCCTGGGCCAGCTCTAGCACAGTGATTCTGAATGCCCAAATTAGCCTAAACTCTGTGCCTGCTGACACCCATGCCCCTTCCCACCCATAGAAGGGAAACACCTGCAGACCCTAAGGAGTCCCCTCAAAGGTCCCTTGCTCCAGGGAATGAGAAAGGAAAGATGACAATTCTCTTGGCTTGCCATCTCATGGGGTATCCTGGTTCAGAACAGCCTGTCCTACTTAACAATCAGGAGGCCCGTCAATGTTGTTGCACCCGGCTTCACAGCAAGACAGCCTAACTTCTGTTAATGTGTTTCTATGTTTTAGTGCATGTCAAATTAGAACCTCTGCAATCAAGTACTCACTTCAGTGGAGCCAGGGCAATGGAAATTCCCTCAATCTCCACTAGACTGAAAACATGGTCCACTTTAGACCCCACTTCTGGAAAAGGGCCCTAGAAGGGGGCGGCTAGGTGGCACAGTGGATGAAGCGCCAGCCCTGGAGTCAGGAGGACCTGAGTTCAAATCCGGACTCAGACCCTTGACACTTCCTAGCTGTGTGACCCTGGGCAAGTCACTTAACCCCCATTGCCTCACTAAAAACAAACAAACAAACAAACAAACAAAGATCCTTTGCTTTGGAAGGGATGTGAATGCAGGCAGGAAAGTGGATGAGCTCTGTTTCCAAAGGCAAAAACCCCTATGACAGGCAAGGAGACAAGGAGGAAAGCCCCTCAGCACAGGTCGAGATTTATGCAAAGATTGAGGAGAAATCTAGGGAGGAACACAGAAGCTCATCAAACAGCTCCGAAAAAGCTGGCCCCTCGGTCCCTCTTGGTCAGAACAACAATTGCCTTCATTGTGGAATTTAAGACCCAAGTTTAATCCAAGGCAATGCTAAATCCTGGCAGAGTCAAAAGCCCTTTGAGGGAACAGAGCCCCAAGTGACAAGGGCCCTCCCTCTAGGCCTTCCCTGGCTCAACAAGGATGGGGTAGGTAGGGCGGCCCTTGCCACCCTAATTCCGCACGAGCACCAGTGATTTCCTCTACATGGGGAACTCCCAGGGAGGAAATTCCTTCCCTCAATGCAGATGAGCAAGTTTCTCCAAACTCAGTTTCTGAGCACCCAAATGAGCTGCCCACAGCCAAGTAGCCAGTTTAGGGCTCAGTTTTCCTGAGGCCAACCCTTTAGCCACCTTACCAAGCTGAAAGGGCAAAACATGAAAAGGATTCAGTTGTTTTCAGGACTGGGCTTTCCCATAGCTGTCTTTGAATCAAACAGGACCGATGAACACATGCCTGGGAGGCACCTAAACATCCATGAAGCCTAACTTCGGATACCAGGAATGGAGGCCACATAAAGAAAACAAGGCAAGGCAGACTTGCTCATCATCTTCGGCAGGCTCAGTGTGGCCTCTGGTGGGCTTCATGCCACACACTTCTCCAATGACTCTTTCCTCCTTTCTTCCCTTCTTTCTCTTCTTCCCTCCCTTCTTTTCTTGTCTCTCTCCCTTCTCACTCTCCTTTCCCTGTCTCTCCCTTCCATCCTTCTCTCTCCCTGTCTCCCCCTTTTGTCTGTCCTTTCCCTCCTTTTCTCTCCTGATCTTTCCTTTGTCTCTTCGCTCTCCCCTTCTTTCGGCCTCTCCCTTCTCTCCTTTTCTCCCTTCTTTCTGTCTCTCCCTTCCATTCTTGTCTCTCTCCCTCTTTTCTTTCCTTTCCCTTTTGTCTCTCTCCTCCTCTCTTCCTTTCTCTCTCCCTTCCCTCCTTTTCTCTCCCTTCCCCCCCTTTTCCCTCTCCCTCTCCTTTTCTCTCTCTCTCTCCCTCCCTCTCTCCCCCTTTCCTTCTTTTCTGTCTCCCTCCCTCCTGTTTCTCTCTGTGCCCTTCTTCCTGGCACTTGTTGGTATTGGATTAGAAGTACCTTCGGGTCAAAGGGCAGGCTTCCCAAGTCCCTTCCTTTACAACTCCCTCCAGGCCCCAGGCAGAGACTGTGTCCTATAAAAGGGCAGAGTTCATTCTGGTCCCATTCCATCTGGGAAGTGGCTTCTTGTCATGGAAGTTTCCTTCTCCCAGCCCCAGTGCTCAGACCCACTCCCGTCCCTCTCACGGAGGCTTCCAAAGCTTCCTTGTCTTTGGATCTCAGGAGAGGCTGTGGGCAGCAGGCCCTACATCCTCCACCTAACACACAGCTTCTTAACCTCCCTCGTGTTGTGGGCCCCTTGGGCACTCTTGTGGAACATACAGACAGGCCCCTTCCCAGAATAATGGCTTCAAAATGATAAAAAGAAAGGCTAAATTTCAGTTAGAGGTTAATGAAAATCAAGATGCCGTTTTTCCCCCCATCCAAGTTCAGCCCTCCCCCCCCCCTCATATATCCATGAGTCCGTGGACACCATAGCCTCTGAACTAACATCAAGGGAGACAGGGCTCCTCTTCCTGTTCTGGGGGAGGGAGGAAGCCACTACTTGTAAGTAACTAGCAGCACTGAGCCCTACCTCTCCGAGCCCTCCCTATCTTCCGTCACTCCACCCCCACCCGCCTGGACTTTACATGCCAGTTCAGAGTGCTGGTCATAAATGAGTGTTTCCTGGTTTACTTAAGTGACCAATTTCTGGCTTGCCCTGGAATTCTGAGTTGCACATTTTCCAGAAAATCTCCATAGTTGTAAAAAACCAAACTGGGGAAAAATACAAACCCAAAACCAAGTGCACGCCAAGGTATCCATAAGAAGAAGGTCATTCTCTCTTGGATGACAGATTTTCCCCCACCCCCACCCCAGTTAGAAAAAGAATTCCTCTCCAAAAGAAAGAGGAGAGCCCCCAAGGAAGTTTAAAACAGCACAACCCCTTTTCAAAAAGAGTTCAATCTGCACAGCCCGCTTCAGAAGCCAGGAGGTTAGAATATGGGCTCCCCAGGGGCCTGGGTCCCCCATCATTGATTGCTCTGCTGACCACAGAACCACGTCTGAAGCCCAGTCCTCTTGGATTTCCCCTCTTCCTGTCTCCTTCCTCTCCCTCACCCCTGTTTTTGTTCATCGATGCTATGAGGCCCTGTACAGACCTGGGCAGTACATCTATTCCTGAATTTGACTTCCCTACCAAGAAGAGGAGCATAGTCGTGTTTTAGAAAGGTGCTTGTTCTCGACTTGGCGGGGCACCTCTCCTGTTCTCTGTTGGTGTTTGGGGGTTTGTTTCTTTGGTTGTTGTTTTCTGACTCTTTCACATATCTCTGTGGTGTATGTATGGGCAGAAGCTTGCAGCTCAGCTAAGTGTCTCTGGGTTCATGGCCATAAGGAAGCAGGACGAGCACTACATTGAGTCAGGAGAGCCACCATATACTTTCAGATAAATGATCCATTCCCACCAAGTAGCTGTCTGACCTTGGACCAGTCCCTTTCTCTCTCTGGGCCTGTTTCCTCAACTGTAAAATGAGGGGAAATGAAATAAATAACGTCATGTGAGGGCACTGAATTCACTGATCCTTTGTGCCCTTTTCAAAGCTCCCCTCCCTGGGCCTTATCTCCCTGCTCTGCAAAATGAAGGGGCTGAACTAGATGGCCCATGGCCCTCTGTGACCCCTGGGACATCAGCAAACAGGAGCTAAAGCTCTTTAGAGAAGTTTATCAGGAGTCAAAGGATCAGGGTTCAAATCTGGCCCACACAGCTTTGGACAAGTCCTCCGTAAGCCTCAGTTTCCTCACCTGCTTAGAAAAAGCCTCAGTGGGCCAATGAGCCAGGATGGATGGCTGCTCTGTCAAGAGGTGGTCTTTGTATTAATATCCTTAGCAAACACTCACAGCAATGGGCCTTTACAACTTCTGGGAAAGGATTCACAAAAAGCGTGGATTAAAAAAATAAGCATCTATGAAAGAAGAAAGCGTGTGTGTGTGCACGCGCGCACGCGTGCGTGTGCGTGCTCGTGTGTGCGTGTGGGGGGGGTCCAGTCCCTTAGGGCTATACTCCAAGGAAAGAAAAAAGAGGATTTTTTTTTTTATGTTAGAGCCCCAAGGGAGGCATCAAACAAAAGGAAAAAATAATATGCTGGCAGCTGCCCTTAAGAAGGGGAAAGAAGTCTGGTTGAGCAAATGGGAACGTGACCTCAGGTAGGTCAGCACCTCAACAGCCAAGAGAATCTCTGAAATGGGCTCAGCAAGCAATGAAGCCTGCTGGAGTCTCACAAGCTGGATGCCAGGACCACCAGTTAAATTCCACCGAACAAATATCTACCAAGTGCCCAGGATAGAAAGCCTAGAGTGGGGTGAGGGAGCAAAGAGAAAATAACCCCAAGCCTGCACCTGCAGAAAGGACTTACAATGGGAGGTGGGGGAGCTAAATGCCCATGGAGAGGGACAAAGGAGGGAAGGGCAAGGGGGATTCAGAAGTCAAAATCTAGGGGGAAGCCAAAGCAAAGGCTTCAAGGAGGAGGTGACATTAGGACTGTGCCTTTAAGGACTGGCCAGATTTAAAGAGAGACTAGGGAGGAGGGGAGAGCTTGTTCAAAGACAAGGAAGCAGGAAAAGGACACACAAGGGCTATTCAAGGAACAGAGCAATCCAATTTAGCTGGAGCATAAGGTACATGTGGGAAGGCAGAGCAAGCTCACACAAGGAAGGTTGGGACTTAGAAAATGGCGGCAGGCAGGTAGGACTTCAGTGCTGATGCCCTGGGAGGGAAGGGGACCTAACCAAGGTCACACAGATCCCAGACCACCTCCTCAGACTCACAAGGCAGCGCTAGTGCCAGAAGTCTGGCCTGCTGCCCATGGGAGGCAGCAGGGAGCCATTGCCAAAGCCCGAGCAGTGGAGTGCCATGATCAGAGCCGTACATTAAGAGGAGGGATCTGGCCACGGTGTAGAGCCTGGACTAGAGTGCTAGAATTGGAACGATCCAGAAGCCATGACCCAAGATGCTTTCTAGCTGTGGCTCCCTCAGCTCGTTCCTGGCTCAACAGAGGCAGCCGATTGGTGTTATTTATTCTCTTGCATCTCTCCTCCTGAGAGGATCAGCTCTGTGCTACTTTTGCTGACATCTGGTAGCTCTCTCCCTGGACTCAGTGCCCCCTCCATTTCCTTCACGTGCCACTGGGCCATTAGCAGTCAAAAGTCTTCAGGTGGTATCCAGCCCTGCTGCAGCTTACCAATGGGTCACCCTCAGAGCCTCAGCTTTCTCCTCTCTGAAGGAGCCCAGAGGCTGATCCTCTGCTCCTTCAGCACCTCATCCAGTTGAAGAGAAGGGCAATGAAGGCCTAACCCAGGAGGGAGAATCGGCACTACAGGGACTCCTGGGCTTCCAAATCAGAAAACAAGCTCTCCTGTAGTGGCGTGCCACCCGTTTCCAATTGCCCAGCGCCAGAAGCATAGACCTTGTTACTGTGGGCCCAACGTCAGAGAGCAAATCCGAAAACGAGCTGGCTTCCCTGCACGCTCGAGAGCGAACACACTCGAGCACACACTCGAACACACACACACACACACACACACACACGCACACACTCGAGCACACACTCGAACACACACACACACGCACACACTCGAGCACACACTCGAACACACACACGCACACACTCGAGCACACACACACACACACACACACACACACACACACACACACACACACCCCTAACCCTCCCCCCACACACACCCATGGAACCACAGAAACCGTTTCCGTTGAAAGGTGCGGCGTTCGGGCCTTCACGGCCACCTGTTGACCACGGCCGGAGGCCAGCCTCCACGCCAAGGCAGGACGACAAAGACCCCCCCTCAGGGCAGGTCACCCCGGCTCACCCCCTAACCGCCGGGCGCCCTCCATCCGGAGAAGCAATGGGCTAAGGGTTAAGGGCGGCAGCCGCGGGAAGATAAGGGCCGCCCGGGGGCCGCCAGCACCCACCCTTTCAAGGGGGAGTCACCGGGATGGGAGCGAGTCCTGATCTTCATCAAGTCCTCCTCCAACAGGCAACTTGGGCACAGCCCTCGGGGGGCCCCGGGCGCCGCCGCCCCCCCCCCGGAAAGCCCAAGGCTGGGGAAGGTCCCCAGGGCCCAGAGCGCTCCGGGAGCAGGCCCTCGACCAAACCAACGGCCTTCCCTCCAAACGAAAGACCGGCCGCGCACGGGGCGGGGGGGGGGGGGGGGAAGCTGCCCCCTCTACCAAACCAGGCAGGCTGGGGGAGAGGGCTGCCACAGATTGGGCAGCTCCTTCTTCCCCTCCTTGGGTCTTCCCCTCCCAACCCCACCCCAAGCCCCCGGGGCCCGAGCCAAGACTCGGGGAGATCCCGGCGCCGGCCGGGGGTGGGCGCCCGGGGCCAGGCAGCGGCGGAAGCAGCTGTTAGGGACGCGCGGCGGGGAAACTGAGGCCTCCGGCTCTCGGCTCACCTGGTGCGGGCCCCAGGGCCTCGAACTGCGGCCGCGCCCGACGCTACGGCCGGCCCTGCCTCTCTCCGACCGTCCGGCCCGCGCGGGAGGCCGGGGACACAAAGCGGGGAGCGCGGGAGGGGGAGGGGCAGGAGGCGGAGCCGGCGGCAGAAGCGCGAGGGGGCGGGGCCGGGTCAGGGGGCGGGCCACGCCCGCGCCCGCCCCGCCCCCGCCAATCGGCGCCCGCCCCGCCCCACCGAGCGGCACCCGCGGCCCGCCCACGCGCCCGGAGGTGCGCCTCGGGGGCACCTGGGCCTCGGGCGGCCCCCGGGCTCATCAGCCTACACAGCCCCGCCCACCCGCGGGCGAGCACAAAGAGAGCGGGAGGGGCCCGCTTCGGAGAGGAGATCGCATCCCGAGAGCCAGGTGCCCCCCGCAGGCCCCGCCTCCAGGGGGAGCCGTCGCCCTCCCCGCTCGCCCGGAGCATCACCCCCGGCCCCCCCTCCTCCCGCCCCCCCCCCGTCTTGAGTCTCGATCCTTCTCCGCCCCACCCCCAGGCATCCCGAATGTCCGGAAAGTCCCGGGCAGCGTCGGGGAGGAGGGCGGCAGGAAGGGGGGGCAGCCCTCGGGCTTCCTACCTTCGGGTCTGTACTGGGCCACAATGGTGACCGACTGGCCCGCCCGCTTCAGCGCCGCCGCGGCCTGCTCATGAGTGGCATTCCTCAGGTTCACGCCATTCACCTGCCCGGGAAGAGCGGCGGTGAAGCCCCGCCCCTCCCCGGGCGCTCTCTCCCCGCCCCAAGCCAGGGAGGAGGAGGAAGATGGGCAGCCCACCCGTCCGCCCCTCCACCTACGCCGGGCAAAGGTGCAGATGTCAGGAGCCCCCCTCCAGCATTCGGCTCCCCTTTAGCCCTGGTTCTTGGGCCATTCCGCAGGGCTTTTGGCCCTCCACCCCTACCCCGGCTCAGAGATCCCTTCCTTGACAAGTCCCATCATTCCCCTGCCCACTCACGGAGAGAATCCGGTCTCCTCGACGCAGCTCCCCACTCAGATCGGCTGGGCCCCCGGCCAGGATGAAGGACACAAAAATGCCCTCTCCATCTTCTCCACCCACGATGTTGAAGCCCAGGCCCGTGGAGCCCTTGTGCAAAACAATCTTCCGGGGCTCTCTGGGGGCAAGGAACACAGGGATCAGCCCAAGGGGGCTCCTGGGGAGGGGGGTTCTGCACCCTCCCACCAAAGATGCTGTTGCCCTTTCTGGCTCCACCTCCCTCCAAGGGAGGTTTCAGTCCTGCCTCAGCAGGCACCATGCTGATCGCCCACTCCCCCCCCCCCACATCTCGATGCTTCTCAGGTTCTCTGCCCTTCCACCACATTGGTGTGCCCAGGAGGCACGGCCAGGGCAGGGGATAGGGGCTGCGGGTGGCCCAGAGGGAGAGCAACCAGAAGCTGAGCTACCACCTCGGGGAAGGGAAAGTGACCCCGGTCATCTAGGATTCTTTCTTTCCAGGCTCCAAATCGAGGCCCTGGGACCTGAGCACCTATGCACGGCCGAACTGCCATACCCCCCTGCTGTGTGTGGGCTTAGGTGAGGGGCCAGAACAGGAAGTGCTGGGGCACCCCCAGGGGGAATGCACAGGCCAATTGGAGACGGGGCAGGTCTGCCCCCAAACCCTAATGGCTTTGGGAAGCCCTGGGAAAAAGGGCTGGGTAAGCGAGAGTCGTTGGGGGGGGGGGGGTCGGTAGGAATGAGTACGGAGCAAATCTTCCATTGAACCAAAAGCCCAGGACTGGAGCCCCCCCCCCCTCCCCGTCTACCGCCAGTGCCCAAGAACTCCCAGGATCCGAGGCTGCTGGGGTGCTCAGACACCCCGAGTCCCAGCCCTTCTTTGCTGGAGGAGGGAGTGGGGAGGGAGGGGGAAGGTCCTTTGGGGAGACGCTCGGTCAGTGGGGGCGGCCAGACCTGCTCCTACCTGGCGTCCCCTTCGGGCCTCGGGGATTGCGGGGGCCAGGCCCAGTGCTGCTGGGCTCTGGAGGAGGCCGAGACGCCCCCCCAGGCCCCGTGGGGCTCCCCGCAGGTGGAGAGCTGGAGCCATCGGAGCAGGAAGGCCCCCAGGCTTTCCGACCAGGCCCCCTCCTGCTGCTCCTCCACCACCCTTTCCTTGGGCTGCCGCGGCGGCTCCTCATAGTGGCCCCGATCGTCGTCGTCGTCTTCGTCATCGTCGCCCTCCTCCTCCAGCCTGTCGTCCTCGTCGTCCTCCACGTCCTTGTAGCGGTCCTCGAGCCGCTGCTGCTGCAGGCGCTGCTGCCTCTGGCGCTGCCGCTGCTGCCGCCGCCGCTGGTAGTGGTGCAGCCGCTGCTGCTGCAGCTGGCGGTGCTGCTCCTGGAACTGCCGCCGCCGCCGCCGCCGCCGCCGCCGCGCTTCCTCCCCCTCCTCCTCGTTCTGCTGCTGCTCCTCCTCCTCCTCGCCCTCCTCCTCCTCCTCGCCCTCCTCCTCCTCCTCGCCTTCCTCCTCTTCTTCCTCCTCCTCTTCCTCGCCCTCCTCCTCCTCCTCTTCGTCTGGGCGCTCCTGCTCTTCCCCCTCCTCCTCCTCCTCTTCCTCCTCCTCCTCTTCCCCCACCTCGGCCTCGTCCTCGGCCTCGGCCTCGTCCTCGTCCCCGTCCTCCCACCCGGGCTGCAGAGGCCGGGCCGTCGCCGAGGATCTCCACACGGCCTCCCAAGCCAGGCCCCGGGCAGGGTCCCCCGACGCCAAGGCCGCCTTGTCCGGCGGCTCCTCCCATGGTGGCGTCGGTCCTGGACTCATGGCCCCGCCGACGAGAGCCGCTGCCCCTCGGCCCCTGGCCCCGCGACCCCTCGGCGGCCCCTCCTCAGCGCGAGCGCCCGACCTGCCTCTGGGCCGAGGCTAGTCGCTCGCCCCACCTCACGTGCCTCAGGCGCCAAGAGGCGCCGGGAGCTGTCCCAGAGCGCGAGCCCCCGGCAGTGCGCGCGCCACAGCCGGGGGGAGGGGGTGTCTAACTGCCTGGAGGCGCTGGGCGGGGGGGGGGGGGGGGACGAAACTGCCACAGAGCTCGAGACTCCAAGCACTGCCTCAATATGGGGGGGGGGGGGGGCGAAACTGCCACAGAGCTCGAGACTCCAAGCACTGCCTCAATATGGGGGGGGGGGGGCGAAACTGCCACAGAGCTCGAGACTCCAAGCACTGCCTCAATATGGGGGGGGGGGGGGCGAAACTGCCACAGAGCTCGAGACTCCAAGCACTGCCTCAATGGGGGGGGGGGCGAAACTGCCACAGAGCTCGAGACTCCAAGCACTGCCTCAATGGGGGGGGGGGGCGAAACTGCCACAGAGCTCGAGACTCCAAACACCTCCTCAATGGGGGGGGGGGACAGGGATGAACGATGAACTACCACGGAGCGCAAGGCTCTACGAACGGGGTGGGGGGGGCGAAACTGCCACAGAGCTCGAGACTCCAAGCACTGCCTCAATGGGGGGGGCAGGAATGAACTGGGGGGGGTGACTATCACAGAGGTCGAGACTCCAAGCACCTCCTCAATGGGGGGGGGCGGCAACTACCCAAACTGCCACAGATCTCGAGGACCCCAGGGCCATCTTGACATTTTACGGAAGGTCCTGAAATGACCATGGAGCATGAAACCCCCACCTCAACATGGGGGAGGGGGCGTATTTGCTGCAGGGCTCGAGGCCTCTGAGAACTTATCCTAAGACTCAATGACTTTCTCGGTTTTGTAATTGCCCCCCCCCATTCCCTGACATTAGCATTCTAGGGAGAGGGAGCCAGACCAAGGGTCTTCTCCCCACTCCTCTCTTCACTGCTGAAGCCCAACCCTGAAACAAATTGTGGCTGTGCGCAGAGGACCCCACACACATGCGCACCTCTTCCTACCCACTTAGGATTTTCTCCTTGAAGGGTGGGCTAGGGGGGCAGCAGGAAGATGAAGGGAGGGAAGAGAGAACAGATCACCTAGATCCTAGTGCTGTCAGGGCAGGAAGAGACCTCCCAGGCCATCTAGTGCGACCTCTGATTTGGCAGAAGAGGAAGCTGAGGCACACGGACAGGGAGACACTTGCCCAAGACCACACAGTCCCCAAGGAAGAACAGAGCTAGACTGGAGCTTGTTCTCCTAATCCAATACTCTTTCTACCAAGAGAAAAGGGAAAGGGAAGAAGAAAGCAGAGGGGAGAAAAGAAGAAAGAGAAGAGAGGAAGGGGAGAAGGTGACTAGCGAGGGGGGAGGGAGAACAATGATGGAGAGCTAGAAGGCAGAGAGAGGAGGGATGGGACTCCAGAGTCAGAGGGCCAAGGAACTTTGAGTGAAGAAAGAGGGGCAGCTAGGTGGCGCAGTGGATAAAGCACCGGCCCTGGAGTCAGGAGGACCTGAGTTCAAATCCGACCTCAGACACTTGACACTAGTTGTGTGACCCTGGGCAAGTCACTTAACCCTCATTGCCAAAAAAAAAAATCAAATGTTGAAAACTATCTCTACAGGTAATGAGAGAGTGAAGAAAGAAAATGGGAAAAAGAAGAACAGGAGTGAAGAAGGTGGGTGGAGGGAGGGACAAGGGGGGCTAACCTGAACCTTGTCTTCACTCTCCAACCAAATGACCCAGTAGGTGGCTGCCCCCACTAGACCCTGCCGTCCCAGCCTCTGCAGCACCTCCAACTCACCAAAGGTAGGATGGGTCCCAGAGGTTCTTACCTGGTGAAGTCCTCCTCACCCAACATGTGCCGAGGGATGGGGGAGTAGCGGGCTGGGGGAACTTGGGGAGGAGCCGGATAGCTGACCTTGCTCTCCACAGCTCCTAGATATCCCAGGCCGGAGTTATGGCTTATGTGGTTGTCAGCCAAGGCAGAGAAAGCTGGAGCAGGGGAAGGGAGAGAAGAGTCAGGGACTGTCGTCCCCCCAGATTCTCTCCAGCAGCCTCCCTCTGCCCTCAACCTCAGCATTCTTCAGCCTTTTTCCTACCCCCACCCAACTCCCAGGGTCCTTCCAAGCCCGGATCTGATGATCTCATCAGATTGCAGTCTCCAAAGAAAGGGGAACATGCCTTGGGATAGGGCTCAGGCCAGGTGGGTACGTACTGCTGGCATAGTCAGGTGGTGCATACATGTCGTTCAGGTGTACACTGCCTGGTTTGGCCACCTTTAGATACACC
The DNA here is from genome assembly GCF_019393635.1 of Dromiciops gliroides. Taxonomy (NCBI): domain Eukaryota; kingdom Metazoa; phylum Chordata; class Mammalia; order Microbiotheria; family Microbiotheriidae; genus Dromiciops; species Dromiciops gliroides. The sequence goes on along the minus strand of NC_057867.1, from coordinate 2,722,726 downwards.
ATATCAGATGTATTTTTCAGGGATGCCACGGCTTCCTCATGCCGAACATCCTGCAGGTTGGTATTGTTCACCTGGATGGGCAGAGGGGGTAGGGCTGGCACACAGTAGGATGGGGGGGGAGGCTGGCCTCTGCCGAGTAGAGGGCCCAAGGAGTCCTGCTTCTTTGTCGAGGTGAGGGGAGAATAATGGACCCTTGTAGCTATGGCATTTTGCAGGGAGCTTGTCTGGAGAGTACCCCTGGTACCTAGCCAATGCTGGGGCTTGAACTTAGAACAGTTGGGACTCCGTGCCTTGTGAGGTTCCTTCCAACTCAAAACCTACTACTGTCCCATGACCTAAGTAAAAGTGGAGTCTGGGGCTGGGGGTGCAGCTAGGTGGCGCAGTGGATAAAGCACCGGCCCTGGATTCAGGAGGACCTGAGTTCAAATCTGGCCTCAGACACTTAACACTGTGTGACCCTGGGCAAGTCACTTAATCCTCATTGCCCCAGCAAAAAAAAAAAAAAAAAGGTGAATCTCCCAAATGTGAATTACAGTACAAGTGTAGCAGACAGTTGAGGAAGGGGCCCCTGGACAGTGGAGCCCCGCCCCAAACACCCTGGATGGAATTCTTGGATGGGGAGAGTTCTCTCTGAGACTGTCTCCACTATACTGGATCACTCCCCCATTAGAGTAATAGAGAGGCCAGGGCTAACCACACCTCCTCCAACCCACCCCCACATTGTCCAGAAGGGGGGCAGGGTCTCACCGCCAACAGCCGGTCCCCAATCTGCAATCGTCCATCCTTCTGGGCAGCGCCTCCCTCGATGATTTTTGTGATGTAAATACTATTGTCTCCAGGGATGTGCTGGTTCCCGATACCACCTGCGATGCTAAAGCCCAAGCCTGGAGCAAGAGAGGACCAGGAGACAGCAAGTGGGGGAGGGGGGGAGGGGGAGAGAGGCCGAGATTTTATTGCTACCCCAGGCTGCCCCAGGCTACCCCAGGCTACCCCAGGCTACCCCAGGCTACCCCAGGCTGCCCCAGGCTACCCCAGGCTACCCCAGGCTACCCCAGGCTGCCCCAGGCTACCCCAGGCTGCCCATCCCCCTTGCCTGTATCCCCAGGCTGAACACTGGGCCGAGTCTACAGGGGTCAGCGCACCTTTGGGCCCCTTGAGCAGGTTGACCTCCACCACAGTCTCAGGCGGCGGCTGCCTCCTTCTGACCACCAGGCGAACGACCGGGCCGGCCTCCTTGAGGGCTTCCACAGCCCTGCTGTGGAGCACGTCGGAGACGTCCACCTCATTCACCCTCAGCACGCAGTCATTCACCCTGCAGAGGGCCCCATGGAACACTTCATCACCAGAAGCACTTTCTGCCCTACCACGCCATGGGCCTCACAACAGGCCCGTTGAGCAGTTCATGCAGGTATTATTCTCCCATTCATAACCAAGGAAGATAAAAGAAGGGAAGCAATTCGCCCCAGTTCACACAACTAAATTAAGCTAGAGAGCTAGGACCTACGACTTGGTCTTCTGATTCCTAGCCCACCATGCTCTGGGAACACGTCAGTGCAGTCACTGAGGGCCATGCTACCTGGCTACCTTCCTACCTCTCTGTGGGGCCGTGGGAGTGGGCGACACACTGGCCACAGCAGGCTAGATTGAAGTGGGGGGCACCATCCCCGAACATCTCCTATCTCTGCTGACACCCACCCCCCCTCCTCCGCAACTCACCCTAGCCTCCCATCCATGGCAGCTGCCCCGCCTGGGATGATCTTGGTAATGAAGATGCCAGGGTCCTCGGGGATGTGCGGGTTGTCAATTCCCCCTGCAATGCTGAAGCCCAGGCCTGAGTTCCCCTGTAGGGGTTAGGGAGAGATAAGCCAGTCTGCTCAAGTAGAAAATGAAGAAAAGGATTCCTGAGCTCTCTCTTCCCCGCCCCTTCCTGGGACCGGGCCTCCCAGGTAGTAGTCAGGAAGGTGTGGGGCGGGAGGGAGAGGGTCAAACGCTAGCTGGAGCTGCATGAGCGGCAACACAGCCTATATCCATCCCCACACATCTGCACTATGCAAACATTCCTGCTCCCTGCCTTCAACCAGTGGACTAAATCTGGGGAGCTTCTCAGAGGACAGATTGGCCCCATGGCCAATGAGTAGGATTCTAGGGCCATTGAGCCTGCTTCTCTCCTCTGGAAGTGAGATTCCCAACGCCACGGCTGAGAAGGGAGAGGGCTCCTGGGCCTTCCTTTGGGGAGTTGGAGGCAGGAGATAGGAGAAGACAGGGGAAGAGAACTTTGTGCTTCATCTAGAACTCACCCTGGAGCTCTTATTCCTGACCTGGATTCCTAGCCCCCAGGCCCTCCAGTGTCTCATGCTGTGGTACCAGTTTCCCCATCCTCTTCCTGGTGGCCCTACTGCAACCCTTTCCATAGTAACCTCAGGCATGGACATGAGCCTGAACCCCCTTTCCTCTCAAGGGTCTCCTTCCCCTGTGTCTTGGCTGCTGCCCCTGCCTGTCTGCTCCCTGAATGCGGACTTACCCTTTCCAGCACAATCTCCTCATATTTGAACATCCCATCGCTACCATTTACCTGGGGAGAGACACATACAGTTCCTCAAGTGCCTTCCTGTTCTCCCATCCTCCCACCCACCCATCATCCTGCCTTCCCAACCTCCCACCTCCCCTCCCCTTCCCAGAGCAGAAGAGCCAAAATCCACCCGGGGGTGGGGTGGGGGGTGGGGGGAGACTCTTCTGAAAGATGGAACTGGCTGGCGATTTAATCCACTCCGTACTCTCTCTACCGCAGAGGGTGGACACACACGCACACGCACACGCACACGCACACGCACACGCGTGCACACGCCCACCCCTCTCAGAGTCAGTACTAGCTCGGGAGGGGACTTGGCTAGAGTAGCCTCCTCAGCTTGGGATGGAAGGGCACACTCACCGAGAGACTCGGCTCTAGGGTCTCTGCATTCACCAGGATGGGCGCAGGGCTGGCCTAAGGGCAGAGACAGCATGGCAGGAGAAGGGCACGAGCCCCGTAGCCTTTGCTGCTTTCTCTTTTCCCTTTCTCCCCCAGCCAACTGTCCCTAGACCCGCCAAGGCTCTTCCCCGCCAGAACTAGCTATGGTGTCCGTTCAGGAAAGCATCCCCTCATCCCTTCCCCCCCCCCCCCCCGCCCGGGGCTCCAGACCCCTGAGCTCGTGCTGCTCCAGCCCAGCCGGTTCCCACTGCCTGGACCGATTCTCAGCTCAGACAGCCCTGCTTCCTCGAAAGGGCTAGGACTAGGTAGAAGGGAGGACAGGAGGGGGATCCCACTCCCACACAAGGGAGATGCCGAGGCCACACGGCACTGCTGCTAATAAAGAGCAAGCATCCTTCAGGGAGAGTAGCTTGGGGAGCCAGGAGTGGGGCCCCACAGAACAAAAAGCCAACTTGTCATTTGCGAGATGGCTAGACAAACAGACAGATGACAGACAGACAGACAGACAACAGACAGACAGACAGACACCACACAGAGCGAGCACCATCACACGCCCGGCCATTTCTCCGATGAGAACGCCTCCTGGATAGACAGACAGTCGGCTCCCCACCCCCGCCAGTGCCAGCTCTCGCCCCCATACCTCCTCCCAGCCTTTTTCCCCAGGTCCTAACAACCCTCACACTTCGGATCAGCCGAAGGAGACCGGCATTCCCTGAAGCAGCAGTATGGCTAGTAGAAAATGGGAGGGGGTGGGAGAGGCGAGAGGAGGGAGGGACGGGGGAGGGAGGACAGTCCTCCCCCTCCCCCACACTGGGGCCTAACTGCCTCCCCACACCCTTATTCTCCTCTGTTCTGCCTCAGTGGGGACTGAAAAGGGGATCCAAACCCCCAGCTTCTTCCCGGTTCTCCACCTCAGCTGTTGATGAGCATCTCCTTCTGGCTCTACCATCCCCAACCTCTTAGCTTCCTAACACTGCCCACCATCAGGGCACAGATTCCGTTATCCAGAGAAAGACAAACATACATCGACATAGAGGCAGATAGAGGCACATGCAACCTGAGCACGTGTGCGTAGACATGCCATCCCTCCCAAGTCTTTGGTCAGATATGACAGGTTAACCTGGTACTACCCCCCCCCATTTCTCACTGCAACTGAGCTTCAGGTGAAATGTGTGTGTGTGGGGGGAGGAATTCCAATCTACCCCTATCCCACAATCCCTGGCTTGGATGCTCACAGGCAGGTCCGGCTTCCAGGCAGGGCAGGGCATGAGGAGGAAGAGGATGAGGAGGAGGAGGAAGAGGGGGAGGAGGAGGAAAGGAGGAAGAGGGGGAGGAGGAAGAGGGGGAGGAGGAGGAAAGGAGGAAGAGGGGGAGGAGGAAGAGGAGGAAGAGGAGGAGGAAAGGAGGAAGAGGGGGAGGAGGAAGAGGAGGAAGAGGAGGAGGAAAGGAGGAAGAGGGGGAGGAGGAAGAGGGGGAGGAGGAGGAGGAAAGGAGGAAGAGGGGGAGGAGGAAGAGGAGGAAGAGGAGGAGGAAAGGAGGAAGAGGGGGAGGAGGAAGAGGGGGAAGAGGAAGAGGAGGGAGAGGGGGAGGAGGAAGAGGAGGAGGAGGAAGAGGAGGAAGAGGGGAAGGAGGAGGAGGAAGAGGGGGAGGTGGAGGAGGGGGAGGAGGAGGGGGAGGGGCTAAAGGGCCTTGGGACTAGCAGGGTTAAGTGGAGGATGAAGGGTCAAAGGTAAAAAGACAGGAGGCTGGAGGCTGGAATGAATAACTCGAGAGCTGGCCAGATTGACCAGCTAGACAGAAGCTTGCCTTCCTTGATGAGTTCCGATCCCTCCTGGAGAACAGAGGGGCCCAGAGAATGAACAGCCATCGAGCTGGAGCCAAGGGAGCCATTAGCCACCACCCCACCCCACCCCACCCCAAGTTCCCCCTCCTCTTCTTCCTGAGGGCTTTAGCCCCAGAGCTGCCAGCAGAGATGGACATCCACCCCCTTCCTCCCACCATGCCTGGCATGCCAGGGCCCTGGTTCCGCCGGCCCAGACTCCATTTTGCTGCCTCACACACATGCTCCTTCCATTTTCTAAGCTGGCGGCTAGGCTGGGAGGAGAAGCCGGGGTTGTGCCCGGCACCCAGGGAGCTGGCAAGCAATATCAAGTCAGGGGTAGAGGGAGACACAGTTCCAATCCATCTGGAAGCATCACAGGGTGGGACACGCCACACTGGGGCAGCTTCCGAGCCCTCTGCCTTAGGCTAGGCACCATGCCTATGGTGTGCCCAAAGAACAAGCTTGCCCCAGTTGTCCCCCCACCATTGCCCTTGTCCTTCCCCCACCCCCTACTTTAGAGACCGAGCCGCTGTTCCGGAGACAAAGGAGACAGCAGAGAGGCCCGCCGGAACATCTCGGACAATAGAATCTATCCATCTGCCCACCTCTGCCGGTCCAGGCAACAGGGCATTACTCCTGATCTGTCTGTCCCCTGAACCCTGGAGGTGTCACTTACCTCCTGTCCCTCCCCTGCCCACCAAACTGCTCACGGCAGGCAGACCACACACACACACACACACACACACACACACACACAGTATCCATGCTAGCAGACACATGCATTTAGACATAAGAGCCTATATAAGCACACTATGCAGAAATACACCCACACACATCTACACACACACACACACACACACACACACACACACACACACAAAGAGACCTGTACAGAGATAGCTCATAGGCATCTAGAGACATGAACATAAGGCACATGGAAATCCATATAATTCCCTTTCTCCCACACATACACATACATGATTTCACTCCGATACACAGAGAAACCCACAATCCTTCTTCTCCCCTAGAGACACGTCTCCCCCAACCCCCCCCCCCAAACATATATATACATAGAGGAAAAAAATCTCATGCCCAAACTCAGGGAGTTCTCGCCCTCACACACGGTCCCCGATATGTTCCCCGAATGTTCACACACACACACACACACACACACACACACACACACACACACACAGAGTCCCTTCTCCCCAGCTGCATTGATATTTTCTCTGAATCTTCAAAGCCTGGGCCCTAGTTCCTTCACGCTGCCATCTTCAGTACCCCAACCCCACAATTCCCTGAGCACCCCCCTCCAAACCTCCCCTATCCCCTGATCCATACCTGTTCATACCAGTCACGGTTGGTGCAGGTGCACTCGGGCCACCAGCCGGGGCCACTGCCATTGAGTTTGGGGGTGCTCTTGCCTGGGCCAGGTTTAGGGGTCACAGGCCCCACATCCCGGCCTGTGGGGATGAGTTTGGCTTTGGTTCGAGGGGTGGGGGCAGCCCCTGCCTGGGAGGGCAGGGTCTGGGAGCTGTAGCCCCCATATCCCCCACTGCTCCCATTTCCACCTCCTCCTCCGTAGGGGTCGGCCACCTGCCAGTCCCCATAGCCAGGTGGTTCGAGGCGCCTGAGAGCAGCCAGGCGTGTCACCTCGTAGCACTCCGGGCACTTGCAGCAATGGTGGTGTTTGTGCATGGCACTTGCCCCTGCTGCTCGGCTCCCCCAACCTCCAGCTACTTCTACCCCACCGGGCTCCCGGGCACAATCACAGGGCTCTGGCCAGGCAGGAGGGGGAACCCGGGGGGGAGCTCGGGCTGAGCGGGGCCTGGGGCCGGGCGGACGTCCTGGGGCCTCTGCCCCAACGCTGCCCCGACCCCACGGCTCCCCCTCCAGCACTGGTGGCTCCGTGTCGCCCGTGGTGGCTCCTGGGCCCAGGCCCAGAGGTGGCTAGGGGGAGGGACCAGGGGGAAGGGAAGGCTGGCTACTGAGAGGACCGCGCCTGCTCTGGTCCCCAGGATGGAGCCGAGTGGAGTCAAGAGCATCTCTCCCTGGCTCCCAGAGCAGTTGCTCTCAGCCAATCAGCGTGCAGATCCAGGCAGAGGCAGCAGCAGCAGCAGGAATGCTAAACAGCGGCTCCTTAAAGAGACAGAGGCACCTGCCACTACCCGTCCCCCCCCCCTCCCCCTGTACAGGCCCCCCCTTCCCCCTCATTCTCCTAGCCCAGCTCCTAAAATTTGGGGAGAGAGCCCACTTGGAAGAAGGACCCGTGTTGAGACTGATGCCCGAGCTGCTCTAGTCAATGGTTTCCAACCCTTTGTCCCCCCAACCCATCGGCAGTATCCATGCCCACTGCTCTTTAGGACGAAGCTTGCCAAGTCCACAGGGAAAGAGATGAGGGGAGATGGGAGGGCCCCACTTGACAGGAAGGCGTGCTTGTGTTAGCCCTCGTGTTAGAAGGTCATGTTGTTTTAGTGGTAGCCCTGCTGATCTAGCCGGTCCATCCCATTGTCCTGCTGCCTCCCTTCTCTCCTCACCACTGCTCCCTGGATCTTCCCTTGCTAGGGCTCAGCCCCCTCCTCTACAGACCCCACCTCTCTCCAAGCCCTCCAGACTTCTTCTGTCTCCCTTCTTTTGCCTCCACCCTCCCTTGCTGACTAGTGGCTCTTCTTGGCCTTCCCGCCTCTCAGAGGACAGCAATGGCAGGGTTATGGGCCCTGGACTTGGGCCAAGCTGGGAAGGGAACCCCAGGAGCCACCTAACACCTCAACTTTGGCCAGGCAACCTCAGGGACCTAACAGTCACCCCTCCAGACTGGTCAGTTGTCCCCTTGTGCCTTCTTGGGAGGAAATGAGGGGGACAGCTAGGTGGCACAGTAGATAAAGCACTGGCCCTGGATTCAGGAGGACCTGAGTTCAAATCTGGCCTCAGACACTTGACACTTACTAGCTGTGTGACCCTGGGCAAGTCACTTAACCCTCATTGCCCCTCCAAAAAAAAAATGTAACTGGGAGGAAATGAGGGTTGTGGGGACGCTTCTGACGCTGGTAGGTTGAACTCCCCCAAGCTAACGGGAGAAGGGCCTTGGAGACAAATCTAGGCAACAGATCGAGAGGCTCCAGCACGTGAGGCCACACTGACAGGTGCTGTGGCTCAGTCCCAGCTCTTCCACCATCCCAAGATCCCAGAGAGAACAGAACTGAGTGGGGCGATCTGAGGGGAAATCACTTTGTGAGCAAAGCAAGAATGGGAAAACTAGCTGGGGAGGGGGCTGTGCTGTGACTGAGCCACAAGGGTGGGGCATGGGGCTACTGCTGGGGAGTGAGAGTCTTGATGCCAGCTAAAGAATGAGGAGGAGCTTTGGTCTGGACATAGGGAGCGCCCGAAGCCCAAGGGAAGTAGAGGAACTAGAGTTGCTAACTAGGTCCTACCACGACCCTGCCTCCGAGCTCCAGCTCCAAGCTTTTCTGGACTCTCTCCTCTGGTCTCCCAGGGCCTCCTGTATCCCCAGAAAAGTCTTCCAGGCCCAGAGATCCTTCTCTTCTCTACCCTTCTCTCTACATACTCAAACCTGGCCTCTGTTTCTAAAGGGAGAGGGGACTAACTGTTATGAGGGAGCTTTTGTGTCCTGGATAAAGCCCCTTCAATGCCTCGAGGGCATGGGAACAACCTCTCTGAGGAGGAAGCCTTAAGAGCGTTTTCCTTGCAGCCAGTGGGGGACCCAGAATGAAATGCTTGCAGTTGATCTCTGAATGCTGTGTAAATAGCTCTGGGGCAATTCACAAAGGCACCGACAAGTGCTCAGCAAGCTCGGAACACCAGAGCCCTTTCCTGGTCCTGCATCCCAGAGCTGGTCAGGGACAGAGATCCTCTCTGCCTTCCCCCCTGCCCCAGTCCTGGAGGGAGAGAAGGGGTGCTATTAGCATCTGTGGGGAGTTTCTAAAAATGTAAGGAACAGGGGCAGCTAGGTGGCGCAGTGGATAAAGCACTGGCCTTGAATTCAGGAGGACCTGAGTTCAAATCCAGCCTCAGACACTTGACACTAGCTGTGTGGCCTTGGGCAAGTCACTTAACCCTCATTGCCCCACAAAATTTTAAAATAAAACAAAAAACAAAAATGTAAGGAACAAACAGGTGAGACTAAGGGGATCTTGCGTAATCTAAGACTTCCTCCTTAGGCCAGTCAGAAGGCTTAGCCTGGACACTGTGGAGAAGGGAATGAATGAGTTGAGATCCTTTACCAGCCCCAGTGAGATGTAGCAGGAATGACTGAGGCCAGACTTGGAGCCAACAGACCTGGTTGGAATCCCACCTTGAACCCTTTCTAGGGGTAGGACCCTGGGCTTCCTGATCCATCCAGGGGGGCTAATGGTCTTCATGTCCTTCCCCCTCCCAGAGCTGGTAGAGATTAGAATGCTCTCCTACCTCCCTCCCCCGCCCCAGGCGGAGGAGAAAAAGTAAGTGAAATAACCAGGCAGGAAGCCTGCCTGGGTTTTAGTCCTGCCAATGCCAACAACCTTCCAGGTGACCTTCTGCGAGTTCCTTCCCTGCCCTGGGTCTCCCTTTGCCCTCTGTAATGAAGCAGGCAGATCCCTAAGAATCCGTGGGTCTCTCTGTCTCATCACGAACAAGTTATGCTCCACCCAGAACGAGGGTCCCGACGTCCGACTCCTGACAAGGTTAAGAGCAGCCCCACATACCTGCAGGTGGCCTGTTTGTTGCTAGGCAACTAGCAAGGCCTGAGCCAGAGCTGAAGGGGGGTGGGGTTCAGTGGGATGTTACCACCCCCTCTCTCCCCAGACACATTGGAACCCTAGGTCTCCAGCAGGGGAGGTGAGTGGGTGTTAATGCTGCCCCCATCTGCTGGCTGATGCCGAAAGTTCCACACTCAGCCCATGCCTGAAATCTAAGCTTCAGCCCTTGTGATCTGGAGCTCCTGACTTAGATGAGGTCTGCTTTTCATTTTCCTTAAACTTGGCATCTCTGACACTCTGGGGCTGGTGGCAAAGAGGTCGATGGGAATGAAGCCCTGATTGGAACCCGAGGGATGAGCTTAGGATTGGAGGGTGGCTCTGTGCCCTGCTCCCACCCCTGCCAGGGGGGAGTGGGCCCCAGGAGCCCAGGCTCACCACCCAAGTGGCATCCCAGGCTCCTCCCACTCCCTCACTGTCCCTTAGCTGTGCTACCTGCTCCCACATGGCTACCACCCACTGTCCTCCGCACCTCAGCCTGGGTGCTCTCACTACTTCCAGCCCCGCCTCCCTCCACTCTATGATCTTCACAGTTGCCAGACTCACCTTCCTAAAGCCCAGTTCTGCCCATGCCCAAAGGAAGTTTCAGTGGTTCCCTATTATTGCCTCTAGGAGAAAATGCACACTCTCCACATTGGCATTTAAAGCTCTTTACAACATGGGCGTAATGAGAGAGCCTTATTGCACCCCCTTTAACTCTGGCCTCCTCACTCTTCCTCACTATTTCCTGGATCTTTGCCCAGGCTGTTCCCCTTACCTGGAATGCCCTTATTCTTTCTCTCTGCCTCTGATAACCTCTGACCTCTTGCCAAATTGAGCTCAGGTGTTCCTTCCTACGGAAAACCTCTTCTAAATCCTTGAGCGTTCTTCTCTCTGTCTCTGTCTCTGTCTCTGTCTCTGTCTCTGTCTCTGTCTCACTTTTGTATTTTCACATTGTATCCCAGAGTAGAATGTGGCTAGCTGGGAAGGCCTTTTTTCAAACCTTATCTACTGCACAGTGTTGAATTGAAAACAACATTGGAGCCTTCTAGCAATGGAGAAGTCATTTCCCCTCCATTTCAGCTGAGGGGGCTGAACTCTAAGGCCTTTTCCTTCCTGGTCTCTGGTCCTAGGGTCACTATCCTCCTGTTAACAGCATCTCCCCATTAGGGCCCTTTGGAGGAGGAAGCACTCAGCTTTTTCTCTTAGGAGTAGAAGGCTCTGGGTTCAGGACATCCCCCAAACAGACCCATCTGATGGCTGCTTACTTCCCAGCCATGGCCCCGGGGCCCTCACTCTGAGTGGAACCCCAATTCCAAACGTGCTAGGTACTTGGGTATTGGGTGAGGAGTTGCTCTCAAGGGGTCCAAAGAGGGCTTCCCCATTCCAGGCTTCTAGGGTGGAGTATCTGGCATGGCCACTATCTGGGTCCACAATATCCCCAAAGGGCGTGATTTGGAGACAGATCCCATTTTCACGTGGCCCTGAAACTGAACTGGGTTGGAGCTCGGCAACTGCTCTATTAATAGCCCCCCAGCCCAGCCCGCTAGCCCCAGCCCCGGATGCCAGGAGTTGTGAGTCAGCAGCTAAAAATAATGGAGCAGGAAAACTCGAACCCCAGCGAGCCAGCCCTCCCTGTGGCTCAGGGCTGGGGACTGCAGGTCTGAAAGCCTAAGAGTTAGAAAGATGAGCATGCAAGGATCTGGGGTGGGAGGTGGAGGTGAGGCAGTTCATTTGGGGGCCTAGGGACTCAGATTTCCAAGTGGAGGGCTGGGAGCTGAGATGATCCAGAGACAGATGTACAGTGAAGACTTGGTTCAAAAAACAACTCCAAACGAGCCCTCCCCCAGACTGGGAACTGCTCGGTCCCTCCCATCACACACAGGTTCATCTTCCCATCATCTGCACCCAGAGCCTATGCCCATCCCCTCTGGCTACAGGACAGGCTACTTCTCTGTAGGGAGTAAAAACATTCAGTTGCTTCCCTACATATCTAATTTATTTATGTGAGGGAGGGAGGGAGAGGAGAGAGGAAAAGAGGAGGGATTGGAGATGAGCTTGGAGCCTCTTGAGCAAATTCAAACTCGCCCCCGCCAATCAAGAGGCAGCTTGTGCTGTTATGCCTACATCCTGTTGCCGTGGACACACACAGATGCCCTCCATTGAAGATACAGCCCTGTGGGTACCAGTGCTTCAGAGAGCATCTCAACCCGGGCAGAGGAGGAACCAAGAACAGAAGCCAAGTGTCCCGGCCAATAGCTCTCTTTCAGCCATCTTCCCCCTCTCCCCTCCAGCACCTTTTCCCCTTCCCCTCTCAGATAAGCTTGACATAGGAGTTATTGACTTAGGAAGGGAAAATGAACCCTAGGGGCAGCTAGGTGGCACAGAGGATAGAGCACCGGCCCTGGATTCAGGAGGTCCTGAGTTCAAGTTCGGTCTCAGACACTTGACACTTACTAGCTGTGTGGCCCTGGGCAAGTCACTTAACCCCCACTGCCCCACAAAAAAAAAGAAAGAAAATGAACCCAGCCAACTTGGAGGGGGCCTGAGAGGGTGCCCTTCCCTCAATTCTCTGGCTCCCTCTCCTCGGCCCAGTGAAACCTGTTCTGCTCTCTGGGCTGAATAGTTTTTGAAGGCCCCAATTTCTGGGAAAGGCTGAGTAAAATTTAGAAATGGAGGACTTGGAGGCAGGGGACCTGAGTAGGAATATCTTAAACAAACTCTTTCCCCTCTTCAGAGCCTCAGTTTCTCTGTCTATAAAGAGAAGTTTAAACTAGGTGGTCTCTATAACAGATGGGGAAACTGAGGTCCCAAGGGGCTATGTGACTTGGCTAAGGTCTCACAGAGTATCAGAGCGAGATTTGAACCCAAGTCCTCTGACTCCCCATCACTTTCTGAGCTCAGCTCCACCCTTTGTAACAGGAGAAGGTTGGACTCTGACGTCCTTCTTAGCTCTGACTCCTGATCCTGTCTCTTCCCCTTCTCGAACCCTTGCTGGCTGGCTGTGAGTGGCAGAATGGGGGCAAGGGGGCAGCCTCTAGGCTCTGGAGCAGTGAGCGCCCAGGCAATGCCGCTCTGCATGACAAGAGGCAGGTTGGAGCTATGGGCACTAGGTGGTGCTGTTATGCAGCTAGCTGAGGGAGGCGCCAGCGACGGGAGATGATGGCCCCAGCCCAGGTCCCTGATCCCACATTGTCCCCACCCCCTATAGCCCTGAAGACAAACGAGACGATGTGGAGGATTTGATTCATTGAACGACAGACAGGAAGACCCAGAGACCACCTTGTCCGCACCCCCCTGTGGTCCACAGCCCCAAGCAGCCAAAGTGGGTAGAGAGAGTGCTTTAGGATCCTCGGGGAAGGGAGATGTAAGAGTGTCTCTCAGCCACTCTTCCAGGGGTTCCTACTGCTGCCATGAGCAGGCAGTGCATACTCCCGCCTCGTCCCACCTGCCCACTGCCAGCAGGCAGGGTGGCAACCGAGTGCCCCCTGCTCACCCACCCACCACCTGACATTCCCTGTGTTCGCCAGCTTCCTGTGCCCAATCGCTCTCCATCCCATCCACCCAAAGCAGCAGTCCAGCAGCAGCAGCAGCAGCATCTTGGGCTCAGTGGTCAGAGGCCAGTGGAGGCAGGCAAGCCGGAGGCTACAGAGGGGGTGGGGTGAGGGTGAGGTGGCACCTCACTCATTCCAGCATGATGTTTATCTTGGTCAGCAGCACAGCAGTCTCTGAGACTGGAGGAACATACTAGGCATGAGAAAGGCTGTTGGAAGGGATGGTTGGGGGGGGGGCAATAGGGAGGCCAACAAATGAGTAAGGCCATAGCTCTTACCGGGTTGCTTTCTCTCCCTGGCACATTTCCTTTAGGGAGGGAAGGATTGTATCATCAGTTCAGGTACTCTGAGCTCTCCCCTCCCTCTAGCACTACCACTTTGGGGGTTACCCAGTAAAGTGGCCCAGGGCCTGTGGGGCTCCAAGCCCTGGTGGCACCTAGTGCTGCTTCCATGATACCACCGGGGGCTGAGAGGTCCAGAGGGGCACTCACCCCTGTAGGAAGAAGATCCAGAGAAGCAGCAGCACAGACACACAGTCTGAGACAGTCCAGATCATCAGGTAGGTTTGGGGGGGCTGTAGAGACATTTAGGATGCTTTGGGTGAGGGGGCGGGGCTTAAGGGAAGGCCGGGATGGCAGTGGAGGGGGCAGGTAACGCTATCAGGGAAGCCAACAGTCCTTACAATGAGCCAGACTGGATGGGACAGCTGCTGCAGCAGCTGGCAGGCATTGGTGGTGACCGAGGCAGCCCCAGCACACCAGAGCAGGGAGAAGAGCCACGGCTTGTTCACCACAAATAGGTTCACAGAGACGTTGTCACGCTGCAGGAGCCTGTGGGGGTCAGAGAAGGAGAAGAGGTGCCCCAGGTGTGGGTCATGGACCACAGACTCCCCGATGCCTCCTGGGCTCATGCCAACATCTTCACAGCTGAACTCCTTCCTCCTGAGTTCCCCCTTTGAGTTCCCAGCACCACCATTCATTCATTCAACCCCCTAGACTTGAAATCTCAGTCATCCACGACTCCTTCCCTCTCAACAGGCCATCAGTCACCAGATCCTATCAATTTTGCCCTCCTAAGAGCGCTTCCATCTTCTCCTTTTTGCTCTCACCTCAGTCTGGGACCTCATTACCTCTCACTAAAGCACTGCTGTGCCTCGAACCTCTTCCCCTCTAATCCAAGATGCCCCATTAATCTTCCTCCATCTCAGTCATGATCATCTCATTCCTTTTCTGAAAAGCCCTCAATGGTTCCCCATTGTCTGTCCTCCACCAACAATCTGGTCACACCTCTAACTTCCAAGTCTCACAGCTCCCTTACAAGAAGCCCTTTTTAGACTTGGGCCTGTTCCATGCAAGGCCATCCAAAGTCTAGAGGAGGGTAAAATGGGGACATGACCCATCCCCTGATTTGAAGGACAGAGCTACAGGGAGTCAGGGCAGAAGAGGCAGCACAGAGGAAGTGCCTTGAAGGAGGCTAAGGATTCTGAGGTGGGCAAAAGTGTGGAGGCAGCTGAATGACAAGTGGTCCGAAAGCTAGTTTATGAAGAGGAGCAACATGAATTGTGACTGCCAAGGATGGGGCTAGTCAGAGACGGGCTGAGGAGTTCGGGCCCTACAGGCAAGGGGGAGTCACCTTAGGAAGATTGGCAGCTGTGGGAAGGATGGATTGAAGAGAGAAGAGACAATAAGAGACTGAATGAGGAAGCTGGCTTTGGGTTAAGAGAAGCTGACAAACAGAAGGAAGAATTGATAGGATTTGTCAAATAAACAGAGGGTGTGTGTGTGTGGGGGGGGTGACAGAGAAGAAAGAACTCAAGGTTTTGAGCCTGAGTGACTGGAAATGGGGAGGCATCAGGGAAAGACCATGAGTTCAGGTTGGCGAGCAGGACGGTGCAATTCAGGACTGGAGTTCGGGAGAGAGATTAGTGCTGGGTCTAGACATTTGAGAGTCATCTGGGTTGGGACAATAATTCAGGCAATGGGAAATGATGGGATGGCCAAAGGAGGGTATAGACAGAGGTTCCAAGCTAGAGGCACAGGCAACAGCCACACTAAGGAGATCAACGATGAACCAACAAAGGTGACAGAAGTGGAAGAGAGTCCAGGGAAGAGAGAATGACTAGGGGGAGGTGTTGGACAACGTCAGAAATTTCTGAGAGGGCTAGGAGGAAGAGGAGACAGGACGGGCCGTTGGATTTAGCAGGTGACAAATTGCCTTGGCAGTCAGAAGCCAGACTGTCAATGTCCAAGAAGTATATTGTAAGGAAGCAGGGGCAAAGAGCATAGACAGCTCTGTCCCAGAGTTCTGATCTGTGAAAGGGAAGAGATATAGAGGGGATGGCAGGGCAAGTGAATTCTTTTGGGGTGGGTGAGAGCTGAGCATGCTGTTAGACAGTGGGGAAGTATGCCATGGATGGGGAACAACGGAAGATGAGAGAATGAGAAAATGAGGGAATAGTGTCCCTAATCATTTTTTTTTGGAGGGGCAATGAGGGTTAAGTGACTTGCCCAGGGTCACACAGCTAGTAAGTGTCAAGTGTCTGAGGCTGGATTTGAACTCAGGTCCTCCTGACTCCAGGGCCGGCGCTTTATCCATTGCGCCACCTAGCTGCCCCAAACAGAATAGGTCTAATCTCTTTTTTTTTTTCTTTTTCTTTTTTCTTTTTGAGGCAATTGGGGTTAAGTGACTTGTCCAGGGGGCAGCTAGGTGGCGCAGTAGATAGAGCACCGGCCCTGGATTCAGGAGGACCTGAGTTCAAATTCAGCCTCAGACACTTGACACTAGCTGTGCGACCCTGGGCAAGTCACTTAACCCCAATTGCCCCGCCCCCCCCCAAAAGACCAATGAGTTCAAGCTTCCCATTCCACAGAGGAAGAAATGGAAGCCAAGAGAGGGCAAGGCACTGACTAAAGAGTCATCCCCAACTGGAACCTTTTTTTGTGTGAATCCAAAGCCAGTAAGGGCAGCTAGGTGGCACTGCATTGGATAGGATGCCAGGTCTGGAGTCAGGAAGATTCATCTTCCTGAGTTCAAATCTAGTCTCAGATACTTCCTAGCTCTGGCTAGTTACTTTACCCTGTTTGCCTCAGTTTCCTCATCTGTAAAATGAGCTGGAGAAGGAAATGGCAAATAGCTGCAATATCTTTGCCAAGAAAACCCCAAATGGGCTCACAGAAAGTCGGACATGACTGAATAGCAAACAACAATAACAAAGCCACTGATCTTGTCATTGAACCATGTTATCTCCTTAAGGGTCACATGCGACAGCCAGAGGTCAGGGGCTCCCCAGGGGGGACTGCTGTTTCCCAGCTGGCCTAAGCCTTACCCCAAAGGCAGGAATGCCCATAAACTGGGCGCTCCTAAGTTGGGGACAGGCTTACTTATATTATCTTTTAACTTGTCATCATTGTGCACATCTCTCTCCAGCTCCTCTTCCTATGAAATAGTGCAGTATAGTGTAAAGAGCAGGGGACCTGGGTTCAAATCCTACACATGCCACTAACTACCTCTGTGACCTTGGACAAGTCACTTCCCCTGTCTGGGTCTCAGTTTCTTTCTCTGTAAAATGAGGCTCTTGGACTAGATGAAGGCATGGAATGGGGCCATAGTTCTCTTTGATAGTGTCTGGCAAAGGTCCATGCATGCTCTAGATAGCTGTTAATGAATGGGGATGGCAGAGATATAGCCAAGCAGTCAAGATCCCGTGCCCTCTATCCCAGACTCTTGGCCCTCCCTGAATGGCTCCTCCCATCTAAGTAAGGCTCACTTGATGTCTGTCAGTGGTAGGTCCTGGTAAGGCAGGTTGAGGAGCTGGGGCCGCTCAGTCCCATTCTCCTTTCGATATCCATACACTTGGCGAAGTCCAGGTGCTCGGAGTTGTACCTCAGCCCGGTCTTCATCTGGCAGCCACAGTACCTGGAGTTTGGTGAGGGGATAGGAAGATTTCAGGGGGTGGCACCCTGGGGCAGGGGACAAAGAATGAGGGAGGGGCATCAGGACAAGCCGGGACGCCCTGGGGCAGGAAGCAGGGATCTCCCATCGAATGCCGTGGCTGGGGCATGTGGCTGCAGGGGCACAAGGGGAGCCTGAGATCCCAGCTATCTCACCATGGCCTGGGGCACCCCAGCCCTCAGAACAGCATCCAGGGTGCAATTGACGAAGGCATGGTGGTACGTGTGGTTGGGTGGGGGTCGTCGCAAGTCAAACATGATGGAGAGATTGAGGGGAGCAGCTGCCACCAGCAGCTCAGTCAGCGATGGCACCATCTGGTTCTCGACTTCCTGCTGCTCAGGGCCTGTGAGTTTCTTGGCTCCCCAGAATGGCTGCCTCTACAGCGGAGCACGGGATACACAGTTCAGACACTGGATTTCGGAGAGCCAGTCCTCTCATTTTACACACTGCAAAACTGAGGCCCCAGGAGGAAAATGACTTGCCCTTAGCTCTTAGTACATGTGAAACTGAAAGCTGGGCCTCCCGAATCCCCTGTGCCAAGCTGCCCGAGCAGGGCCCACTTCCAGCTGACCCTCCGTCAGGGCCTCTCCTTCCTCCACTTGCTCCTGGAGGTCATCACCCCCTTACCTCCAGGAACCAGGTCCCTGCATTTAACTGCTTCAGTTCGGCCCAAGAGAAGTCACTGCTGTGTCCTGCAGCTCGGGTGGGGAACACAGAAGCCACATTGGTTGTCCTGTCCAGGCGCTCGTCATGCATGAGGAAGGGGACTCCGTCGGAGCTGGGAGCACAGGGCATGTTGGGGGAGGACCAGCCTGCTCCCTCCCACCCCGGCATCTCGAGGCCATCCTCAGCCCTCTGCCCTCCAGACAACCTCCCTCACCTGACCATCACATCTGTCTCAAACACAGAAGCCCCACACTCGGCGGTCTTCCGGAGGGACATCAGTGTGTTCTCAGGGGCCAGCTGGGAAGCAAAGTTGGCGTGTTTGTAAGTGTGTATATGGATGTGAGGAGGGGGTAGGGACAACTGTGGCTTTCTCCATGGTGCAAACTCACCATGGGAGCCCCTCGGTGCCCCACCAGCTTGGGCTTGGGGGGGAGTTGTCTGGACTCCATTAGGCACGGTGATGAGATGCCCAGGGGTGCCAGGTAGATAGCCAGGGCTGCGCCAATAAACAGGAGTAGTAACAGCACCTTGGGGCCTGCGGGGAAAGGACAAGGCCAGATGAAATATGACGGGATGGCAGGGGAAAGGGCTCATGGGAAGGCTGGGCTGGTACCTCTTCTCTGAGACCTGTAGAAGGCATCAGCCACTGGCCAGGCCAGGAGGGTGAGCGCAATCACTGCTCCAATATGCAGAAATGGGGCTGTGGCCTGGAGGTAGGAGATGGGAAGTGAGCAGTGGCCCCCTCCGCAGCCCCCCAATCTCCCAGGCTCCTTGCTTTCCCTTCTGGGTCCTTTGCTTCCTATGTGTGGGCAGATGCCCATCCAATGGGGGACAAATGGCTGCTCACCTGCAATGACAAGCGAAGGCTTCTCCACTCCTCCTGCCATTGGATTTCCAACCCCACCAGGGCAGCAGCCACTAGCAGCACAGTCAGTGACAGGAGCCCCTGAGAATACAACCATACATGTGGGGGTGGGGAAGCTTTACCACCTCAGCCTCTGGCCCCCTGGCCTGTGCCTTACCTTGTGAAGCCAGTGGAGGTGCAGAGGCTGCCCACATAGATGAAGGAACAGGGCCAGGAGCTGGGGACAAAGCGGGCAGGAACAGTGAGTGGATCGGAGAACGAGGCTTCCATGGACCCCAGGGTAACCTTGGGAGCCTCTTCTCCTCTCTGGGTCTCACCTTCCTCCTCTGTAAAGTGAAGGGGGTTGGGCTAGGTGCTCCAACTCTCAGAACCTAGGAGCCCAGTGATCTATGAAAGAAGAAAAGGGGAGACCCAGGGGAATGGACTGGACCAGCTGAGCTCAGACCTACCAGCAGCAGGGAGGAATATATGACCAGTACAGAGGCAACGGGCAGCAGCACGAGGGACCAATCCAGCCAGTGTCCCCAGTGTCGAAACAAGAACCTGGGAAGGGAAGGGCCAGGGAGGTTTCCAAATAGGGAAGGTCCCATGAGAGTATTCCTAGGTGTGGCAAGGGAGGGCAGGGGGAAGAAGGGGACACAGTAGAGGTCTTTCAAGGGGACCGCGAAGGGGCTGTGAGGAGGCATTGGTGAGTGGGTGTTGAGGTTTGTAAGGTAGTTGGCTTATTAAAGAACTGGGCTGGGGTGATGGGGAAGAGGGGGGACTGGCCAAGGAAACAGGAATTCTGAGTCCATTTGGGAGTGGGGGTTTGGGGGGGCAGGGAAGGGGGAGTAGGGGTCAGGTCCATGACACACTCATTGAAATTGTGTAGATCATTGAGCAGAATAAGCCCGATGTACAACCAGCCCAGTGACAGGAGGAAGGTGGTGGACAGGAGGCCAAACCAGAGACAGTCACACTGCAAAGGGGCAGGAGGGAGCTGTACTCAGTCATGGAGCCCCAGGACCTTGCCTTCTCACAGGGAAGAGGCAGCTGAGGTTCCCTCGGGCCCCTGGCACTACGGTGCCCAGCCCTGCCCCCAAGTGATTTTCTGGTGCTCCCCACCCACACCCACTAGGATAGGACACCTTGCTGGTAGGCATCTTCTCTTTGGAAGGTTTCTTGCAGTGACAGCTGTACAGGCCGAGGAGGCAGCGGGCCCACACAGAACAGCAGCCGGGAGACTCTGCCATGTTGAAGGCCTGACTAGGTCCTAGGGGAGGGGACATAGCCTCTCAGGCTGATGTGCAATTGGCCTGCCTCCCTCTCTCAGGAGATGAGCATCCTGAAGGGCTGGGCCTGAGTCAGGGGAATGCTCTTCTGCCAAAGAGACTGCCCCAGGGTACAGGCAAGGGACCCAAGGATTGGGTGGCAGCTCTTCCTCCTCCTCCTCCTCCTCTTCCTGGGGGTGGACAGCTGAGTCTGGGGCAAGTCTTCACACTGAAGTGGAGCTGACTTGGGTGGGGCCACTCAGTATAGCAAGTTGGGGCAAGTTTGGCTAGAGAGGAGATAGGTTCCACGTGGGAACCCTCCTCCTCTGAAACCTTGATCTTCTGATCCTTGGCCCAGACCAAACCAAGACAAGGAGTCCAGTTTAGGTGACCCACCAGTCGCTAGGAATGGCATGTTCCACCTCACCCAGAGACGTGACTCAACAGCCCAGCCCTGCCCTACGGCCTCTCAACCCTGCCCTGTCCTGTCCTCCTCCCCCTCCACAGAAGGCTGCAGGTCGGAGTCAAGGAAGGCTTGGGAGGGGGTTGTGGAGAGGGTCGGCTCCTAGTCGCTGAATCAGGCCCTCAGCACCTGGAGAGGCTGCCCTGGAAGCCTGGTGGGGCCCGAAGTCCTGCCAAAGCCAGTCACGAAGCAGCTTCCCTGCCCCTCTCCCCTCCCCTCCCCCCACCCAAAGGGCTCCACCCTTCCAATTGGCGTTGGTTGGTGGGTCGAAGGGCACCGAACATCGGGCTGGGTGTGTTGGGGAAGGGGTGATAGTGGGAGGGGTCCGACTTGGGACTGGTCCCTCCGCCTTCCTTCCTGACCCCCAGGCAGGGGTTGGGGGGACTAATAGGAAGGCAGGCTCCAGCCTGGGCTGGGGGCGGGGTCTCTGTCCTCCGGGTGTCGGTCGGAGTGTATGCATGCCCCAAGGGGACAGGTAGGCTCAGGTGCGGGTCCCCAGTCTGTGAGAGGATTGTGGGTCCCGGAAAAGTGGCCCCCGTCCCTCCCGTCCTAGGGAAGCTGGAGATTGAAAAGGTGAGCCAGGAGAGCCTCCACCTCGGGGCTCTTGGCCGCCCCCCACTCTCCACTCCGCCCTAGGGCGCCCTCCGGGTGCCGCCCCTGGAACCCTGCCGGCCACGCCCCCAGTGACCCCCGACCTCCCGTGATCCCACTCCTCCCCCAGTCTCACCAGCCCCCCTCCCGACAGCCGCCGGCAAACCCCCAGGCAGCACCCCCAGCCCCCAAGAGGCTGTCCTGTCCCGGAGTCGGGGCTGCTCTGAGCCCGAGACAGTGCTGGGCTGAGAGCCTGCTGGGCTGCGAGCCTGGCCGTCTCCCTTCCTAATCCCTTAGTGTCCCGGAGCCCCCCAGCCATCCCCAGCCATCCCCAGCCATCCCCAGCCCGGGCCACCAGCCGCACACCTGGTCTTGGCACAGCTGCCGGCCCACGGAGACTGCTCTTCTTGGGGGAGCGCGCGCGTGCGCGGGTACACACACACACACACACACACACACACACGCACACAGAGCACACACACACACAGAGCACACACACACACACGCGCTCCCACGTTCCTTGCTCTTCAATCCGGGTGGGTCTGCCTCCTGCCGCAGCCTCCTCCCGCAGCCTCCTCCTCCTTCTCTTCCTCCTCCTCCCTCAGCACCCCTAAGTCACAGGTAGCAACGCTATTGCTGCCTACAGGCTGCTGGGCAGGTCACGGGCTAGGGCCGCTGGGCACCCAGCCTGCATGCACCGTGCTGGACTGTGCCGCAGGGAGAAGGAGCGAGGGAAGGTTCAGGCAGTAGAGGATGGAGGCAGCAGGGAGGATGGAGCGAGAGCAGGAGATCCGTCTGCCGGCCCAACGGCTGTCCTATCGGGACAGTCAATGTGGCTCAGGGCTGTCTGAGGAATTCTTTTGTGTTGCTGCCTCCCCTTTCCTCCTCCCGCCCAGTCCCCTACGGGCCAGGCTTTGTCCTGGCTCCAGGAGACAAGGGTTCGCTGAGGAGGGGGGCTGGCGGAAAGCTGGGGGAGGTGGCCACAACTTTTGCAACTTAGCAGTGAAAGGAGGGGCCCAGGGTAGGAAGTGGGGGGGCAGGGTAGTGAGGAAGGCCAAGGGTGACAGTTGAGGGGTTTGGCAGCTGGAATCCCCCTTGGGAAAGATGAGGGGAGCCTGGACATTTTTTAACTCCCAGTCCTCTCCTTCAGGATCTCTGCCCCCATGGGCATGCCAACACAGAGCTGGCTGTTAATCTCTGTGCCCAGTACCCTTTCCCATAGTGGGTCTAGGTTTGGATTGGCGAGGGATCACTCCCCATACCCAACCTGCTGGGGAATAGTTGCTTATGAGACCTGTATCTCCTCCTCCCCACACTGAAGAATGAGTCCATTCCAAGAGGCTGGGGAAGCTGGTAAAGACAGCAAGGGGTCCTGGTGGATTTTCTGAAAGTGCCCAGTGGGCATTCGAGCAATTCTGCTCTGAGGTGTTGGAGGGCTTGAACACCCCACTCCAACTTGAGGCACAAACTATGGGAAGAAGGCGTGGCTTCTCTGGGACCAAGAAGGTCCACAGCCTCCTTCCACCTCATCAGCACTTTGAGCTGAGAGAAGAAACCCTGCCTAGTGCCAGGGGCCCAGCCCCCTTCCCACTCCTATTGTGTCCTGAGAGGCCCAGGCTGGCAGCCCGGGAGGCTCCCCTCTTTCCTTCCACATTAAAATGCAGAGCATCTGACTGCTTGCAGGCAGGGGGTTGGCCCTCACTGTCACCTAGGCTTTCCCCTAGGCCTCACTGTTCATCAGCCTCCTTAGCTTTGAGGGGAGGAAGAACCCTTTGGGTCTGGCCAAGTTAGGGTTGTGTTAGGGCAGAGTGCCTTCTTTCAAAGCCCTTGAGAAGGGGGGAGTGTACCCAATACCGGGCTTGAGAAGCTTCCCCTTAGAGCATGAACTGGAGCCAGGAACTTGGAGCCCTTTCTGCTTTGGGTTTTCCCTGCCAGGCTATCAGTTTGGGGGAGGGGAGGGTTTGTTTGGGAAGACTTGCACTGAAGAGAAGAGAAACCTTGAGCTAGGCCCCGCCCCTTCCCTCCTACCATGTCAATTTCTAAGACAGGCCTGACTGGGACTGCAGGTACCTCTCATTTCAGAGGGCCTCCTTTTTTCTCCTCCCTGATGGGAATATAGCCAGGGAAGTGAGTGTTTCTGGCCATGGCAAGGACCTAAGCTCTTCCCCTTCCCTGTCTTTGATTAATTGGGTCACATCAGTGAAGAGCTAAGGGATCATCAAGTTAGAGTTGGAAGGGAAGGACCTGAGATCATCTAAAGCCAACTTCTTATTTTACAGATAAGGCAACTGAGAACCAAAGAGGTTAAGCAATTTGCCTCAAGTCACACAAGCAGTGATTAGCAGTTGCTAGGACTTCATCCTTGTTCCCATTCCATCCTGTCTTCTCCCACAGATTGGCCCCACTATTATGCTCACTCATTAATCTTTTTTTTTTTTTTTGGTGGGGCAATAAGGGTTAAGTGACTTGCCCAGGGTCACACAGCTTGTGTCAAGTGTCTGAGGCCGGATTTGAACTCAGGTCCTCCTGAATCCAGGGCCGGTGCTCTATCCACTGTACCACCTGGCTGCCCCTTTTCTCATTAATCTTAAATCTTTCTGTATAGACTGACTGCTTCCTTGCTGCCTACACACCCATGTCTTCTCTAATCCTTAAAAACTCTCCCTTGATGCCCACGAATTGGGGAGTGGCTGAACAAGTTGTGGTATATGAATGTAATGGAATACTATTGTGCCATAAGAAATAACGAGCAGGCAGATTTCAGAAAAACCTGGAAAGACTTATATGAACTGAAGCTGAGTGAAGTGAGCAGAAACAGAACAGTGTACACAGTATCAACAATATTATGTGATGATCAACTGTGATAGACTTAGCTCTTCTCAGCAATACAATGGTCCAAGATAATTCCAAAGGACTCATGATGGAAAATGCTCTTCACATCCAGAAAAAATTGATTGAACCATACTGTTTCTACTTTTTTGTTTTTTATTTTTTGAGGTTTTTCCCTTGTGTTCTGATTCTTCTCTCACCGCATGACTAATGCAGAAATATGTTTAATGTGATTGTACATATATAACCTATATCAGATTGCTTGTGGTCTTGGGGAGGGGGGAGGGAAGGGAGAGAGGGAGAAAAATTTGGAACTAGAAATCTTATAAAAACCAATGTTGAAAACTATCTTTACATGTAACTGGAAAATAATAAAATACTTTTATGATTTTGTGATAAAATAATGGGATTTAGCAGATACTCAAAGGCCCACCTGGAGATTAATCTAAACTGATTGAATTAAGTGAGAGTGATTGACTGCTGATTAGCCTACTTCAAGTTAACTAGATTGTAAGCACATCTGGCTGGCCCTTAAGAAGGTATTGTTCTCAGAAGCTAAAAACTTTGAACTTAACTCGAGACCACCTTCAAGTCCAGTGAACCAATGGATTTGGATGATGCCAACCAATCAGCTTGAAGCAGTGTGTAAGGACCTCCTGTGCTCTAAATTGGCCTCTTTGCAACATCTCCCCAGCCTCCTGGTTCTGCCCTATGGGGCCAAGTTTTAATCCCTCCTCCACCAAATGCTTATTTTTAAAATTTTTAGTTACTTCATTAGCTATTTCTCAATTACATGTAAAATTTAAAAATAATTATTTCTTAAAATTTTGAGTCCCAAATTCTCTCCTTTCCTCCTGCCCCTATCCCCGCCTTGAGAAGGCAAGCAATTTGATATCGATTAAACATGTGAAGTCATGTAAAACATATTTCCATATTAGCCATGTTGCAAAAGAAAGCAGACAAAAAATAAAACAAGAAAAATGAAGTTTAAAAAAGTATGCTTCAATTTGCATTAAAATTCATCAGAGGGGAAGCTAGGTGGCGCAGTGGATAGAGCACTGGCCCTGGATTCAGGAATACCTGAGTTCAAATCCGGCCTCAGACACTTAACACTTACTAGCTGTGTGACCCTGGGCAAGTCACTTAACCTCAATTGCCTCACCAAAAAAAAAAAAAAAATTCATCAGTTCACTCTCTGGAGGTGGAGAGCATTTTTCATCACAGGGCCTTTGGAACTGTCTGGGATCACTGTCTTGATCAGAGTAAGCTAAGTATTATTGTACAATATTGCTGTTACTTTGTACAATGTCCTTTCCTGCTTCCGCTCACTTCATTTTGCATCAGTTCATTTAAATCTTCCCAGGTTTTTCTGAAACCACCCCATTCATCTTTCTTATAGCAACAATAGTATTCCCTCACAATCCTATACCATGACTTATGGCAAAATTTGGTTGTCTGGAGATGTTAATCAGTATCGCATGCCAGTTTCATAATGGCATGCTTGCCTGGTTTCTGGATAATGGATGATGCTCCCGCACTTTCCCAGTCACCAATGGAGTGAAGCAAGGCTGTATGCTTGCTCCCATGCTTCAGCATGATGTTTTCAGATGCCTTCAACAAGGACAAAAATGGCATCGAAGTCAGTTACCACGCTGATGGCAAATTATTTAACTTGAAAAGACTACAAGCCAAGACTAAAGTGCAGAGAGTTTGGTGCACGACTTTTTGTTCTGCAGACGACTGTGCACTCAATGCAGCCCCTGAGGCTGAGGTGCAACAGATTGATTCTCTATTTGTACTAATTTTAGCCTAATAATTAACACCAAGAAAACAGAGGCTCTCCACCAGCCAGCACCACACCATCCATATGTAAAACCACTGGTTACAGCAAATGAAGAAGTTTTGAATTCTGTGGATAAGTTCACTTACCTTGGCGGTATACCTTGCAGGTATATCCACATAGATGATGAGGTTTGATGCATGCATGGCCAGAGCTCGAACTCCGCGTTTAGCAGGCTCCAAAGGAAAGTGTAGGAGAGAAGAGGTATTAAGATTGCCTAACAAACTGAAGGTCCACAGAGCACTTGTGCTGACCTCCTTGTTGTATTGCCTGTGAAACCTGGACAGTGTACCAGCATCATGCCAGGAAACTGAATTGCTTCCATGTGAATTGTCTTAGGAAGAAGGTACCGGACACTGAGGTCCTTTCTTGAGCTAAACTGCCAAGCATTCAAACCCTCTGCAGAGAGCACAACTCTGATGGACTGGCCATGTTGTTCAAATGCCAAAAGTACATTTGCTTAAAAGACTAATTTACAGAGAAGGCACAATGTTCACATGGAGATCAGAAAAAGCGATACAAGGACACTTTCAAGGTCTCTCTGAAGAACTTTAAAATCAATTACAAGACATGAGAAATATTGGTACAGGATTGGCCAGCATGATGTGTGTTCATCAAAGAAGGTGCTGTACTCTGTGAGCAAAGCAGAATTGCAGTAGCTCAAAAAAAATATGAGATGCCCAAATTTAGAGACATCTCCACTCCAAATGTTTATATGGAATATTTGTGTCAGACCTATGATAGAACCTTCCAAGCTTCTATTTGGTCTGATTAAGCAGTTGGACATACTGTACATTGATCCCACCATAGCAATGTCATTTTGGTCCTCTTGAACTTGTTCAGCCATTCCCCAATTGGTGGGCATCCCTTTGATTTCCAATTCTTTGTCACCTCAAAGAGATCTACTATAAATATTTTTGTACAAATAGATCCTTTCCCCCTTTCCTTGATTTCTTTGGGGTACAGACTTAGTAGTATTGCTGGGTCAAAAGGTATGCAGTTTGGGGCAGCTAGGTGGCGCAGTAGATAGAGCACCGACCCTGGAGTCAGGAGAACCTGAGTTCAAATCTGGCCTCAGACACTTGACACTTACTAGCTGTGTGACCCTGGGCAAGTCACTTAACCCCAATTGCCTCACAAAAAAACCCAACCAACCAAACAAAAAAAGGTATGCAGTTTTTTTTTTTTTTTGGCTTTTTGTTGGGCAATGGGGGTTAAGTGACTTGCCCAGGGTCACACAGCTAGTGTCAAGTGTCTGAGGCCGGATTTGAACTCAAGTACTCCTGAATCCAGGGCCAGTGTTTTATCCACTGCGCCACCTAGCCGCCCGAAGGTATGCAGTTTTATAGCTTTTTGGGCCTAGTTCCAATTTGTTCTCTAAAATGGTCGGACTAGTTCACAGCTCCATCAACTGCATTAGTGTCCCAAATTTTTCACATCTCTTCCAACATGTCATTTTCTGTCATGTTGGCCAATTTGCTAAGTGTGAGGTGGTCTCTCAGTTGTTTTAATTTGCATTTCTCTAATCAGCAGTGATAAAGTGCATTTTTTTTTTTTTGCAGGGCAATGGGGGTTAAGTGACTTGCCCAGGGTCACACAGCTAGTAAGTGTCAAGTGTCTGAGGCTGGATTTGAACTCAGGTACTCCTGAATCCAAGGCCAGTGCTTTATCCACTGCGCCACCTAGCCGCCCCCAAGTGCATTTTTTTAATGTGACTATATAGTTCTGATTTTTCCTGTTGAAAAGTGCCTGTTCCAGTTTTCTGATGAAGAAACCAAAGCTATCTATTCCCATATGAAAAAATGCTCTAAATCTCTAATGATTAGAGAGATGCAAATAAAAACAACTCTGAGGTACCACCTGACACCTATCAGATTGGCTAAAATGACAAAAAAGGAAAATAATAAATGTTGGAGAGGCTGTGGGAAAATTGGAACACTAATGCATTGTTGGTGGAACTGTGAACTGATCCAACCATTCTGGAGAGCAATTTGGAATTATGCCCAAAGGGCGATAAAGCTGTGCATACCCTTTGACCCAGCAATACCACTTTTGGGTCTTTTGCCCAAAGAAATCATGGAAAGGGGAAAGGGACCCACATGTACAAAAATATTTATAGCTGCTCTTTACGTGGTAGCAAGGAATTGGAAGTTGAGGGGGTGCCCATCCATTGGGGAATGGCTGGACAAGTTGTGGTATATGAATACAATGGAATACTATTGTGCTGTAAGAAATGATGAGCAGGAGGAGTTCAGAGAAACCTGGAGGGTCTTACATGAGCTGATGATGAGCGAGATGAGCAGAACCAGAAGAACATTGTACACAGTATCATCAACATTGAGTGTTGATCTACTGTGATGGACTATATTCTCTCACCAATGCAATGGCACAGAAGAGTTCCAGGGAACTCATGATAGAAGAGGATCTCCAAATCCAAGAAAAAAAAACAAAACAAAGAACTGCGGATTATATTATATATATATATATATATTATATATTATAGATGCTGATTGAACCATATTATTTCTTTTGTTTTTGAAGCTGTTGTTTTTTTTCTATTTTGAGGTTTTTCATCATTGCTCTGATTTTTTCTCTTATAACATGACTAATGCAGAAATAGGATTAATGTTATTATGTGTATATATATATATATATATATATATATATATATATATATATATATATATATATATATATATATATATATAACCTACATCAGATTACCTGCTGTCTAGGGGAGGGGGGAGGGAGGGGAGGGAGGGAGAAAAATCTGAAATTGTAAAGCTTGTATAAACAAAGGTTGAGAACTATCTTTACATGTAAAGGAAAAAAATAAAATACTTTATTAATTAAAAAAAAGAAAAGTGCCTGTTCATATCCTTTGACCATTTATCAACTGGGGGATGGCTCTTATTTTTTATAAATTTAGCCCAGTTCCCTATATATTTGAGAAATGAGGCCCTTATCCGAGAAACTTGATATAAACATTTTTCCTCCAGTTTTCCATTTTCCTTCTCATGATCTTCTCTCTCTCTTGTTTGGTCATAAACTCTTTCCTTATGCATAGATCTGCCAGGCAAATTTCTCCATGCTCCCCTACTTTATATCGCCCTTTGTGTCTAAAATGATTTTATCTATTTTTAATCTTATTTTGGCATACAATATAAGATGTTGGTCTATGCCTAGTTTCTGCCAAACTGCTTTCCAATTTTCCCAGAAATCTGTCAGATGTTCAGTTCTTTTTTTTTTTTTAAGTGAGGCAATGGGGGTTAAGTGACTTGCCCAGGGTCACACAGCTAGTAAGTGTTGTGTCTGAGGCTGGATTTGAACTCAGGTCCTCCTGACTCCAGGGCTGGTGCTCTATCCACTGCGCCACCTAGCTGCCCCCAGAAACTCAGATCTTTGGATTTATCAAATACTAAATTACAGTGGTCATTTACTACTGATTTGTGTACCTAATCTATTCCACTGACCCACCACTCTATTTCTTAGCCAGCACCAGACTGTTTTAATGATTAGTTAGTGCTTTGTAATATAGTTTGAAATCTGGCATGGCTAGGCTGTTTTCCTATACATTTTTTCAGATTTTTTTTTGACATTCTTGACCTTTTGTTCTTCCAGATGAATTCTGTTATTTTGTCTAGCTCTACAAAATAGTTCTTAGGTGGTTTGATTGGTATGGCACTGAATAAGTAAATTAACTTATTTAGCATTATCAATTTTATTATGTTGGCTTGGCCTACCCAAGAGCAATTAATATTTTTCCAATTGTTTAGATCAATCTTTATTTGCATGAAGTATTTTGTGATTATGTCCACATAAATCCCTAGGTTTGTCTTGACAGGTAGATTCCCAAATGTTTTATATTGTCTGCAGTTATTTTAAATGGAATTTCTCTATTTCTTTCTGCTGGACTTTGTTGGTAATATATAGAAATGCTGAGGGTTTGTGTGGATTTATTTTATACCCTACAAGTTAATTCTCTGAAGTAAATCATCATATCTGCAAAGATAGTTTTATTTCCTCATTGCCTATTTTTATTCATGGGTATTGTATTTTGTCAAAGGTTTTTTCTGAATCTATTGATAAAAATTATTGTTTTTGTCACTGATGTGGCCAATTTTTTTGTTCTGTTTTTTAGTAAGGCAATGGGGGTTAAGTGACTTGCCCAGGGTCACACAGCTAGTAAGTGTCAAGTGTCTGAGGCCAGATTTGAACTCAGGTTCTCCTGAATTCAGGGCTGGTGCTTTATCTACTGTGCCACCTAGCTGCCCCTGATGTGGCCAATTATGCTGATAGTTTTCCTAATACTGAACTAGCCCTGCATTAATGGTATAAATCCCACCTGCTCATAGTGTATGATCTTTGTGATATATCGCTATAATCTCCTTGCTAGTGTGAGAAAATAATGAGATTTGGCAGACACCCAGGGGCTCCACCTGAAGACTGATTTGGAATAGATTAAATTGAGTGAAACTGAGAGACTGACTGAGAACCTACTTAAGGTTGATTAAATCAAGACCACACACCTGGCTGGCCCTGAGTGGGGTGTTGTTCTCAGAGGCTGTGGACTACAACATCAACACAAGACCACCCTCAACCAATCAGCTCAAAGGACGGCCCCTTCTGGGGAGGGAGACAGGACTGTGATCACCAGCACCTGGCCCACATCATACATCTCTCAAAGAACCTTAGGAGGATAGAGATGGGGATGAACAAGCTCCTGCTATGAGCAAAAGTCTAGCCATAACACTCAAGTGGACTTCATTTTGACCCGAAATGACAACTCTCTGACACGGTCATCCCTTCCCGTCACTGCCTCACCTCAAGTAGGAGGAAGCAGGAGGTGAGGCTGGCTCCCTGGGTCTGTCTCTTTCGTTCCAGAACTTTGGGTTGGTGGCTGAGGAAAGGAGAAGGATCCTTGTCCATTCTGAACCCTAAGTTAGAAAGGTTTTCTTTCTCAATTCTCTGTACTCCATGTGTTCTATCTTTACTAACTTCTAACATACTTTAATAAATGCTTAAGGCCCCCAGCCTCATACACTTAACAAGCTGTGTGACCCTGGGCAAGTCACTTTAACCCTCATTGCCCTGCAAAAAAAAAAGGGGGGGCAGCTAGGTGGTACAGTGGATAGAGTACCAGCCCTGGATTCAGGAGGACCCGAGTTCAAATCTGGCCTCAGACACATGACACTTACTAGCTGTGTGACCCTGGGCAAGTCACTTAACCCTCATTGCCCCTAGCAAAAAAAGAAAAAAAAGCTTAAGGCCCAAACACTGTTGCTGATTTATAAGTAAATCCTAGCTGGTTGGGGGTGGGGGGGTGGGGAGCAGGTAAGGACAAAAACACACTAGATTTTAATCATTACACTAGTATTTTATTTACAATTTTTGCATTGCTATTTAAGGAAATCAGTCTATAGTTTGTTATATGTTTGTATCATAAAAGGAATTTGTCCACCAAATACTTAAAATAGCCATCTGTCCCCCCCCTCCGATTTTACTCCAGATTAAATATACCCAGTTTCTTCAACTTGATCTTGATGCCTCTGGGCTCTACCAATCCTTCTATGCCTCAGTTATCCTCTTCGGCATTCTCTTTACCTTACCAATATCCTTCCTAAAATGTGCCGTCTACAATTGATCCTTCAGTATAGCCTGATGAGGGTCGAGTATTGGGGGACTGGCACCCTGTTCCAGGAAGTTGTGCCTTTCTGAATTCAGTCAAGGATTGCATTAACATTTCTGGCTGCCATATCACACTGACACAGTTTGTTTCACTGGATTCTAGTCCCCAACCCCAAGCCTCAAGCATGCATTTAGGCCATGAAGGGACAGAAAAACTGATCAACTTTGGTTTTTGCAGTTACAGATAAAAGCCATAAAAGTTTCCAAAGTTGATTTATTCACCCAATATTGACTTAACAAAATGTCATTAAAATTTGCCTCAAGAGCATGAAGGCCAAGGATCTCTATTCCTACCAGACCTAAGCCAGACCTACTACTAGGTCAAGACTACCAACAAGGCCTCATCCCAGGCACCTTCTTGGGATGAGGGCAGACACCTCATATTGATTTCGGTGGCAACAGACTGACTTCCAACCTAAATCCTGGAAAGGGGAAACTTCTCAGCTGACAGATGAACACATGTATGGGGTTTTTTAGGGTTATGGGAATGGCTCAGGGCTCAACAGTTCCAGGCAGCCCGCTCACAACAGAGGTAGCATCTGGAGAGAGAGAAGATACTGGGGGGGGGGGGAAGTAGAAGAGAAGGGAACAACTTTTTCTTTATTATGCAACAAAGAACCAGAAATCCAAAATAGTCACTAAAAGCCCCCTTCCTCAGCACCCTCTAAAGCAGCACAAAGATACCTCCCAGGCTTGGCTGGGGCATCAGGTACCTCTAACTTTAGGGGGCTGCATCCTCCTCACTGATGGAGGTACAACCAGAGAAGAAGCTAGTGGTGCTGCTCAAAATTCGCTTCTTCTTCTTCTCCCCTGGGGCTTTGTTCTCCTGGGATGTGGCTGCAGGGCCAGTCTCTAGAGGGGCAGGGGAAGGAGTCGGCTTCTTTAACTTTGTGACTGACAGCACCTGGCCCACATCACACATCTCTCGAAGAACCTAGGAGGACAGAGATGGGAATGAACAAGCTCCTGCTATGAGCAAAAGTCTAGCCAAAACACTCAAGTGGACTTCATTTTGACCTCAAATGACAACTCTCTGACACGGTCATCCCTTCCCATCACTGCCTCACCTCAAGTCCCGCCAGCCTGAATTTCTTATGGCAGCTCCTACCTTGCTATTGGGAGTAGCATAAACAGGATTGAAGAAGCTCAATCCTGGGGTCACTTCTGTGGGATCCTCGAGCTTGAAGGAGCCTTCAGAGTTCCGTATATTTTCTGTGCTGCTGGATGTATCCTGAGAGACAGATGGACAGGCAAAACGTCATGGTAAGAAGATCTGACTGGCTCCTCCCCAATCGATTAGAAGCAGTATGTTTGCCCAACTCTGCTGATGTTAATATAATTCAGAGCCAGGTATAAAGGTGTTAGCCAACCTATTTTTTTTTAACTGCCAGAAAGGAAAGGGGTTTGAAGACAACTGCTTCCCATGCGCCCCAAAGGCCATCATTTAGCACACTGAGATGTATGCCTACTTCGGACTTCCTCATTCCCACTGAGCATCCCAGGACCAGAAAAGACTTGGATGATGTTTCCAAGGAGTCTGAAACTGGCTACGACTGGGTGGCCACTGAAAGGTCAGAACAGTGTGCGTCTCCTCTTTGAGCTTTGGGCTTGTTGCTTTCCCCAGGTGAACACTGCTATTTTGTCTAGAACTGCACCAGGTCCAGAGTTTTGAAGTACCAGCAAGGACACCTACTCCCTATAGCTGTGACATTAATGCTTGGCTCACAAAAATGCTGGCAATCCTGGTTGGATCAGTGTGTATATTCCTGACAGAGGCAGCTTGTTCCTTTTAGCTCTAAGTGCAGGACCCTAAAAAAAAGTTGCTATCTTGGGACTTACTTTCTAGCTTTGTGGCCACAAACAAGGGGCACAAGGACTGTTGGGAAGAAAGTACTTAGGAAACCTACAGGTTCTATGTAAATGAGAGAAATTATCAACTAAATAGCACCCGGGCAGGGATTACACTAATCAAGACTTTGTATCCTCCCAGCACCCTGCAGAGGGCTTCCTCCAGGCAAATGCTTGAATAATTATGGGAACAGGGCAGCACAAAGAGCCCCATTCAGGCAATCAGATTGGTTGAATGTTTCAAAAAAACCCAGGGGCTGCAAGGTTCCCGATAAAGAAACCTGGAAGAGCCTAGCACAGGACCCGAAGAAATCCCAAAGGAAAAGACTCATTTTAAGAGGGCTTGGTGGCATTGCTCTACTACAGTACTGTGTCCCTCAGCTGGTACATTGGATAGTTTAGCTGAACTAACCTTTGCTCCTTTTATTCTTGGTCAGCCTCCCGCTGAAGAGGAAGTGATAGATTTGGATAGGAGGGTGATGGGTGAAAAAGATCACTACAAAGAAAACTTGGAGAAAGAATCAGGGCAAGGCGGGCAGGTGGTCTGGGTAGGGACAAAGAGCAGAGCCATCACTCACCCCTTGCTGTTGTTCTCGGTTCCTGCACTTGGCAGGGTCACAGACACAGTCTTCTCCACAGCCTGCCTTTTGCTTCCTGCAGCCACACTGTTTGTTTCCACACCAGCCCTTGCAGGAGCACTGCAAAGCAGGAAGATGGGCAGAAGCGGAATTAGAGCAGGAGAAAGTGGAGGGATTTCCCTCCAGAACTGGCTGGAAGGTGCTGCCTTCACAGCCCAAGGCTGTTCTAGCACTGTAATCAATCACCCGGCTGACAAACTGACATTTGTCAAGCACCTCCTGCGCACCCGAGATGCAGGGGAGGACTTGGCTTCTTCCACATCTGGCCAAGCTTAAGTGGCCCTCAGCACCTGTTTCAGCCACCTTTATGGCCATTGGCAAAACTTGTTCTCATCCGTATGTTCTATCAGGGGAAGTCTTCACATACCTGGGTCAGACATCCTCCTAACTCACGGTCAGGTCTGAGGCCCACCTGTTACCCTCAACCTGGTTTAGCCTGTCTGCTGAGACTGTCTCAGGTTTTACTGGGGTGTGGCCGCTGTGCATGCTTCTTGTAACCACACGTGAGAGTTGGGAGACAGGTGGTCACCAGAGGTGGAGAGGCATCCTTGAAAAGGGTCTGGCAGCCCTCGCACCAGAGGGGCTAGTCCTCCTGAACAGTAAGTCCTCCTTGCAATGAGCTTACATTTTAATAGGGGAGACAAAAGTGCATATAAAAATATACACAGCATAAATATACAGTGAATACAAAGTAGTTCAGTACAAGGTAGTTTGGGAGAGAAGGCACGAGCGTTAGCAATTGGAGGGGGTGGGAAAGGTTTCCCATAGAAGATGGTACCTGAGCTGCACCTCTACAAGGGAGAGAAGATAAGGAAGGACTGAATTCCAGGCATGGTAAATGGTAAATGGTCAGTGCAAAGACACAGACAGAGATGGGAAATGGAGTAAGTATTATGAGTGAGGAACAGAGAGAAGGCTGGTTGGGCTGGAGTGCAGTGTGGGAGAGTGAAAGCCAGTGAGGATGGAAAGGTCACTTGGGGCCAGCTTGTATAAGGTTTGAAAAATTAAACAGGAAGCACAGTACAGTCTTACATATACATGTGTGAGTGTATATGTGTTTGTGTGTGTCTTTATAGATATCTATGTATATGACTAATTGTATAATTGACTAATTGTAGCCTTCTTTGGGGGAGGGAGGAAGAGGGGAAAAAAAGTAAAAAGCGACAGCAGAGAACAAAAGAAAACGTACAAGGAAGCATAGAAAATCTGGGCAGCTTTGAAAACAATGTGTATGTACATTTTCCTCAAATGGAAATTCATTGTTTTAACATTGGATCCTCTCCTATGTTCTGCTTCATACATGGCAATTTTTTTTCTTTTTTCATTTTGTATTTAAGTTTAAAACAAATAACCCCCCCCCCAAAAAAACCCCTAACCAAACCCAAACCCAAAAAACTAAACAGAACTCTATATTTTATTTTGGAGGCAAAAGGAAGCCTCTGGAACAAAGTGGTTTCAGTAGGAACTAAGGTGGGAGGTGTGTGTGTGTGTGTGTGTGTGTATGTAGAGAAGGGTGACACCTGTTATGAAGGCAGAAAGGGCAAGAATGGACAACTGATTTGGAAATGTGGAACACAAGATATTATGGGAACTGGAAGGATGGTGGTGTCAGACAGAAATAGGGAAGTCTGGAAGAATCAAGGGTTTGGGGGGGGAACGACCTTGAGTTTGGTTTAGGAGACATATAGTTTGAAATGTCCAATAGGCCACTGGTGACTGAAACTCAAAAGAGGGGCTGAGGGTGGAGATACACAGGTACATAAAGATGGTAGTTAAATCCATGAGAGCTGATGAGATTGCCAAGAGAGAAAATATAGAGATGGAGAAGAGCAGGTGGTATAGGCCAGGACCTTGGTGAACACCCAGTTAGAAAGCATGCTACGGATAAGCGGGCAATAGTTACTGAGGAGCAGTCAGCAAAGACGAGGGAGTACCCAGGAGGAGAAGGTGCTTAACAGTGGCAAATGCAGCAGATAGCAGATGAGGACAGAGAAAACATCTGTCAGGTTTAGCAACTGAAAGAACAACAGTAACTTTGGAGAGCAGTTTCAGTTGAGTGAAGAGATCAGAAAGCCAGACAGCAAAGGACTGAGTGGAAAGGCAGAAAGATCCACTACAGCTACTGTAAGACCAAGTGAATGGTGTTATTTAAGACAGAAGAGCAGGCTTTTGGACATTCCATCCTATTACACCTCAATACTTCATCCTAGAGAATTTGGAAAAAAGCCATGCAATCCAGGAAGCTAGAAGTTCAGTTTAAAGGACATTTTCCCTCTTCACTTTCAAGCCTAGTAGGAAAAAAATGGGAAAACTCCCCTATCTTAGTCCAAACTTCATCCTCTCAATCCTCCTAACCCCAGGTTTTCTTGCACTAGCCTGTGTGATATCCTGTACTGTGAACTGCTAAGAGGCTAAGGGGCAGCAGACTGTTATGTTGGGCTTATGTCTAGCTCTACGTATCTCAGTTCTCATCTATAAAGTAAAGATCAGAATATCTTCAAAGTGCTTAGCAGCAGCCTGGAAAAAAGACTGACAAACACCACCCCAGGTTCCATGATTCCAAGCCTATTATAAAATACATGCTCTAAGCTAGTCTTACTTCGATTCACAGAATATTAGAGCTCGAAGGGATCTATTCCAAGCCTCTCATTTTAGTGACAAGAAAGCAATGGCCCAATAGTGTGGGCGGGCAGCCTCAGTCCTATTACTTATTACCTTTGATTACAGACAAGTCGCTGGAGCTCTCTGGCCTTCGTTTTCTCTAGCTACAAATTGAAGCTAACAATACCCATACAAGATTTGTTGACATGTGCGCTGTTATCCATGCTCAAGATCACTGAGGTGATAGGTGGCAGAGCCAAAAGAACTCTACTAGTTTGCACTGCCCAGTCATTAATAGCTCTTGGTCACAGGCAACATGGCTAACATGGGGCAGCTGGATGATTCAGGGGATAGAGTGCTGGGCCTGGAGTCAGGAAGACCCATATTCAAATCTGGCTTCTGTTTGATTCTGGGCACATCATTTACCCTCTGTTTGCTTTAATCCACTAGAGAAAGAAGTGGCAAACCACTCCAGTATCTTAGCCCAAAAAATCCCTCGGACACGGGGTCACAAAGAGACAGATACGCCTAAATAACGATGACAACAAAACCACGTGGCTAAATGACCAACTGGCCTCCTGGGGTGACTGGATAAGTCACCACTTTAATATTTATCCTGTCCAGGTTCCTATTGAAGATGCACATACACCCTATGTTGAAGCCATAGAGAGGAGAAGATCCAAACTTTGGACAGCTTTTTACTAAACAACCTGGCTTCTAGTGTCCTCCATCACTCATCTCCCTGGGACTCCTTCCCTCTATTCATTCACGGGACCTTTTTTCCTGGTACATTTGACTCCTGTGCTCTAAAGACCTGCTGTGTGCCCTTCCTGAAATGCCCTCCTCACCACCTCAGCAAAGGTTACAACACTTACCTCTCCCCTCATGTCTTCTCAATCTATCCCCTCCTGGCTCTAAGCTTCTCTTGGCATGTAACTACCCTTAGGTTTTATGAACTACTGAGCTCCTTAAAGACAGGGGGAGTTAGTTGTATTCCCACTATACCCCAGTCCAAGTGATATTCAATAAAGTGTGATTAACAGCAAGGTTCTAGACTACAAGAGCCTGCTGTATACACTGCCAGCTCCTCTCTGGCACTATGGGAGTTGTACAGGAAGCTGATTGCTGTCGAAATGAAAGAGCCTCCTGGAAAATCAGCTGTTCTCATGAGGGTCAGCAGGAATGAGAATGAACTATACCCGATGGATGAAAGAAGGGCCAAGCAGCCCCACTGGCACCAGGGAAGAGCAGTAGCTGGTGAATGGACAAAGGAGCAGCTCAAAATGGCCTTCAAACTGTCGACTGAAAACTATGTAAGTATGGGAATTAGGCAAAACCAGATGATTACTGAACAAAGGATGTCGTACTGACAAGTCAGATTGTTCCTGAATGGTCTTGACCTGGCATATGGACTCCTGATTCATCATTCTTCTGAAGTCAGTCTTCCCTTTCAACCAAAGATGGAGAATCAGTGGGGAAGAACTGGGTGGAGAAGAGAAGGCTCCTGCCCAAGTTCTGACTTGACATTTTCAAATCAGCTGCAATGTAACCATGTGGAACATCTACTTAGACAGACTTTGAACTGCAACTTGAAGGCAACTAACAGTCAACTCTTGACAGATTTCCACACTAGTCCCAGGCTCTGTAGAGCTGGCTTAATAATTCCTCAGGGAGAGGTAGGTCTCTTAATAGGGTTCTAAGAGAACACAATAATGGGGAAAGTTGGCTTGGCTCAGTCCCAGCTCAGATGCTTCATATGCTGTGAAAGCCAGGATCAAGGACTGTGGCCAGAGAGCTGGGGAAGTGGCTCTCACCCCTTGCACGCTCTTCTTGGAACCTTTGACTAATTTTTTTGGCTTCCACTCATCATCGTCCTCATCGTTATCAGCTTCGCTCCCAGAGGGCTCTGTATTAGATTTCAGATCCTCAACTTCCATGGTTCGCATCATGACCTTTTCTTTAGTTGGACGGGAAGGCCTTGGCTAAGAAGAGAGAAGGTTATAGTTATTATATGTTTAAGGTTAAACTAAATAAACAGGCGCCACATCCTTTCTGGCAGCTGTTAGCAGCTACGTTTTCAGAGCAAAGTCTTTCTACTCCTTCAAGTATATTTTACTTGGCTTCTTGAACTAGGATAATTCTGCTTGAATCTTTGGGCCCACAGAATCCTAGATGGAATGGAAATGGGAGACTGACATATCTGAGGGAGTACTGAAGGGTTTCATGATCTTCTGAGACAAGTGGCTCTGGAGAGACAGCTGAATACTCCTCCTCCTCCTCCCCTCAGAGGCTGGAATGGAGGCCCCCTCTCCAAGCACTGCTGCCAGGGGCTCTTCTCCAGATTTCCTTGGACAGTTCAGGGCAGTAGTGATGCTGGGATATATATGGGCATTGTGCTTTATAAAAGGAGTTCTGGGACTCTACTGGCAAGTTTAGAACCCACTGTCCCTACACTCACAAACCAGGGGTATGAGATGGCAGCACTGCCATTAACTTTGGTACCTTGGGTGGGATATACTCAAAGGAAGAATCTGGAGACAGAGTGGCAACCTTTGTCAAGTGAAGTTTCTGCCCGCTGACAACTTGTAGAAGGTTCAGTTTCTGTTTGAAAAGACAAAGCTTGCATGAAGTATTAGGCAGCTTTTGAGTGCACAGCTAAAATAAAGATTATTCACTATCAAGTGAGCTTTGACCTCCTCATGTTTTAAATCTTGGTAAAGTCATGACAAGGCCATAGCAAAAGCTGGTTGAAGGCCTTCCACTTTCCCAGATCGGAATTAGATTTAGACAAGGGCAAACTCCAAAATTCTGGTTCATTCCATTTTGAAAAAACCAAACCAAAAAACCAATCCACATATATGTGTATGTGTGCACGCATGTGTGTGTGTATGCACACACGTATACATATATATGTATAAATAGATATATACATATATACGTAAATACGTCTATGTGTGTGATCTAGAAACTCAAAACACAGAACAAAGTATAGTCATACAATCATCTTGAGGGCTATTCTTAAAGAGTTTCAGCTTTAGCAGCAACCAGGGCTTCCCAGATCTCACCCGGGAGTGGGAATCCTACCTGCTTGATGGATTCATTCTCTTGAAGAAGCTGCTGGTTTTGCTCACATACTTCTCGCATCTTCTCGAGTTCTTCATCCTATTTCCAGGGTAAGTGGGGTTTAAGTAAACAACTCACATGGATAAAAATACACTGCTACAAGGCTGTTAGTTGTTACCCACCAGGCAACGGAACCAGCAAAAAGCTTATTCTGCCTCTGGGAGCAATGAATGCTAGTCCTTAACCCATTGTTCTCGGCAGCCTTGACTCTAATTCTGGCAGCCACACAACTTTCCACTGCCTAGCCCCGTCAAGGATGCCTTCGCTCTTCTTGACTGTGTTCCAGCCTTATTTTCCCCTTATCTGAATGAAGAAGAAACCTGTGAAGACTTGGATTTATTTTCTGAAGCCCGGAGAAACTTGGTTTCACAGCCTCAACTAGGAGAATATTATACCACATTGTACCTGGGTGGGGAGTGAGACTCAAGGAAATCTAAAAGATGAATTCAGGTAGGGGGAGAAAGTCTAGATTGGGAAGAAGTTAAGCATGCCAACATGTCACTACAGGGTGTGGTAACCTCTGGAAGAGATGCAGACGTAAGGCATTTTGCAAACACGCTGGGTCCTAGTTAAGAGCCAGTTTAGAAACACAGAGTAGCAATGGCCCCAGGTTGGCAGGTGACTGTGGGATGAGCTTACTTCCTGGGCAATTATAGCTCCACTGTCCTTCATCCTAAAGATGGCTGAACTTTCAGCATATTTTGTGTGCTAGCATAGCAAGCTAATGCTCAATAGGTGATGTTGCCAGGAGTGGCAGGCCTCAGGTGAAGTTCAGTACTACTCACTCTTTATCTTGGTTATTCCAAAAGGTTACAGTATTCAGTAAGTCAGGAAGCTATATGGCTGTAGTGACAGTCAAGAAAGCAGATCCTAAATGACAATATACCCAATGATAATGAGAAGGAAACACCGGCCCTGCATTCAGGAGGACCTGAGTTCAAATCCGGCCTCAGACACTTGACACTTACTAGCTGTGTGACCCTGGGCAAGTCACTTAACCCCAATTGCCTCACTAAATAAATAAATAAATAAAGATAGATTTTTAAAAAGACAATTAATGCCGTTAGTATGAAAGCCCCAAAGTCCTAAGCACTCATCCTTTCTGTTTCCCTCTTGCTAACTACAAAAGCACACAGTGGCATTCATTCCACAAGCACTTATTAAGTATTTATTATATTGAAGGCACTGCCTTTGAGCAGCTTACAGTCTAATAAGTCAAATAAGTCTGTTCAAGGTCATTTAAGGAGAAAGAGCACACTAAACAATAGGGAGATGAGGAAAGATTGCCCAGAGGAGGGGGCACAGAGGCTGGCGGTGAGGAGGGAGTACATTCTAGGCATGAGGGGCAGCTTGCACAAGGGCAGGTAGGAAGAAAATCAAATGACGAGTGCAGGGAAGAGCTGAGCTTGACTTCAATCAGGTGGAGTCCCTGGAGTAGTTTTAATGAACTGTTTTGCAAGTGTGACTTGGTCAGGGGTTGGTTCGTGTGCTTCCTGGGATTTCATCAATAAAAAACCAAGATACTGTAGTAGAAGCTACTGGGAGACCTTACAAAGGGGCACCTGCTCACAATGATGCCTCACACAGCAAAGAATAAATCCATCTCATTCTCTGCCAAGCCTGTGGAGCCCAGCCCTGTGGACGGCCACTTTCTCACAGTACCTGAAACTTCAGCCTGTCAAGCAGCTGCTGCTCCCGTTCACTGATGGATTCTTCTAGCTGTGTCTTTACGGCTTGGTTTTGCTGCAATTGGCTAAGAAGATAGAGTACCTAGGGAAAGACCAAATCTTGAATGGTGAATCATTCATAGATAAGAAACGTTCAATGGGTTAATGCATAAGAAATGTTCAATGGGTGCTCAAAGAAAGAAAGACACTCGAGGTTATCCCGAATGCTGATCTAGGCAATCTCACAGTGGATCTGGGGGAGTGTACGCTATTCTTTTGCAGAGAACTAGCTCTGGGATGGGACATGGGATCAGCCCACTGAGCCCTAGGCACAGCCCTGGCTCTGAATAGTTGTTCCTGGGAAGGGTGTGTGCAGGTGGCTGCTTCACCTTATCCTGATGCAGCTGTTCTAGCTTCATCAGCTCCTCCTGGAGTTCACTCTCCATCTCAGCAGTGTGATTTCGTTCCTCAAAGAGCATCTTTTGCAGGTCAGAACAGTTGTCCTTGCTCTGTTTCAAGTTGCTTTCAAGTTTGCTGTTCTGTACTTTAGAAGAGACCAGCTAGAAGGGGCACAAAAGATCAATAAATCCAGAGAACTGCCAATTTTTTATGTGCTGGGCTGGGCAATCGCCATTTCCCTAAAATGAACAATGGGCATGGATGTCTTTTAGTCCAAGTCTATGAACTTGGCTAGGGCACTGTCAACTGAAATATCTGAAGATTATAAGAAGCCTGTAGAGGGTTGTAGTTTTGCTTCCTGTCTCCAAGCAGGGCTAGGACCAAGAGCTTAGAGCACCACACAAGTTGAGGCAAACCTTCATGCACAATTGTCCCATTGCACCCTCTGTGCTCACATGTTAAAACATGTATGTGTTGGCCAAGACTGTATAAGTGGGTCAGGTCCACACATGTTTCTTCAGGGGTATCATAAATCCTACTTCACTTTTATTTCAAGGCCTCTACCATGAACTGAAAAAATTTTAGAACATTAATCAGGATTCTTTCATGAGATTAAATTGATTAACCCAAGCCAATCAATAATAAATAAGCATTTATTAAGAGCTGATTAACTTGCCAGGCACTATGCTTAATGGCTGGGGATAAAAGAAAAAGCAAAAACAACCCCCCATCTCAAGGAGCTGACATTCTAATTTGAGACAACATATG
Source organism: Dromiciops gliroides (assembly GCF_019393635.1). Taxonomy (NCBI): domain Eukaryota; kingdom Metazoa; phylum Chordata; class Mammalia; order Microbiotheria; family Microbiotheriidae; genus Dromiciops; species Dromiciops gliroides. The sequence continues at coordinate 2,680,465 of NC_057867.1, read as the reverse complement.
CCCCAATCAGTAGATGCTGGGAGAAAAAGGGAAAAGACCTCCTGCAGAAGCTGGCACTTGAGGTGAATCTTAAAGGAGTCAGTTTGGGAGGGGTGAGCATGCCAGGCATGGGTGGGGCTGGGGGGCAGTCAGTGCCAAGGTATGCATTGTATACATAGATAGGTATACACAATAAGCTACCTACAGAGAAGGAAGAACCTTAGAAAGAACTGAGCAAGGCCTCCCGGAAGAGGTGGTGCTTGAGCTCAATGAGTCTTAAAAGAAGCCAGAGACTCTAAGAGACAGAGGTTGGAAGCAAGAGAACTCCAGGCATAGGGAAAAGCCAGCCCAAAGGTGGAGAGACAGGAGATGAAGTGGCCTGTACAAGAAAATAGCAGCTAAGCCAGTATGGGCATATTGGAGGGTGCACGGAGCAAGTCAAATTGAGGAGAACAGGGAATGCAAGAGGGCACAAATTGGCGAAAAGCTGGAAATGCCAAAGGCTCTTTGATCCTGGAAGCAATAGGAAGCCTTGGGAGATTACAGAGTGAGGAAGGTGACGGGTCAGATTTGCAGTCTGGGGCATCTGGGTGGAGGCTGGCCTGGAGAGAAGCCTGAAGCAGGGACACCAAATAGGAGGCTATTGCAGTAGTTCAGCTGAGAGCTAAGGAAGGCCTGAGCTGGGGAAATGGCTGTGAGAAGAGTGATGTTATAGAGAGAAAAAGAAGATCTGGCAACCAATTAGCTACAGAAGTGTAAACAGAGGAGCAGAGGATAACATCAAGGCTGAAAACATGGGAGAACCAACGACCCATGCCCTCAACAGTAACAGAGAAACTCAGAAGAAAGAAGGGTTTGGGCACTTAGTGGGGAGGGAGAAATCCAATTTGAAATGTGAAACAGGCAGCTGGTGATATGGGGCTAGAGCAACCAGGGCTGGATTATAATCTGACTTGAGAATCACCTGCACAGAGATCACTAAGAGAGCCAGTATAGAGTGAAGAGAAGAGGGTTTAGGGGGCAGCTAGGTGGCACTGCAGTGGATAAAGCACTGGCCCTGGATTCAGGGGGACAAGAGTTCAAATCCAGCCTCAGACACTTGACACTAGCTGTGTGACCCCAGGCAAGTCACTTAACCCTCATTGCCCTGCCAATAAATAAATAAAAAATAAAATCAATACATTGGGAAGAAATTCATGGCAGAAATAATGAAAAACATGAGTTCCTCCAAGGTCAGGCTGGGATCTCTCTAGATTTAGTTCAATTGAAGAGGATTTAGGACAGAGCCTGGGGGGGGGGGGGTAGGGAAGTGGGGTGGAGAGAGCCACACCTACTGGTGGTATGCACTTATTAGTAGATGTGATGTGGATAAAGATATGGCAGGAGGAGAACCAGAGAGGAGAGGTTATGCAGGAAATCGAGAAGGTGGTCAACAGTGTCTAGTACTGCAGAGAGGTCAAGAAGGACTACAGGCAAGAGGGTTTTAGAGCTGGCAATTAAGAAATTCCCAAAGAGAGTAGTTTCAGTAGAATGATGAGGTTGGAAGCCAGACTGTAGAGTATTTAGAATTGAGAGGAGAGTAAGTAGTGATAGCTGAGAAGGTGAGGAGAAATCTATCTGGCAGGCATGGTATAGCACCTAGTATTTTTGAAGGATGGGGGAGACAGGTATGTTTGTAGGCAGCAGAGAAGGAACCCATAGGGAGAGACTGAATATTATTAGAGAGAATGGGGATGAGGGTGGGGTCCATCTGCTGAAGGAGATAGGACGGGATGAGATCGCATATAGAGGGGCTGGCTTTGGCAAGAAAAATAAATTTTCAGATGGTGGTAATACTTCCAATTGTTATTTCTGACTCTTGTCTCATGTGAAAACGCCTAAAATTGGAGGTGGTAACAGGCACTTAAGCCAATTTAACCAAACCAATTTATACCATCTATGCTCCTATCTCTTGTTTGAACCTCAGTCAAAATGGAACAGGTGACTCTAATTTCCCTTAGACTAGCCTAACATGTACACCAGAGGAGTCCATCCTTGGCCATCTCATCCTTAATCTAGGAATTGGGAACTTTCCTAAAAAAAAAAAAAAAAAAGAGCCTAAATCCCCCATCCTCCAAATCCCCCCTGGAAAGGCCCAAATCTGCTAACTGGCACTGCCCTGAGTTTCGTACGTCATGCTGACCTAGTACTGCCATGTTTTTGAAGAGCCAGGCCTGTACCTGCACGAAATTGCCTAAGCATCTTTCTTTTTTCTTTTTTTAATAAAGTATTTTTTTTTCCTGTTACATGTAAAGATAGTTCTCAACTTTTGTTTATACAAGCTTTCCAATTTCAGATTTTTCTCCCTCCCTCCCCTAGACAGCAGGTAATCTGATATAGGTTACACACACACACACACACACACTAAACATATTTCTGCATTAGTCATGTAAGCATCTTTCTTATACTGGCTTCCATCACAAGGCTTGGCCTTGACGGCCAATCTCATTTATTGTTCTCACGTCGAAGTCAAGCACAACAAATAAACAATCTCCCAACATCCCATCTCCATTCACACAGCCATGCTCTTAACTCCCAGTAAGCAGGGAAGCTTACCTCTCCTATCAAGTATTTGAGAGCACACTTTGCCTCCAGAATGGTTGCGATATTTTCCCAGCGGTGCTTTGCCCTATCTTCATTGTCTGCATCCAGCAATTTCTGTTGCAGATCAGCAATTTGGGCACTCCTTCGAAAAAGAAACAATGGCTTTCACTGCTATGTTGCCTGAAGACTAAGGAGAAGAGAACTTAAGGAGGCAGCATGGCATAGTGGAAAGGGCACTGGATCTGAAGTCCAGAAAATCTGGGTTCAAATGCTGCTTCAGACATAGACTAGCTGGCCTCTTGTCCTCAGTTTCTTCATCTGTAAAATGAAGGTGATGGACCTGGTCTCTAGGGGAGTCAGCTGCACGAACCCTGAGGAGACTCTTCTAACAATCCGTGAAATCAAAGAAATACATCTCTCTCTATCTGGGTATAGATCATTGATGAAGTCTCATTACAACAAACTCTTAAAATTACACAAATTCTTTTTGCAACGAATGAGACTTCAGCTCTCTATAAACGTGCAATTACTTCTAGCCACATCACCTAGGACGAAGACCAAACTGAACAAGCACACAAGGTTTGGGTGGGAGGTCTGAAAGAACTGCCCAGCCATGTGACTGGTTTGGTAGCCCTAAGCCCCCCACTATTACCCTAGGCTTATGTGACATGGGGCCAGTCTGAGGTATCACATGGCCCAACAGTGTCAAGAGTAATTTGGATAAATGTGGCTGGCCCAGAAAACTGTCTAATTTTATTAAAAAGTGCCCCCGCCCCCCCATTAGCTTAGTGGCTGACATCTGATGTGACTTATACCACGAGGAGAGGACTGAGAACATTCTTTGGTCCTTTCATAATCTGTCAACGAACTAAGTACTTGGTGACTATGATCACCTCAGCTCCTACAACTGGTTCAGCAGTCGGCTAGTTAGGGGCTGTAGGGGCTACAAAGGAGACATTGTCTCTACACTTAGAAAACAATATTGAGGATTTCAGGTAGATGATATAAATGCACATGAAACAACTAGTAAATACTATACACAATTAAGTTAGTAAAGGGCAACATAAGGACCCAGGATCAAAGAAGCAGTGTTAATGACTCCAACTTTTGTTGGATTTCCCTCCCTTCTTCCACTTTCTCTGAACTCCGTACAATTTAGCACTTAAGTTCCTCCCATACTTCAAAACCAAGCTCAAGGGTCATCTTTGTCAGGAAGCCATCTCTGCTTAAACTGTTTGCACACTCCCTCCAGGTCCTGCATCAATCTACTCAGATGCCTCACATTCATTCATACTTGAGAGCAAGGCCTATGCCATCTATTGAGCTACTCATGCTTAATGTTCTGGGAAAACCAGGCACTCAAATATTTATGATTTGTAAAGGCTAAGAAGCAGCAGGCACTGTTAGATGTTAGATATGACTCCTTTTAGCTTAGTCTATCCTCCTAAGTAAATAAAAAAGATTACCATAAAGTTCTTCTAGCTTTCTAGCTAATATGACTGCAGCACTAGCCTAGAAGACTTGGGTTCTAGTCTTGGCTCTATCACTGACCTGATACGTAACCTTGGAGAAGTACCTTTTGCTCTGTTTCTTTCTCCATAAAAAGAAAGGCTTGGGTGACACCATCTTTAAAAGTCCTATCCAATATTGGGTTCCAGAGATATCCTACTCTGACTCCTTTAAAGTCTTCTCAAGGATTCGGGTGGTTTTTAAATTGGCTCTACATTTCAGAGATGTCATGATCTTCCACCTTTACAAACGAGGCCTTGCACACAAAAGCTGTTGAATTTCCTTAGCAATTCCATACAGTCAGAAGAAATCTAGTTTCCAATTTGAAACCAACTATGCATCTTTACAATGTTTTGGGGACAATCCTCTTACCTGAGTTCCATCTCAGTCTCCAGGCTCTCTATCTGTTTTGTGACAGAATCATCTGATTCACAAGCTTGCAGATCAGCAAGTGAATAAGTCCGCCTCTGTAGGGAAGAATTGAGGGGTTATAGGAGGAGGATCGAAGAAGCAGTGTCTAGCTCATTTATGGTATTTCAGTGATCAAATGGATCAACAACTGTAAAGAACTTTGCTAACCTTACAGTACTATGTAAATGCTAGCTATTTTGTTATGATTTATTTCTGGACTTTTTCTTCATTTTCCAGATTGTTTTGATAACTGCTTTATAATACATTAAAAAATTTGGAGTGAAGGGCCATCTTTACAAAGGTAAAGCCTCACCCAAGTCAGACCTCCAGGTATCTTCTGAATATTATCAATTTGTTTTTTTCATATAAATTTATCTCTATAAAGAAATCCCTTGGTATTTTATTAATATTGAATTAAAAACACAAATTGATTTGGAGTATTTGTCATTTTTACTTTATTAATATGACTTACTCATGGACCCTGAGTATTCCTCCAATTTAGATTTTTCCTTTGCTTCAGTCATAGTTTTATGATTGTCCCCATGTATCATAGGGAGGTTAATACCCAAATAATTGACATTTGTTACTGTAAACAGGTTTCCTGTTTATGGTTTTAAAAAATATTGCTAGTAAATAAGAAATATAAAAGGTTGTCATGGGTTACTCTTGTATCTTGAAATCTTGCTGAACTCATTTACTGCCTCCATTAATTTTTTGATCGATACAAATGGATTTTCTAGATATCCTATCATTTTATCTGTAAATAATATTTTGATCTTGTCACTTCTAATGCTGATTTGCCTAGTAATTGTTTCTTGTCTTACTGAAGTTTGAATACTATGTCAATTAAAAGCAGTGAAAATAGACATCCTTGTTTTTAGTGGGAGTATTTCTCAACTACATATTATGTTGGCTCCTGGGGTATAAACATTGGATTTTATCAAAAGTTATTTCATACACAAATATAATCACATTTTTAGGGGCTTTCCCCCCTTTATATATTCTATCATACTAAGTTTTCCTGATATTGAACCAGTCTTGCATATCAGGTACAAACCCTGCTTGGTCATTATGAATGTTTTTGAAGTATTTGTTTAATACTGATAGTGTAGTCTGTGACTTAGTCTCAATTGCCAGAAGCAATTTTATTTAATTTCTCATTAATCTCTAAGCCATTTCTAGCTTGGAGAAAGACATGATGGAAATTGGCCTATTTCTCCATGCCTTTCACCCTGACTCTCTGCTCCAAGACAATTTGAAGTGACACTTAAGAGAATCCTGAACAAGAAAAGAACATAATATATTAAAATAAAGTTTGGGGTTAATATTTCCGAACTACTCTACTCAGTGCCTTCCAAGATGGCAAGGACTGAAAAAGTTCCTTCTAATGATCAAAATTTTAACTTTGAATGTGCAAAGAGGACACTGCCCTTGGGAAAGCTGTGCAGCCAATCAGTGGGTGGCTAAGAGTTAAATTTGGTCCTCATCATTAATCCATTTCAAAGGGAGGTCTTTATTTTTGTTCTTCTCACTTTCCTAAAGGGAAAAACCTGCAGAGAGTTTTAGACTGGAGAAATAGTTTTAGAGAACAATTTTCAAAAGATGAAGCGCAAATTGTTAACAATTTACTTGAAACATCACTAAAAACTGGAAAAAACAAGAAATTAAAACCCTCTAATTAAACTCCAAAATAGAAAATTTGAAAATAAGAGATTAACAAAACTGAAAGGAAAAAAAAAACCTCAAACATTGACTTGATTAAGCTAGGAGCTATTAAAAAAAAATCAATAAGATAAAATGAGTAATTAAACTTTTTTAAAAAAGGAAAAGGATAATCAAGTTATTAGCAAGAAAAATGAAAAAGGTGAATTCACAGCAAATGAAGCAATGGAGGAAATTAGTAGAAATTATATTGCCCATGGGGGCGGCTAGGTGGCACAGTGGAAAAAACCCTGGATTCAGGAGGACCTGAGTTTAAGTCTGGCAGACACTTGAAACTCACTAGCTGTGTGACCCCGGGCAAGTCACTTAACCTTCATTGCCACACCCCTCCCCCCCTGCCAAATTATATTGTCTAAATTTTGTCAATAAATCCGACAACAAAACAAAAAGGATGAATATTTGCAAAATTGCTTGGATTAATAGAAGAAACAGAAAATGATAATAAAGAAATGCCTTAAACAACCCAATTTGGGGGGGAAAACCCCAAACAAATCATAAATGAGCTCCCAAAGAAAGAAGCCCTAGAACCAGATAAATTTACAAGTTCTATCAAATAGTCAAATAAAAATGAATTCTCACAGTACATAAGTGGTTCGAGAAATAGCCAAAATCTTTCTATGAAACAAATATGATCCCAAGGGAGAGTCAAAATGGAGAAAAGAAACTATAGTGTCTAATATCCCTAATCAACACTGGTGTAAATGTTAACAAAGATTATAGCAATATGTTGAGAAAGATTATACCCTCTGATGAGGTTGGATCGCAGATATCAGGAAAACTATCAACCTATTCAGGAACACTATTCAACATAATTGAACATATTTAATAATAAAAACAACAAAAAACATGATTATATCAGTAGTTGCAGAAAAGGCTTTTTTTTTTTTTTTTTTTTTGCAGGGCAATGAGGGTTAAGTGACTTGCTCAGGGCCACACAGCTAGTAAGTGTCAAGTATCTGAGGCCGGATTTGAACTCAGGTACTCCTGAATCCAGGGCCGGTGCTCTATCCACTGTGCCACCTAGCTGCCCCAGAAAAGGCTTTTGATGAGATACACCACTCATTCATTTAAAAACAAGCCAAAAACCCCACATGCATAAATGAACCTTTCCTTAATGTGGTAAATAGTGTTTATCTAAAATGAATAGCCAGAATTATATGTAATGAAGATAATCCAGGGAGGGGCCTTTCCAATAAGATCTGGGATAAAGGGCAGCTAGGTGGCGAGTGGATAAAGCACAGGCCCTGGATTCAGTAGGACCTGAGTTCAAATCCGACCTCAGACACGTGAGACTTACTAGCTGTGTGACCCTGGGCAAGTCACTTAACCCTCATTGTTCCGCAAAAAAAAAAAAATAAATAAAAATAAAAAAATAAAAATAAGATCTGGGATAAAGCAAGGATGTCCATTATCAACAATAAGTATAGGCAAAAAAGGAAAAAAAAGAATGCTTTTCACCAAGAGGATGGTTTACTTAAAAAAAAAAAACAACCCTACAGAACCACATTAAAAAATTAAATAATTTAAAACCAAACTGCAGAATAGAAAATAAATCCACATAAGTTATTGACATTTCTGCAGATTACCAACAACAACAGATAGAAAGATAAATTTCATTTAAATAACTACAGAATATGTAAAATACTTAGAAATCTGCCTTCCAAGACACACACACGGGAACCATGTGAATACAACTACAAAACACTTTTTACACAAATAAAGAACTAAATAATTGATGAAATATTACTCATGGGTAGGCTAGTCAAATCAACAATCAAATGATAATACTACCTAATTTAGGATCATGCCAATCAAACTACCAAAAGATTACTTTATAGAGTTAGAAAAAAATAATAAATAATAAAATTCATCTGGAAGACTAAAAGGTCAAGACTCTGATGGAAATAATGAAAAAAATTGAGGAGACTCTCTAAGTCAGTACCAGATAAAAAACTATACTAGAAAGCAGAAATCATCAAAATGATTTGATATTAGTTAAGGAATAGAGGCGTCAATCCAGGGAACAGATTAAGAACACACAGAAGCAAATGAACACTGTAGCCTGGTGGTTGGTAAACCCCAAGACCCCAGCTACTGGGATAAGAACTCACTATTACAAAAACAAAATCAAGCAAAACAAACAACTGCTCAGCAAACTGGAAAAGACCTTAGCAGAACTGGGTATATAGATCTATATCTCACACCTTATACTAAAATAAGTTCTCAATGGATACGTGACCAACATAAATTGTGGCATCAAAAACAAATAAGAGAAGCAAGGAAAAATTACCTTTCAAATCTATGGATAGGGGAAGGGGTTGTGATCAAACAAGGGGCAGAAAAGACCACAGAGGATAAAATGGACAGTTTTGATTATATACAATTAAAGAGTTCTTGCACAAACAAAACCAATGTAGTTAAAATTAGAAGAGAAACATATTTGGGGAAAAAATATGTGCAGTAAGTTCCTCTGATAAGGATCTCATTTCTAATTTATAGGAACTGATTTGAATTTCTAATAAGAGCAATTCCCCAATTAGTAACTGGTTAAAGGATACAAACAAGCAGTTTTCTAAGGAAGAAATCCAAGTTATTGCTAGCCATATAAAAATAATACGAATCGCTTTTCCAACCTGGTCCCGGGAAGGATGGCTCCCGCAAAGAAAGGTGAAGAGAAAAAGAAGGGACGTTCTGCCATCAATGAGGTGGTGACCAGGGAATACACCATCAACATTCACAAGCGGATTCATGGAGTAGGCTTCAAAAAGTGAGCTCCTCGGGCTCTCAAGGAAATCCGCAAATTTGCCATGAAAGAAATGGGAACTCCAGATGTATGCATTGACACCAGACTCAACAAAGCTGTTTGGGCCAAAGGAATAAGGAATGTTCCGTACTGTATCTGAGTGCGTTTGTTCAGGAAATGCAATGAGGATGAAGATTCACCAAACAAGCTGTATACCGTGGTTATTTATGTGCCTGTCACCACTTTCAAAAGCTTACAGATAGTCAATGTGGATGAAAACTAAATTGAACTTCGTTTAAATAGAATTATAAAATGTCAAAAAAAATATGAATCATTACAATTAGGGAAATGTAAATAAGCAAATCTGAGGTCCCACCTCAACATGTATGTATGTATGTATGCATGCATGCATGCCCTTTGTTCTAGAGGACCCTGACATCAGTGGTATATCATGACTTGCACTGAACTGCATTTAAGTGTGGGAGGGCTGTGCAAGGTCACCAGTCTTACTCTTTCCTCTAGAGCCATCTGGGTCCAGTGGCAAGATATGTTATCAGGATGACTGGAGGTGGCCCTGGATATTTAAGGCAATTGGGGTTAAGTGACTTGCCCAGGGTCACACAGCTAGGAAGTATCTCAGGTTAGATTTGAACTCAGGTCTTCCTGACTCCAGAACCAGTACTTTATCCATTGTGCCACCTAGCTGCCTCAATGCCATTAGATTTAGCAAAGTTGACAAAAAAGGAAAATGACATATTGGAGGGGTAGTGGACCTGTGAATTGGTCTAGCTATTCTGGAAAGCAGTTTGAAACTACTGCCACCCTCCCCGAAAAACAATTTACTAAATTGTGTACACCCTTTTACCCAGCTTTACGAATACCAGGCCTATACCTCCAAGACATCAGAGAAAGGAAAATAATTCATGTGTACAAAAGTATTGATAGACATTCTTTTTGTGTTCATAAAGAACTGGAAACTAAGGGGGTACCCATCAATTGGGCAATGGCTGAATAAAATTATGATATATGAGGTCTAATGGAATACGACAGAGCTGTAAGAGATGATGAAGGGGATGGTCTCAGAGAAACCTGGGAACACTTCTATGAATTAATGGACAGTGAAATGGGCATAAGCTGGAGAACGATTTATACTATAATAGTATTGTAAAGACAAACAACTTTGAAAGAATTCAGAATCCTGATTCGGGAAATGACCAACCATGATTACAGAAGACTGATGATGAAACAGGCTACTACCTATCTCCTGACAGAGGTGACAGACCAAGGGTATAGTCTGACATACAGTTTCTGGACACGGCCAATCCACAAATTTATTTTGCTTTTCTTTCTTTTTCACTGTAAGGTAGGAAGGGAAACAGATTTGAAAAAAAAATGAATAAAAAACTCCCAATGCTCCACCTCACTAACAATGATATAATGATATAAAAGCAAAAATAATTAAAGGCAACGAAACCACTGGCATGGCTGTGGAGAAACAGACAGCATAATTCATTGCTGATGGAATTGCAAACTGGCAGAAATTTTTTTGGGGGGGAGAGGAATCTGTCATTGTGTGGCAGAAATTACAAAAAATAATCACATCCTTTGACCTAATGATTCCATGGCTGGGAATATACCCTGAAAATATTGTCTAAAACAAACAAGAACTCTCTGTTCAAGTTTTCATAGGAGCATTATTTGTAATTACAAGAAAAGTAATTCCAACAATGGTGGAATAGTAAAATAGATTATGGTACATTAATTTAACAGAATACAATAACGTAAGGAAAATGTACAAATACAAAACAAAGCCCTTTGTTAAATAATGCAAGACCAGAAGAAGTACAGATTAACTATAACCATATAAGAAAAGGAAATGAACATTAATGAACAAAGAAGCCTGAGATTTATCAGGGATGACCAAAAAATCTTATGCAATGAAATAAATTACTTTAAATACAAATAATTGAAACTTATTTGATATTAATGTTGAGTATTAAGCTTATAATAATATTTTATTAAAAGAAGAAATCCATGTTCTAACATTTATGGAGCACCATTAGGTTCGATACCTACAGAGCACCGTATTTCCTAGGTATTAGGGAATTTCAGAGTTGGAAGGGTCCAACCAATTATTCCAATCCATACCTGAAAAAGAATTTGTACTATAACACCCTCCCAAAGTGATTATCTAGCCTGTGCTTAAAGACCTCTTGTGAGGGGGAGCCACTACCCCGCCCCCCCCCAGCCCATTATAGTTTTGAATGGCTATAATTACGAGGACGTTTCTGCTTATATCAAGATTAAATGTGGTTCTTTGAAACTTCCACCCATTACTCCTCTGGGACCAAGAAAAACCAGCCATGGTTTTTCATACCATCCTCATATGACAATAACTCAAAGCCTTCCAACTAATCTGGCTGCCCCTCCTTTGGATGTTTCTCTGGCTTATCAATAAATATCCTTTCTAAAATGGTATGCATAGAATTGAATGTAATACTTCAGTATATAGTCTAATGGGACCATTCATTACCTCCTTATTCCCGAGAGCAATGCTTTTCAATGCAGCTCAAAAATCAGGGGCAGCTAGGTAGCACAGTGGATAAAGCATGGGTCCTGGATTCAGGAGGACCTGAGTTCAAAGCCAGTCTCAGACACTTGACACTAGCTCTGTGACCCTGGGCAAGTCACCTAACCCTCAATGCCCCGCAAAAAAAAAACAAAACAAAAAACCCAAAAAACAAAAACCAAACAAAAATCACATTAGATTTTTTGTTGTTACTATTACTGCAGTATTGACCTTTGTGCTTATAGTTTGATAAAATCCCTAGATCTTTTGCAGATGAACTGCCAATTTAATCATTACTTCCTCATTTTACGAAGCTTTCTTTAAAGCAATTCTTAATTTTTTTCAGGTTTTTTTTTTTTTAGCATTCTTTTCTTTTTAAATTTTGAGTTCCAAATTCTCTCCCTGTCTGCCACCCCTCTCCTACCCACTGAGAAGGTAAGCAATATGGTATCGATTATACGTGTGAAACCATGCAAAACATTTCCATATTAGGCATATATATATTTTAAAGCGAGAAAAAAAGTGAGAAAATATACTTCAATTTATACTCAGAATTCATCAGTTCTCTCTCTGGAGATGGATAGCATTTTTTCATCATCAGTCCTATGGAACTGTCTTAGATCATTGTCCTGATCAGAATAGTCAAGTCTTTCACAGCTGGTCATCATGACAACATGGCTGTTACTATACGCAATGATCTCCTGGTTCTTACTTTACTTTTCATCAGTTCATATACGTCTTGCTGTGTTTTTTCTGAAAACACTCCCCATGTCATTTCTTTAGCGCAACAGCATTTCATCACAATCATCTGCCACAACTTGTTCAGCCATTTCCCAAACGATGAGCATCCCCCTCAATTTCCAATTCTTTGCCACCACAAAAAGAGCTGTTATAAATAAGATAAGAACTTTTTCTTTTCTTTGATCTTTTTGGGATAAAGACTGTGTTGCTGGATCAAAGGATATGCAAAGTTTTATAGCTCTTTGGGCATAGTTCCAAATTATTCTCCAGAATGGTTGCATGAGTTTCCTATTCCACCAGCAGCACATTAGTGTACCTATTTTTCCCTCATCCTCTCTAGCATTTGTCATTTCTTTCTTTTTTTTTTTTTTGTGGGGCAATGAGGGTTAAGTGACTTGACCAGGGTCACACAGCTGGTTAAGTGTCAAGTGTCTGAGGCTAGATTTGAACTCAGGTCCTCCTGAATCCAGGGCCAGTGCTCTTTTCACTGTGCCACCTAACCACCCAGCATTTGTCATTTCTGATAGGTTTCAGGTAGTACATTAGAGTTGTAAATTTCATTTTATTGGACTGAGCCCAAACCAATAACTAGCATTTACATAATGCTTTAAAGTCTACAGTATTTTATTTAATCCTCACAACAACCATGGGAGGTAGATGCTATTAACACTCCCATTTTATGGAGTTTAAACTGAGGCAAGCAGAAGTTAAATGAATTATGCAGGTTCACACATCTAGTTAACATCTGAGGACCCAGGTTTTCCTGACTTGAGGTCCACTGATCTATCAACTGCACCATCTAGCTTCTAAAATCTTTCTGGATACTGATTTTTTCATCCAATGCTCTCTCTCCTTAACTTGCAGATGACACAAAGCTAATAATAATGCTGTTCATCCTTTTATCCAAATCACTGATAAAAATGTTAAGCAGAACCAAAATAACCCCGAGTTTTCACCTCACACCCTGCAAATTGGTAAAAATGACAAAAAGTGACAAGTCAATGTTGGAAGGATTGGGGAAAGATAGGAACACCGATACGTTGCTGGTAGAGCTATGAAAAGGTACAACCATTTTGGAAAGCAATTTGGAATTATGCAAATAAAGTGACTAAAATGTCCATACCCTTTGTACCTAAGTTTCCATTACTGGGCTGATGCCCCAAAGAAGCCATTGATAAGAAAAAAATTCCCATATGTTCCAAAATATTTTTTTTGGTGATAGCTAAGGATTGGAAACAAAGTAGATATCTATCAAATGGGGAATGGCTAAATAAATTGTGGTACATGAACATAATGGAATATAACTGTGCTGTAAAAAATGATGTGTGATGAATACAGAGAAGCATGGAAAGTTCTATATGAACTGATGCAGAGTTAAGTAAACAGAGCAAAGAAAACAATATACACAGTAACTACAACAATGCAACCAGACACCAACACACCAAAAAATCATAAGTAAATGTAATAAAATTCTAAGATCAAACAGGAATCAAATGAAGAAATAAGACACTCCAAACCTACCCCTTTGGGGAGGCAAGAGGCCCACCATTACACACTGTACATGCTTTTAGGCTTTTTCAATATATTGATCAGTTGTGCTGACTTTTTCCCCTCTCTCTAAAAAAAAAAAAAAAAAAAAGAAGAAGACTATTTGTCACATGAGATGGCTCTCTGGGAGGGATACATGGGACAACTATGGGGACATAAAAAACAAAATATCAATAAAAATATTTTTGTTTGTTTGTTGTTGTTTTTTTTAAGTGAGGCAATTGGGGTTAAGTGACTTGCCTAGGGTCACACAGCTAGTAAGTGTTAAGTGTCTGAGGCTGGATTTGAACTCAGGTACTCCTGACTCCAGGGCCGGTGCTTCACTGCGCCACCTAGCTGCCCCCACAAAATATCAATAAAACCATTTTTTAAAATGTTAAGCAGTACTGGGTCAAGCATAGGTGGAACCATTAATGAGTACTCTGGATCTGAACAAGTTCTACATTTTGGGGCCATCTCCAATCATCTTGATATATATCTTGCCACTGGATTCAGATGGCTTTGGAGGAGAGAGTAAGGTTGGTGACCTTGCACAGCCCTCCCTCACTTAAATCTAATTCAGTACAAGTCATGACATCAGGGTGATGTCATGGTCCTCTTTGATAATCTACGACAAACAACAACATCTAACTATACTGTGATGATAGGACTCCCCTCTCCATCTTTTCCACATAAATAGCATCAATGCTTTCCTCAAATCTAGGGAAACTATAACATTTGCCTAGCAGTGGTATCTCAAAGTCAAAAGACATGGATGTATGTCACTTTTCTCACATAATCCTCAATTCTTTTCCAGAATGGGTATAATGTTTAAAGCTTTGCCAACAGTATCAGTGCATCTGCTTTCATGCAACTCTTCCAATATAAACTGTTTCTGGCTTTTGTCAATTTGCTCAATGTGAGGTGAAAGAGAATATTCCTCCAAGTAGTTTATGTTCTTGGTTTTATTGAACACTGTGCTAATATTAAGACTGGCTATTTCTGATTCTTATTTATCTAGTATATTTCACTGAACTACTTTTCAATTTTTTAAACAATACCAAATAGTTTTGGTTTTTTGGGGGTCGAGGCAATGAGGGTTAAGTGACTTGCCCAGGGTCACACAGCTAGTAAGTGTCAAGTAGTGTTTGAGGCCTGGATTTGAACTCAGGTCCTCCTGAATCCAGGGCCAGTGCTATATCCACTGCACCACCTAGCTGCCCCCTATTACCAAATAGTTTTGATGATTACCAATTTACATTTGAGATCCAGAAATGCTATTCTCCTTGCATTACTATACTTTTTCCATCATTACTTGCTATAAGATTTTTGATCTTTTATTCTTTCAAATGAATTTTGTTTGGCTCTACATAGGAATTCCATGGTAATTTGACTGACAGAACTAAATATGTAAATTAATTTAGATCAATATTGTAATTTTTATTATACTGGCATGGCTCAACTATAAAACAACTATGCCTCCAATTATTTAAGTCTTCCTTTATTTCTGTAGAAAGTATTTTGTGATCATACCAATCTAATTTTGTCTTAGGTTGGCTCCTGATAATTTATGCATTTTGAGGCTATTTTGAATGAAAAAAAAATCAATTCCTTTTGGGTTTTGTCATAAAAATGCCGATTTTGGTTACAGAAATGAGATACACAGATGCCAATTTTTTTGTGGACTTATTTTGTATCCTAATATTTCACTGAATATTTTGTTTCAGCTTTTTTGCTCTGAGTTTTCTAAATAAACCATTATATCATCAGCAAAAAGGGATAATTTTATCTCTTTTTGGATCATGTTATTAATTTGTCTTGTCTTACTGCTATTGCTAGCAATTCTAGAACTGTCAAACAATGGTGGCTTTGCTTCTGCATTTCTTAGGAAAGCTTATAGTAACCCCCATTGCAAATAAGTTGAAAAAATAAAACAAATCACGTTAAAAATGGCCCTTTATGCCTTTGCTTTTTAGGGTTTCTAGCATAAACGAGTATGGATTTTGTCAAAACCTTTTAATCTTTTTCTATATTTACTAATATAATCATGTGGGTTTGCTTGTAAACCCCACCCCCTCACATATACACAATGATTATGTTGATTGTTTTTTCAGTATTGAATCGTCTTGGTAGAAATTCAATTTGCTCACAGTGAACAATTTTTTAAAATATAATTTTGTAGTCTTTTCATAGGATTTTATCTTCTTATACCCTCTTTGATCCTTTTCTTTCCTCCAATGTTACTTAAAAACTTTCTGTTGAAAAACAAAAAACAAACAAACCCCTGTTGTCTTCAGCCTTTTCATCATTCTGAACATTTAGCACTCCTCACGCTATTCTTCAGGAAAGCATAATGCTATACTTACTCTCCCTTACTTAGATCTTCTCTACATACCATTTTAAAATATAAGATGGTTGGTTGGTTGGTTGGTTCTCTGTTCAGTCATATCAGTCTCTTCAAAAAACTCATGTTTTTCCTCCTCAATGGAATTGTTTTCTTTTGAGTCTTCAGAATTTCATTCAAGGGTGTTCCATCCTTTCTAGGCAGATTTCCCCTGGAGAACTACAATCCTACCCTCTGAAGCCTTTGAAATTTGCTCTCCTAAACTCTGAGGTACATGCATGCCTTTCTTCTCCTCAACACAAACTTTAAAGGGAGGTCAGCACTTCCTCTCCAGGATCCCATCCTTTATCTCAGCAAACAGTTTTTCCTTGTTGGGCAAGTCTACACCAGGGCAATTCAAGAAGTTCTTTACTGCTCAGGCTTTTGGCAGAGGGAGAAAGGGCAGATATCTGGATAATTTAAGTCCCCCATCATCATTACAGCATGTCTCTATGCCAAACTTGTGATATTTCCTGAACTTATATATTTCTGTCCAGATGGTCTATATACAACATACTCTAATGACAAAATGGTTGTTTTCTCTTTCCATTGATCTTCACCTATATACTTTCTACTAGGTTACCCATTATAGTTTGATTTCCTTGCAAAAGCATACTTTCTTAATATACAGTACCATCCCCCTTCTGTTTTTGCGTATCCTATTTCTTCTGAATATGGAATATCTATCCAGAGCCACATTTGAATCCTGGGTCTCACCCCACCAAGTCTATGTTGTCTGTGAGGCCAAATCTGTCTCCTACTCAGACCTCTAGTTTATTTCGCTTGCTTATACTTTGGGTATTTGTGTACAGACATTTGAAGCCTTAGAGTTTTTTATTGGTTCCTATCCTTAGATTTAAGAGTAGAATGGAAAGTCATGAACTTGATTAGTTATAATGAAAAGAAAAAGTAGCAAAACAACTCTCCCCTCATCTAAGGCAAGAGATCCTCTTGTCTTGAAGAGATTGCAAAATACCACTGTTGGCAAAATTTTTTCTCATGGGCACTCACCCGGAGTTTGGGAGGTGGGTTTTCTCCAGCATCTTTTTTCTGCTTCAGCTGAACAAGTTCCTGAGCTAGTATCTTTCGATCTTCAAGAAGGTCATTCAGATGGCGTTTGGCTTCTTCAGTACTGACCATAACTTCTACTTCATTTCCAAGCCAATTCTATAAGAGAGAGACAAAGTAAAATAACATGGAGGTCTATGTCAGAGATACGAGAACATAGAGACCCATAAAGGCTGGATCCAATCCTATGACAATTTCATCTGGTTGGTAGGGCAATTACCAAGTAGCAACATCCTATTTCTGCCTATAGCTAAAAAAATGTGATATAAAATTGTTATCCATAATACCCCAAAGGGCTATAGGATGTGTCTGATAAGTCACAAAAAAAACCCCTGTTATTTCTCTACTTTATTCACCAAATTAATTTCACTCTCTCTCTCTTAACTACAACCCCTCTCCTTAAGCTAAGGGACTTCAGCATACATTTGGATCCCCCTCAAACACCTTAGCTGTTCAGTTCTTCAACTTCAACTCCCATGACCCCTTCCCTCCATACCACCCACATAATAGTCATGGTTTTGATCTGTTTTCAAATATGCCACTATCTTTAAAAACTTTCACTAGACTGTATCGCAGTGCCATCAAGATATCATCCCCTCTCTCCCTTTTTCACTCAAACTCCTAGAAAAAGCTGTGTGTGCTTCCACTTTCCCTCTTCTTACTCACTTCTCAGCCCTTTGCAATCTGACTTCCAACTTCATCACTTGACTGAATTGCTCTTTCTCAAGTTACCCAATAGAAAGCAAATGCCTTGAAGGTAGGAAGTTCATGTGATTTTGTGCTAGAACCTAGTACACAATAGGTACTTAATAAATGTTTGCAGAATGAATAAAAATGTTATGTTTCCCGACTGCTTCTAGGATAAAGTACATGTTTCATTTAAATTTCTCCACAACTGGATTCTATCTACCCTTCTGGTCTGGATATTTCATCTCCTACCTCTGTGGTCTCCAATACCTGGAATGTCCTTCTGATCCCTGCTGCTGCCCCTGAGGATCCCTGGCTTCCTTTGAGGCATAGCTCTCCTGCTGCCTCTTCCGGGAAGCCTGTCTTGATCCTCTCAGGGGTCAATGCTCTCTCCTTCACAGAGCTACTTTGTATAACTTTACATATACTTATCTAAGTACAGTTGGTGTCCTCCAGGGAAGCTCCTGGAGGCACAGGACTGTTTATCTTCACGTAATAACAACAACCAGCATTCATATATACCTACTATGTGCTGGGCACTTGTGCTAAGTGCTATTTACAAATATTAGCTCATTGATCCTCACAACAAACCTTGGACATGGATGCTCTTATTCTCATTTTAGAGTCGAGCCAAATTTGAACTCAGGTCTTCCTGACTCCAGGCCCAGTGCTCTCTCCACTGTGCTACCACCTATCTGTCTCATATATTCTTTCTTATATGCCCAGTATCCATCATATAGTAGATACTTAAAATAACTTTGTTGAATTCATTTAGTGACTAGGTCAAGGTCCTTCATGTCTTCAAGGAACATAGTTTCCCAGGGGGAAAAAAAAAAATCTTTATTTTGAAATCAATAAATATTTATTAAGCACCTACTATGTTTCAGGCATTGTGCTAAATGCTGGAGATAAAAAGAGAAACAAAAGCCAGTCCCTGTTCTCAAAGAGCTTCCAATCTAATGTGTTCTTTAAAGCCCAAATAGTCATGTCTCACTTTGTCCTCAAGTTTATTCTGTCAGTACCTTCACCCGAGCCGCAGTTCCTTCCATTCCTCGATTCTGGCTCTCTTTCCGTTTATCTGCAACCTCCCGTTGTTTCTGGAGAGCATCCCTGAGGCGCTTGTTGGCAGCTGCTGCCTAAAAATGGTACACATTTCTGTTGACTTGAGGAAGAATGAGGAGAAAGTATTCCCATACCGGTAAAAGCAAAGACAAATCTATGGGCTCTGAGTCACATGAGAACTAGATTTGACTCCATAGCTCCACAGGCATATCATTAGTGAAGTGTTACTATTCTGAACCTAGAAGAGGTACAAATGTCAAAGAACAGCCTCAGATCTCATACATGGAGAATCAAACATAGCAATACAGATGTGTTCTTGCTGAAAGATTCAAGCATAGTTTTAAAAAAAATCTCAGGTGACAGTTTCTTCAGTGCCCAGAAACCATTGTACTAGCTACTTACATTAGTACTATATTCCTCTCCTCCCCCTTTCATGAGGGTTTTAGGTGATATGAATAGAGTCAGGACAAGGCAGACCAAAGAAGAGGGCCTTCTGCTTAAAGCTAGCAAATATTCTGAAACGAGACTTGTTGGTTCTCTGATTACTCACTCATTTCAGAGATGATGTGGGCTCACTTAAAGAAGGAATACTAGTTTGTCAGCAAAAAGACCACCAGGAGAAGGCCAGACAGGATGGAGCAATCTAGAACAAGCCATGAGTTTCTTACCTCCTCAGTTTTCCGTCTGAGGACATTGGACTGTTTCTGGAAGTCCTTTTCAAGCTTTAGAAGTTCATATTGCCTCTTCCGATCCTATGAAGGGAAAAGCGTTATTTCAGGACAAGCTCCCTCATGGTGTTCACTTAAAACAATTTACAACACATGACCAAAAGGAACCATTCTTCAGTTCTCTTTCTCACAGGCAACACCCAAAACCTGGGGTCCCTTGACTATTTTTGACTGACTGCATGCTGCCAGATGGGAGAAACCTCCATCATGAGACACCTGTTCTCCTACTCTCCAGAGAGGCTGAGTGGTTGACAGACAAGAAAGGAGACATGCCACTCAGGCAGCCAAGCTATGGGATACCAAGCTGGAGAGGAACTTCATTTTGCCAGGGAGGCAGATTTTTGAAGACAGAGATTAACAGCTCTAGTCAGAAAGAGAGAGATAAAGATAAGCAGGTATAGAAAGACAGATATCTATCTACCTATCCATCTCTATCATCAGAGAGGCATCAAACAGTACAACTGAAAACATGATGAAATGTTATCTGAAGACTTAAGTATTCCTCTGGTCCCAGCCAGAAACAACCCTCTTCTTCTTCTGAATTCCTTCCTTAACTTGTTTTTGTTACATATAGCATTTGGGTTTTTTTGGTTTTTTGGTGAGGCAGTGAGGGTTAAGTGACTTGCCTAGGGTCACACAGCTAGTAAGTGTCAAGGGTCTGAGCCCGCATTTGAACTCAGGTCCTCCTGAATCCAGGGCCAGTGCTCTATCCACTGCGCCCCCTAGCTGCCCCTGCATATAGCATTTGTATATTTTGCTTTTTCTTACATTACTTTTATAGAGTTACCACTGATATGTCTCACCTCTTCATTAAGATTACAGATTCTTGGAAGGCAGAAACCTCGTCCTAATGTTACCACTGCACATTTCCATAGGACTGTAAATCTTACAAGGTGTTTTCACAAACATAATTTCATTTATCTCACAACAATCTTTCTATGTAGGTGGGCTAGTTATTTTTTTGTACATAATGAAACTCTACCTCAAAGAGGTGAAGGGACACACTCAAGGGCACACAACCAGTTAGTGGCAGAGCTGGGACAAGACCCCAAAACAAGAGCTTCGTTAGACTATGTTGCCTCGAATAGAATATTACACATAGTAAGTGCACAACAAACATTTTTTGAATGTGTTAATTTCTAGGAACACTACCTGTTTCAGGAGAAACTATAAATAATACCTGTCAGTAAGCCAAGTCAAAGGTTCTTAAGGAATCATGAGGAAACTCACTCGTTCTTTAAGCTGGATTACTTCCTTGTCTTTTTGTTGCTTCCAATGTCTAAATTTTTCTGCATCTTCTTTCATCTGCCGCATTAGCTGTACTCTTTGGCTTTTCATCAACTAGAGGAAAAAAAATATAAGGATTACTAGTCCCTGAATCTACGTGCAAATGAATAGACTCACCATCAACGTTCGAAATTCTGCCCCTGACTGGAATTTCCAAGTAGACACTTTAGAAATCAACAAATATTTCATCCCCATTGACTGAGATTCCACTGTTAAGACATATGTGTCAAGGAGGTCAATGATAAAAAGAAAGGTCCCAAATACATCAAAATATTCATAGCAGCACATTTTGTAGTAGCAAAGATCTAGAAGTAAAGGAATGCCCATCAACTGGGGAATGGCAAAAGAAGCTGTGGTACGAGGGGCAGTTAGGTGGCACAGTGGATAGAGCACTGGCCCTGGCTTCAGGACGTGAGTTCAAATCCAGCCTCAGACACTTAATACTTACTAGCTGTGTGACCCTGGGCAAGTCACATAACCCCAATTGCCTTTAAAAAAAAAAAAGAAAAGAAGAAGCTGTGGTACATGAATGCAATGGAATATTATTGTACCATAAGAAAGGATAAATGTGACTAATACAGGGAGACATGGGAAGCTGCATATGAGCTGACACAAAGTAAGGTAAACTAACCCAGGAATGCAGTAGACAGGACTACCATGATGTAAAGGGAAAGAACAATAACAATGAAATGTGTAATTACAATGACCAAATTTGGCACCAACTCCTCCCTCATTTCTTTGCAAAAGTGTGGAACAGATGGCATATGCCATTAGTCTTGGCTGATATTTTGGTTATTTTGACTGAACGGTTCAACCTACCCCCCCTTCCCCTTTTTATTCTTTGCTGAATGGGGCAGGGGAGAGGGATATATTAGATAATGAAAGCGATATAAAAACAAAATCTACTCATAATTTTTTAACATTCACAAATGGAGGTACGATGATTTCCAAAGGATTCTATAGAGATAATGCTGAACCTGATAGTTGAGGAAAAGTAACCCTTACGGTGCTTGATATTAAGAATGGACTTGATGAGGTTAAGGCCTCAGGAAGTCACCAAAGAATTTGGAGATGTTATGGTGCTCTAGACATGGAAGGAAAAGCATTAAAGAACTTTATTAGAGGTTAGAGTATGGTGATGATATTCAGATTTTGTTTTACCCTATGTATCCTCTAATACAGAAATTTAGAGTCCTTCCTGGCATCCCTCTAACTAGAGGCCCTGCATAAAACAAATCCAGGTGGCAGTAGTGGTTAAAAGCTCCAAATGGGGCAGTAAAAAAAAATTGAATATCCTTCCTGACATCTTTTGTTTTTACATCACCCCCACTTGTCAAACACCCATCCAAAAAACCAAATTTTTTTTCAAAAGAAAAGAAAAAGAAGAGAAAACCCTTCAGTAAAACTGAACATATATATATTTTAAAACCCTAAAAACATATGCAATTTTCCACAGCCACAGACCTCCCCCTTTGGTGAAGGAGTGCAGGTGTGTGTATTCCCACATCTCTTCTTTAGGAGCCTGCTTGTTCTTTACAATTCTGTATGAGTCACTTTCCATTTACATTACCTTAGTCATGGGAGATATGGTTTTCCTGGCTTTGCTTACTTAACCTTGTTCATGTTAAGTCTTTTGATGCTTTTATTCATCATTTCTTACAACACAGTAACATTCCATTCCATTAATGGATCACATTGTTGTTGTTTTTTCCAGTCTCCAATCAATGAGCAGCTAATCTGTTTCAAATTCTTGGTTACCACAAAAAAGTACTACTATAAATGTTCTGGTGTTTATGGGGACTTTCTTTTTATGGGCAACTTCTCTAGAATATGTGCCTTATTAGGGGAATCTCTGGGTAAAAGCAACTGCGATATTTACTTCTTTTTTTTTGGTGAGGCAATTGGGGTTAAGTGACTTGCCCAGGGTCACACAGCTACTAAGTGTCAAGTGTCTGAGGCTGGATTTGAACTCAGGTCCTCCTGACTCCAGGGCTGGTGCTCTATCCACTGTGCCACCTAGCTGCCCCGCAAAGGCAATATTTTCAAGGATTGTTCTTTACCCGTATCTCCTGGTTAAGTTTGGAGACCGTGTGCTCTGTGGATTCTTTTAACTTCAGAAGCTTTGATTGCTCATTCAATTTTTTCTTCAGGTCAGTAATTTGCCCTTCCAGCTCCTGGAGACGTTTCCGACGACGTTCACTCAGCCTGTACAAAGGTGCAATAAGATCAAAAGTTCAACCCTGATGCCAAGCGCCCTGACCCTAGTGCTCAGTAATAGGAACAGGAGAAACCATATACCCTCCTCTAGCCCTGGCAGCCCAGTCTGAAGAATTTTCTCGCATAATGGATGCCTGACAAAGCCAGCCACAGAGTTGAGCTTTGCATTCATCTGTTGTTCCACTTCGCCCTCTACCACTACACCCTAAGAAAGCAGTTTAACCTTAGCTTTGGCAGAAGCAAAAGTCCACAAAGGAAAACAGATTTGACAAATATTTGCCATATCAAGGAAAGGGAAGGTGGGATAATCAGTGAAGCAGAGAACTGAGGCAGCTTGGGATACTCTCTAGTATTATTTGGAACTGCCAGTTGGCTGAGAAGTCTCCCATTTACTAGTAACCGAGAGTAATGGATTCATTCCATTATTACATGGAAGAAAGATTCCTACAGTTCATAAATCTCAACTAACTCAGAGACTTCCTTGACTGCTCCCTATTCTGAAGTGATCACCCTCTTCAAAACTTCCAGTGCAGTCACTGTCTATATAAAAGTTGCCTCTTCTATTGCTTTTGGTGATTATTTAAAATATTTGTGAGGGGCAACATAATGAGAAATCAAATCATGATGGGATGATAGAACATTTTGGGAAGCATTGCTATAGAAGAGATGGAAATCTATAGAAAGATTTTCCCTCTTTTATAAATGTATACACTAGAACAATTTTCAGAAAGGTAAATTTTGGTCCCATCACTGAAATACTTCCGATGGAGCAAGGATGCATTTGTCTGGGTGGTTGTAGAAGGGAGTCATGTGTAGGTCTCGAGGAGAGTCGAAGTGACTATAGTAAGCCCAGTCCAACTCTGAAATTCTGTGAGTAGCTTTTGGTGTGTTTGTGTCTTGCCTTTCAAACTAGGCTGTGACTTCCCTGAATATTAGTAGAGCCAGTGCCCTAGTCTTCTCTGGATCCTTCCCACCAATCCCAGAGTGTTCGGTAAAGCACCTTTCCCATAGTGCTCAATATAACTGATGATTTAACCCTTACTTGGCTTGGTTGACATCCTTCTTCGCTGAATTAAGTAAAAAGATCAAGTCTTCCTTTTCCTTTTGGAGACTGACAACTTCCAACTCTAGGCTTTTCATGTTATCCTAGAAAGGTTATGGGTCAGAGAGAAAGAAACCATTTACAAGGAATGAAAAAATCTTCTATATCTCAAGTCTTAGAGGGCCCCACTTACTGATTTCCTATGAATTATGTCAATATGAAACCACTACTGAGAAAACTTTTTTTGAGACAAAAGTCAGAGAATGGAAAACAACTCTTTTTAAAAAAAATTTTTTTAATTAATTAATTAATTTATAATTCCCCCACCTTATATGTAAAAGCAAATTATAACATCGATTTTTTTTTTTTGTGAGGCAATTGGGGTTAAGTGACTTGCCCAGGGTCACAAGGCTAGCAAGTGTTAAGTGTCTGAGGCTGGATTTGAACTCAGGTCCTCCTGACTCCAGGGCCGGTGCTCTAGTCATTGTACCACCTAGCTGCCCCTGTAACACAGATTTTTAAAACTTTGTGTTCCAAATTCTCTTCCTCCCTCCTTATCCCCCTTAAGAACTCAAGCAATTCAATATAAGTTATACATGTGCAGTTGTGCAAAACATAGCAAACAAAAAAACTTTAGAAAAAGGAACTAACAACAACAAAGAGTATACTTCCATCTGTATTCAGATACCATCAAGTTCTTTCTCTGTAGATGGACTGCATTTTTCATAAGTCCTTCAGAGTTGTCTTGGATCACCACATTGCTGAAAATAACTAAGTCATTCACAGCAGATCATATTACAATATTGCTGTTATTTTGTATATAGTACATGGAAAACAATTCTATAATAGCACTTACAGTCCTGCATACATTTATTTATTTATTTTTAGGGTTTTTTTTGGGTGAGGCAATTGGGGTTAAGTGACTTGCCTAGGGTCACACAGCTAGTAAGTGTTAAGTGTCTGAGGCTGGAATTGAACTCAGGTCCTCCTGACTCCAGGGCCGGTGCTCTATCCACTGCACCAACTAGCTGCCCCAGTCCTGCATACATTTAACAAAAAGATTATAGGTAGTTTGTTGGTTTCCATGATTGGGAAAACCCAATGAACAGATTCCTTCCTGTTTCCTTCACTCTAAGATAGATGAAGTGATGGCATTAGTTGGCTAACATTGGTTGTCAGTTAAGATTAGATTCAGGGTAGGAGTCAGCTTTAGATGGACAGGAAGAGCCAGAGACCAATTAGCATCAGAAATACTTCTTACAGAGCACTGTTTCCCAACTAAAATGCTTCTATTGCATGTTTTTTAAAAAATCAGTTGGACCCTCCTCCAGATAGCAGAGTTGAGTACAAGAGCAGAAACAGTCCAGCTGCCCCATGACTACTCCAAACAGTATTTAAAAAAAAAAAAGATTGAGAATTATAAGGAGAAACTCTAGCAAATATTCATCATATAATAATAGAATTTAGCCAGTGCTTGGCATGGTGCCTGACACACAGTGGGTGCTTAAATGATTGAGTATTGAGAATTTATATATGTAGCACTTTAAGGTTTGCAAAGTGCTTTGCACCTTATCTCATTTCATTTTCATAACAATCTTGGGAGGCAGGTGCTAGAAATATCCCCATTTTCTGGATGAGGAAAATAGGGCTGACAGAGGTGAAGTGGCTTGCCCAAGGTCATAGAGCTTGAAAGTGTCTGAGACAGGACTTAAACTTGGGTTTTTCTGCCTCCCAGGCTAGCACCTACCCGGTACAAATTAAATACATTTTGCTGTCCCAGGTCTGAACAACAAAAAACCCCAAACAAGCCTGCAGGCCCTAGGTAAGGGCACAGCAAAAAACCACCAGCACTGGGATGTACTCAGGGAAGCTTTCTACCATATACAAGGTAGGGAACCCTTGAGCCTGAAGCTAAGCTTAAAGCTTGGGCAAGGAGACAAGGACACAGACCTGTGCTGCTCTGCCCAGAACTGAGGCTCAAACTAGGAAGGCAATGATGAGCAGAACCTCCCCAACAGGCCACTGTGTCTTGCACAGTGTATATGGCACAGTAGGCTGGCCAGCAGCTTCGGAGGAACTAGAAGAACCCCAGGCTCCCAACAAAAGAGGATGCCAGCCTTTCTTCTAGAAATGCACAGAATGGAGCCCAGACACAAAGTTCCAATTCAGGAAGTAAGGTTGCCACTAGACAAATTTAATGGTGCCAAGTATGTTCAACAATAAGTCAACATTTATTAAGTGCCTAGTACGTGCCAGGTACCATGCTAAGCAGTGGGGATATGTAAAAGGCAGAAACACAATCCCTGCTCTCAAGAAACTCATAGCTTAATGGGGGAGACAACATGTAATTATGTACAAACAAGATATATACAAGCTAAATTGGGCAGCTAGGTGGCACAGTGGATAGAGCACTGGCCCTGGAGTCAGGAGGACCTGAGTTAAAATCTGGCTTCAGACACGGTGTGACCCTGGGTAAGTCACTTAACCCTCCCTGATTGCCTCAAACATCAGGGGCCATCTCCAGTTGTCCTGATGTCTATCTTGTCACCTAACCCAGATGGCTCTGGAGGAGAGAGTGAGGTTGGTGACCTTGCACAGCCCTCCCTCGCTTAAATCCAATTATTTAAATCCAAAATTTAAGATCATCAATTTGTAGCCGAGTGGAAAATGGACTGGAGTGGGGAGAGGCTTGAGGCAGGGAGACAAACAAGTATACTTGTAATAATACAGAGGTAAGGTGATGAGAACCAAACCCAGAAGAAAATGTGTCCACATCTTACAAGCAGAGCCCCAAAGGGGGGAAAAAAAGGTCATAGATTTGCTATAGGCTCTACTGGAGTTCATGAAAGAAACGAAGAAGTAAAAGATGATGATGCAAATGAAATGAGACCTCTAAAGAAAAGAATGGGAAAGGGAAGGAGAACTCTTGATAATGGAAAAGGAAAATGGAAAAGAATAGAAAGGAGAATAAATATCTTAGAACAAGAGGTACAAAACCTGACTCAAATAAGAGAATCTTTGAAAATCAGAAGAAACTGGACAGAGATCAACAGCTTTATGAGATATGGGGAAATACTTGAACAAAATTAGAAGACTGAAAAAAAATCAGAAAATAAAGTATAACCTAAAGAACTGACCTAGAAAACAGGCCAAGGAGAGACAATGCCACAATCACGCCCTACAAAAAAGCTGAGAGATACTATAGTTCAAGAAATCATAAATATAAACTGCCTAGACCTATTATAACCAGAGGGCAAAGCAAAAACTTAAATAAACAATCTGCTGATCACCTCTTGAAAGAAAGCCGCAAATGAAAATCCCACAGAATATCATAGCTAATATGCAGGGCTTATGGGTCAAAGAAAAAAATACCTGCAAGCAGCCAGAAAGAAAGAGTTCAAGTACCATGGAGCCACAATCAGGATCACTCATGACCTAGCAATTATTACCATTGTATGTTTTTTTTTGGGGGGGTGGGGGTGGTGCAATGAGGGTTAAGTGACTTGCCCAGGGTCACACAGCTAGTAAGTGTCAAGTGTCTGAGGCCAGATTTGAACTCAGGTACTCCTGAATCCAGGGTCGGTGCTTTACCCACTGCGCCACCTAGCTGCCCCAATTTTACCATTGTAAAGGAGAGGAAAACTTGGAATATGATATTCAAAAAGGCAAAAGACATAGGCTTATATCCAAGAATAACCTCCATGCAAAGATGACTATAATCTTACAGGGTAAAAAACAGGTCTTTAATGAAATAAAGGATTTCTAAGTATTCCTGATGAAGAAAAGAGCTGAATAGCTAATTTGAAATGCAAATACAGGAGTTAAGAATGTGAATACATTTAAGCAATTGGAAAGGGCTATATAAAGCTGAATGGTTTTATATTATAATGAGGGAGGAGAAACAAGTGTCCCCTCAGAACCCTAATGCCTTCAAGGGTCACAGAAGTAGTAAATAATAGAATCAGGGAACAATTTTGTTATATCTTGATGATTTTAAGAGAAAAAAGGAAAAGGGAAGAAAGAAGGAATCGAATCCATTAGGGAAGAAAGGCCTGAAGAGGAAGGAACTTAATATTTCACATAATGAAGGTTCACAAGAAGACTATAACAAATACAGAAAGGGGGTGGGAGTGGGCTACAGACGAATCTCACTTTAATTTGGATTGAAAAAAGGCTGAAACTATAAACACACAGAATTTGGTATAGAAATACATTAAATACAACATGGAATCAGGCAAGGAGAAGGAAGGTGCGTATTAAGAAAGGAGGGGGGAGCTCCTCCGCCAGTTCGGGGCCTCGCTCGGCCGAGCTCCCCTGCTGGCTCCCCCGACCGGACGTGTGCGAGCCCACCTCTGGCCCCAGGCCCCGGCGGCCCGGCCCGCGGCCATGAACCTCTTCCGATTCCTGGGGGACCTCTCCCACCTCCTGGCCATCATCCTGCTGCTCCTCAAGATCTGGAAGTCCCGCTCCTGCGCGGGGATCTCGGGGAAGAGTCAGGTTCTGTTCGCCGTGGTCTTCACTGCCCACTACCTAGATCTGTTCACCAATTACATCTCCCTCTACAACACGTCTATGAAGGTATGGGGGACCCTGGGGGGGCTGGGCTCCGCGGGAGGGGCTGGGGTCCCCAGTGCAGGCCCGGGTTCTGAGAACGTTCTCCACCTCCCCGACAGGTGGTCTACATCGCCTGCTCCTTCACCACCGTCTGGATGATCTATAGCAAGTTTAAAGTCACTTATGACGGCAACCATGACACCTTCCGAGTGGAGTTTCTTGTGGTCCCCACAGCCATCTTGGCGTTTCTGGTCAACCATGACTTCACCCCACTGGAGATCCTTTGGACCTTTTCCATTTACCTGGAGTCTGTGGCCATCCTGCCACAGCTGTTCATGGTGAGCAAGACGGGTGAAGCGGAGACCATCACCAGCCATTACCTGTTTGCCCTGGGCGTCTACAGGACGCTCTACCTGTTCAATTGGATCTGGCGCTACCAGCTTGAAGGCTTCTTCGACCTCATCGCCATTGTGGCTGGCCTGGTGCAGACTGTTCTGTACTGCTACTTCTTCTACCTCTACATCACCAAAGTCTTAAAGGGGAAGAAGCTAAGCCTGCCTGCATAGTGGTGGTTCCCAGGGGCATCTCCGCAGCAGTAGCAGCGATGGCAGAGGAGACAGGCCGCAGCAGCACGGGTGGGGTGGGGTGGAGCAGGGGGGCCCCAGGACCTGCCCAGCCCAAGGGGTACCTTTTTAAAAGAATCCATGGATCCCACCCCCTCCTCTCTTCCCCACGGCTGGGGGGAGGGGAGGAGGGCATGGGGCCCCCCAGCCTTGGAGAGCAAGTGTTTTGCCTTTTAGAGAAACAAAGACAAAGTCTTTTTTGAGTTGGTTGGGGTTTAGATAACTCCCTGGTTTTCCTTCCGTCATCTTGTCAGCCTCCGGACACCCGTGTTTTTATAAACTGTCTGGGGGGTGTATGGGGAACCCTCCACCTGAGCCCCCCTTCCTTGCTGTCTGCTTCCTCCTTCCTCCAGATTTTGCCAAACACTCAGCCTCTTCCCTGGCCAACAGGACCCGGCCCTCCAGCTTTTTTTCTGGAGAATAGGAGGGGCTGGTGGGGTGATACCCCACCTCCATCTTTTATAGCTTTTTTTGTCAGTTTTTTTTGTCCAGGGGCCTGGGGAGGGAGGGAAGGGGCCATGCCCCATTTTTGTACAGAATTGATGGTTAACTCCTTGTTCACTTGAAATAAAGACAAAAATGAACTTCAAAAAAAAAAGAAAAAGAAAAAGAAAGGAGGGGGAGATTCAGGGAGAGAATAGTCATAAACAAAAAGAAACTATCTTAAGAGGATGAGAGTAAAAGAAAAAAAGAGAAAGGGAAGAATCTATTATCAGTGACTGGATGAGGGGGAAAAGAAGAACAGATGAAGGACAGAAATAGACTGCATCAAATATAGACCAGTAGCATTGAACACACTCTTCTGCTATCCAAGACACAGGAGGGACTGATTCGGATTGATAATAAGAGCTGTTCTGCAATTGATAAATAAATGATCACAAGATATGAGCAGGCAATTCTCTAAGGAAGAGTAACAAAAAATGCTTCAAATAACAAATAATTTGAGAAATTCAAATGAAAAGAACTCTGAAGTTCTACCTCACATCTACAACATCAGCAAAGATCGTAAAAGAAGAAAATGGCAATTGTTGGAGGGAATGTGAGAGGTCAGACATACTAATGCACTGTAATGGAGCTGTGAACTGGTCTAGATAATTTGGAAGCAGGTCCCAAAAGCCACTGATTCAACAATACATGGCATATACTCCAAAGAGAAAGAGGGAAAAGATTCATATGTACAGAAGGCTTTATAGTGGTACTTTGTGGTAGTCAAAAACTGGAAACAGAGGGTACCCATCAATTAGGGAATAGCTGAACAAATTATGGTACATATATGCAAAGCAATGGTATTGGATATAAAAAATGACAAAAGGAATGATTTTCAGGGAGCCTGGGGAGGCTTCTATAAGCTGATACCCAATGAAGTAAACAGAAGCAGGAGAATCTACACTAACAACAACATTCTAAACAACTCTCATCAATGTAATGAGCAGCCATGACCTCAGAAGACTGATGAAGGAGCTGCCGACTCACCCTACTGACAGGGCAGGGATGATGGATGCAAAGCACAGCATGAGATACATTTTTGGACGTGGCAAACATGCTTTTATTTTGCCTGACTTAGTTGTTTCAAGAACTGTGTTTTTCTTTTTGTATGGTGTGTATGGAAAAGGGGGTGGTTAGTAGGGAGAGGGGGGCTAATGATAGTCGCCCCCCCAAAAGAAGCATTTTAAAAAATAGAAAGAAGAGAACCAAAGATCAGAAAGAAAAAGAACAGTAACATGTAGAAAATGACATGCTGAACATATATTTTTTAAAAAGCAACAAACCCAGTTATATGCAATAGAGATTTGAATTTTCACATAATCTTTTTCTTTTTTTTGGTGTTCTATTTCTTTTTTGGGTATTCATTAAACTAGGATAAAATCTTTAAAGTGACACTGTATAACAAATATACCCTGGCCTATACTGAGAAACTGGTCAATGACATGGACATGTGTTTACACATACACACACAGAAATACAATATATTTACTTATAAAATTTCCTAACAAAGTTTTCATTACAAAATGGGAAGAACTATTCAAGCATCTGCATTCTGGTCTGCTGGCATGAAGCTTTGCAGTTCTCATCCACATTTACTAAACAAATGTGGAAAGTTAACTGCAGCCTAGCTCTCCTAAGTGTCCTTTCCCTTTTGAAGTTCTGCTTAAAACAAAGACTACAGTGAGCATCTATCTATGTTTGAGAGGAAGAGGAAAAGAATGCTCTGCATATGAAAGGTAGTTTTTTAAAAGCTTTGCGTTTGAGGCTTAACTTTGATTCTAGGGAAAAGAGCAGATATGTATTGAAGCAGGGGCTCATAATCCCTACTGGTGCCTTTCCTAGAAGGGTAGAAGTGTGCTGTGTGGCAACGCTCATGGCTGAAAGGCCAAACTACATTTATCTCAACCTCAGTTGTTACTGCAAAGTAGTGGTAGTAGAGGGGGTGGGGAGGGGCAGTGAAAATCATTTGGGGCAAAACAACTTTTTTTTCCCCAAAACATGTGGGTGGAAATCAAAAATAAATTTGGTAGGTCCATACAGATGCAAACATATAGTGTCTGGGTGGGTAGAGGCTGAATGTATATGGCTGGCTGAACTAGAACATGGCTGGAAAGAATGGAGGAAGCCCATAAAGGAAGAATGCTCCACTTGTGTCCTGAGAAGTTCACAGGTATGTCCAACCAGCAAGGTTAAACTGAAAAGAGTTGGGCTAGGGGCCAATCTTTGTGGAAACCTAATAGCCAGAGACTTGCCTTGAAAGAATTACCACAGTGACTCTGAAAAATACTATGGAAAATAATTTAGCCACTGGCGAAAGTCTGGCGAGCCTGATTACCAGAACAGAAATTCTTTTTCTACTTGTGGAATCAAAACAGCCAAAACCAAACCTTTGTCTCATCATTAGAATATGCCTTTCCCTGAAAGCAAGGCAAGACTATCCTTTTCAGTGTTATCCAACTGCATTTCTTTGCACATTGTACAGAGACACTTGGAAGAATGAAATAAATGCTAGGGCTCCTGGCCTCTAGTATTTTAAGAGTTTAACGCTGGAGCTGTATTGGGTTGAACCCCTTGTCTTCTGAATCCAAAATGAAGCACCCATCACTTCAGCAGAGAGGAGTCCAGTCACGGAAAGAGCCAACAGATGCATCCAAACCCTATCTCCAAAGCCAGCAGAATTTACCTGGTACTGGAACTGAATGGGCTGCAGGTGACTGTCATTCTGGGTCATTTTCTTGGCCAGTGCTTCTTTCAGAGCCAGAGCTTTATTCAACTCTATCAGCTCTTTGGACATCTGAGCCTGGCGCAGTGCATGCTGCGTGGTGAAGCCGGAAGAGGACCTGCTGGTGTTGGGGCTGGTCTCCACTCCCTAACAAGGGAACAGAAGAAACAGGCATTTGGGACTCCTTCTGCCCCGTTACCTAGCCACTTCTCTTGGCCATCTCCCAGTTCCTCACAGCTGTTCTTCCCAGCCCATGACTGTGGCTGAGTGTTTGCAAGCTTTATCCGGAGCCATTCATTTCACTGTAATCACAAGCACTATAATTCCAATAGCGTATCTAAGTGACGACCCTAGAACTGATATTTTCTCCCAACAATAGTTGTCTGGGAAACCTGAATCTTGGCTGCCCCATTACCTCTGATCTAAATTGTTTTCCTCACTTTCTTATACCCTTCCCAAAAGAGGTTATCTTGGGAGTTGGGAAAACGGAGGCGGGTGGTAGTAGTGAATGTCAGCCCTTACAAGGCAGCTGTTTCTGCACCCCCTCAGTCCAGTTTTAAAAAGTACTTCCAGAAATGCTTACTTTGCCTGCAGGCAGGAACAGCACACAACCAACCAGCCTGATTTGCCCATTCCCTTGGGTGTCTAGCCATCAACCCCCACCTGCTTTGCTCTCTTTGTCCCCTACCCATGTCACCTACCTTTCCCTCTTTCTGGTCTCTCATGCTCAAAGAGGCTCATCTCATACAAATCTCTCTTTGGCCTGAAAGAACAACCTTCCTTCTGCACTTCATCTCTAATCCCTTCTCGCTCTGGGACACAATTTCCTAATTTCTCTCTCCTTCATTTTGAGAAACAACATAAAGGATGCTGCCCACCAAGGCTTCAGGAAAGGGCATGGCACGGCATGGCACGCACATGGCTGTGGTATCAGTGAGTGGCTCTGCCGGCCTTTACTAGGTACCAGGTCCTAGAGGCAAAGCTTTCCCGAATATCAGAGGGCTCTAAGAATGGTGGAGACAATGAAGCTGCTGAAGACAGTAACAGTCACAGTCACAGTCACAGGGAGCAGCTCCGTTAAAGCTTGCAATTGGCCACAAAAGGGCAGGTTACTCACAGCATCTGGCTCTGTAGGAACATCAGCAGCTGAAGCCATGCACGCAGCAGTTTCATCCTGTGAAACAACGCTTCAGTTTAGAAAAGGCCTTTTTGGGTAAGTTGACAGATGTTTTTATAGCAGCCATTTAATGTTTTAAAAAACTAGGTATTTAGAAACCCTTTTAATGGACCAAGCACAATTCTGAAGTCATCTATACTCCAACCCAGAAGCCCATTTCACATTTGCCACCATTATTTTTTTCCCCATGATGAAAAACTTTGGGGCTTCTGTAAAAAAAAAAAAAAAAAAAAAAAGGTAACTGCTGTGTCCTCTTCTGCCGGAAATGAGCCTATCAGATTGGAGCACTGCCCCGGAGAATTGTCCTTTTCTGTTTCACCAAGTACCCTTTCTTTATCTATTTCACCAGTTGGCTTCAAAGCCAGAAAGACTTTGTTTCTAGTCTCCTGGCTGCCCGACACTGAGGAAGGTACTTAACTTAGTGCTCTGGGCAATTTTCTAAAAGCACAGGTAAAGAAGGTACCAACCCGCATTGGTGTGTCAGTATAATAATAGCTAATATGTATATGGTGTGTTTAGTACCAGGCACTGTGCCAATGATCCCATCTGAGCCTCACCACAACCCTGGGAGGTAGGTGTGCTTATGATTCCCATTTCACAGTTAAGGAAACTAAGATAAAGATGAAGTGGCTTGCCCAAGTTCACATAGCTACTAAGCATCTGAGGCAAGATTTGAACTCATCTCCCAGGTTCCAGGCCCAGAGCTCTATCTACTGTGCAAGTCACAGGTATGGTTCCCTGCCCCCCAATCCCTGTCTTTGATCTATGTTTTATAGTCATTAAAGCACCAGACTCTCAGACTCTCAGAGAACAAGAATCTGGTCTAGAGAGAGAAGGAAATCAATAAAAGTGCCAAATAGCTCTCCTTAATTAGGAACTGCTCACAAAGAAAATATGTCTCAGCTTGTTTGGTACAGAGAGAAGGGCAATGGAAACCACTTCTATTTGGGACTAATGAGCTGACATTGAGTTTAATCACTAGGAGACTGACCTCCATCAAACAGCACCCTCTCAGTTCTTCAGCTGACTCCATTTCCATGAGCTCCTCCTCCACTCCACCTTAGCTCCCTGCACAGATGGGCCTACCCTTGATTTTACTATCACCCACAAATGTTCCACCTCCATGTTCAGGAATGCTCAGATTCCTTTATCTGACCATAACGCACCTCTACACCCTCAGGTCTGTCCCAGGCTGTCCGTCACCCTTGGCTTTACTCTCCACTGTCCTCTTCTATCGAATCCCTTGCCCCCTTACCCAATTGCCAATCTTGACTTGCCCTGCCTCAATCTTGGGGTACTTACACTCATCATACACCCTCTTTGCTCCTAATTCAAGTGCTATTGAAGCCAGAGAAAATTAGTAAAGCAGCTAAACTCTCTGGCCATGGCCAAAGTAGCCAGCACAGTGCTCTGCACACATCCAGGCATTTAATAAACACTGTTGTTGCACATGCCCTGCAGGATCTTGGCTTCAAAATGCCTACATTTAAATCCTAGTATTAGAGTACTTCTTTCAATAACAACCCCTTCCCTTTACTCACTTAAAGGTTACAATGGAGAGACTCATGTAATATAAGATGACCTGCTAAAGTTGACAACTAGGGTGGCAAAGCTCAGAAATGTTAAGCCATCCTTGCTGGGACATACCTGTAAATTAACACTTGCTTCTTTTTGTAGGACATAGGATCTATGTATATATCTTTACAGGCAACTGTAACAAGGATGTCTACATCAGAGTAAGATACTGTATTCTAGGATTTAAATATGAGAAAACATATGCAAAGTTCTATAGTAATCTGAGTTACTACTATTATTAAAGAACCAGGAGGAAGAGACTGAGGTATAGATCTCCATGACCTGAACAGAGGTGTTTGCCCTCCATATAGAACATTTATCAGTCAGGCGGTACCATGGAAAGGGGATAGCACTTGGGGTTTGGGGAACTCCAGTTTGAAATCTGCCTCTGCCATTTCCTAGCTACATGTCCCTGGTCACCATAGAAAGGTAGAGTAAAGGGCCTTGCATGAGAAGTTTGTTTCATGGAAGTCTAGGGTTCCTAACACTTTTCAGCTCCCATACTCCCTGTTCATTATGAAAACGAACAAATCTGAGAGTTCACCATGCACATGTAACCAGCTAACTTTTTGAAACATTCCTCGATGGAATTCAACTTTAAGAATCACTACAGATGAATCACTACAAAAGCAAACTTCCAAATAATAGCTAGTGCTTGAAGGTTTGCAAAGTACTTTACAAATATTATCTCATTTGATTTTCCCAACAAGCCCTATGTAGCTGCTATGTTACCCCATTTTACAGATTAGGAAACTGAGGCTGAGAGGGGCAAAGTGCCCTGTCCAGGGTCATACAGACAATAAAGCGATGCACTGATTTGGCATAAATAAAGCTTTCTTTAGCTTTCTTGTACCTCAGGTTGGGAACCTCTGCTCTAGGTGATTTAATGGCAACCCACCACTCTTATAGTTGATTGAAATCTTTGGCATCTACCAGCTGATTATTTCCCATGTTTGACTAGAAGCCTTTCCCAATCCCTCATAATTCTGTTAATTATTGTCTATTTGACAATCTCTGTGGCAGACAGAGCTTCTCTGAGCCAGCCACACCTTCCTCTGGGAGAACATGTAGGTTATCACTTGGCCGAGCTGTCAGATTCTCTTGGAGGGAAGCTTATCTTGCTTCACAAATACATCCTGGTCTTTCTTGCATCTTACCAAATGGCACTCAGGCCTTGGCTATAAGGCAGAACAATGCTCTTCGCAGTTGCTGTGACAGATGAGAATGGTGTACTGTCTTGCAGTGGCTTCCCGAATCAAACTTGGGCATCAGCCATCTCAACAGCACAGCTTAGCAGGACACCAATCTCTGGCCTCTTCTTCAGGAATTCTTTTACAGATGTGAAACTGCAGCTCCATGGACAGCAAATGTAGGGGGTCATTTTTACCAGAGGGAGAGATGGGGCTACCCATGGTCATCTCTTGCTCTGTAACAATGATGTCCTTCAGTCAGGCCTCAGCTTATTTCACTGCAGGCAATATATATGACAGGGCGGTCTTCTCTAAACCTGGCTGCTCTTCATGTTCCACACTGTTGCAGGGAGCCACATTACCAGTTCAGGGGGTTAAGGAGACTATGATGGCAAAAGAATGTGTCCCAGCCACTGCACCCTGAGGTGGTCTTACAATGGATATGTTATGGGTATCAAAGTGGTACACAGATCAATACCATCTTTACTTGGCTTACCGAGAGTTGAGCTATCACATTCTGCAGGTTATGAATTATCTCCAAATTTCCCTTTAACTCTTGATCCTCCAGAGATGCCATTACTTTTTGCAGATCAAGCTTGCAGCTGAAAGTTCAAGTGCGAGGATTAGAGGAAAGGAGGTTAAGGTGGCATCGGTCCCTCCCCCGTCCATATGACAAGAAACTTACGCTGCATGTTGCTTGAGCTCTTCTAGCTTGGCATTCAGCTTGTCATTTGTTTGTTCTGTCTGTAACAAAAACACAGAAGACAATCAGAGGCCTTGTCCAATTATATTCATCTATGGCTCAAAAAAAAAATCTGGATGGAGATGGGGCTTTCTCCAGTACAATCCTGGAGGACTGCAGAGGCTTTAAGTATTTAGAGAAAAATTCACTGTTAAATTCAGCAATGGAAAGTGGCCACCCCGACCACTTCAAAAACCGCACTTGAGTAGCTAGAGGTATCAGCCCTGCCACAGAGAAGTTTAGGGCCATGTATGCAGGCTGTGTTTTCCAGCATGCTACTCCATGCCTCTTAAAGTAACTCAACAGGGGCAGCTAGGTGGTGCAGTGGATAGAGCACCAGCCCTGGAGTCAGGAGGACCTGAGTTCAAATCTGACCTCAGACACTTGACACTTACTAGCTGTGTGACCTTGGGCAAGCCACTTAACCGCAATTGCCTCACCAAAAAAAAAAAAGTAACTCAACAGATGCCAGGACAATAGTGTTACCTATATAACATTACATCAGGACTAGATGTACTAGTCCTACAGGGCTAACATGGTGTGAAAAGAGAAAGGTAAAGAACAAGAGAAGTGGTAGTAGATGGTGGGGGAGAGGATGAGTCAGGGAGTAGGGCAGAGGGTGCCCCAGGTTGGTGAAGGAATTTTTCTCAGTTATATGGCAATACCTGATCTAATATGAGGTCCAGATTGTACTAAATTTCTTGTTCCTGTGCAAACTAGTAGCTACCACAAAGCTTAAGCAGACCACCCAACAACAGGTTTACCAGGTCAGGCAGCAGCCTTAATAACGTTATAAAAGTAGGTCACATAGGTGTAGAGCTGGTTCAAGAAACAGCCACACTCATGCATCTCTCCAACAGTAGCATCACCTCAAAGCATCAAATATAGAACTGTGATTAAAAAATTTAGGTAAAAGGGGCAGCTAGGTGGCTCAGTGGATAAAGCACCAGCCCTGGATCCAGGAGGACCTGAGTTCAAATCAGGCCTCAGACACTTGACACTCACTAGCTGTTTGACCCTGGGCAAGTCACTTAACTCTCACTGCCTTGCAAAAAAGGGGGGAGGGGAACCAATTATCACCCCTTGCCCTTATGCCAGCAATAGGTATTAAGTGTGGTCCTCTTTAAATAAAGGTTTGGAAGCAGCCTACTCTTTTAGTTGGAAAACATACTGTAATATAGGTCATAAATGTAGATTGAGTGGAAATTTGTTGGTTTTGGGCAAAAGCTTGCCTGTTAAAGGCCAAATTTATATATCCAGCCTCATATTTGGACTGGCAAGAAAGGCAAGTCTGGGCACTGGATTATGTTGGCAAAAAAGTGACCCAATTTCCTCCTTTCCAAAGTGCTCTGTAATAGTTTCCATTTTGATATGGGATGGAATAGGAAAATGGGTACAGAAAGATACCTAAGTTTACTTTATAGTCAAACACCCTAGAATGAGAACCTGCTCTGTATAGGGGTAACACGATTACAAACCCACAGGTTTTGCACCAAAGGGGGTCGCCTAAAGGGTTTTATAATATCATTCTACTCCATATGAACTTTGCCAATCAGAAGCAGGAATAAGTAAGAAAACTAAAGCTAGTCAATGTCCAGAGCACACACAGCTCTTGTCATCTCACCAAAATGATCCTCTCCAACATCTGGGCTGTCTGCCCAGCTGCCTCACTTAGTCCACGGCTTAGCTTTTCATTCTCTTCACTCAGAGACTGATTCTTTTCCATCAGGGACTGTAGATTCTCTGACGGCTCCACACTAGAAAAGAAATCAAGTCATGAGAAAAATACCTGAAAAGTTCTACACTAGAGGGCGGCCAAAAAAGAAATTTCACGGGCTATTTCTTAGGGAGCAAAAGTGCCCCAAGTTGTCCCGCCTCATCCTTCACATGGGTCTCTACATGTAATTACATCCAATTTAGTCAGATTCTACTCAGGTGGTCCCTTAGAAGAAGAAGAACTCTGACATCCCTCTCAACTGAGAACTCAGAGTCAGACGTGATTGTAATAAGAATGGCAAACAATGGTCACTCATCTTTGCTATGGGACTAAGCCACTTATGTATCAGTAGGGAGAAGTGAAGCTAAATTTTCATTGAATAGCCCTATGGTCAGATAATATGTAGGAGTGGTACCAATATTGCTAGGCACAATACTAAGATGGGCTTCAAAAAGAGAAACTGACAGAAGTAAGTTATAGTGATGGCCAGTGGCTAAAGGATATGTCATAACCCATCATAAATCAGAACATCCCCTTCCAAAAAAGATGGAGAAGGGATGGAGAAGGGATGGAGAAGAAAGAGTTCTCTCCCTTTTGCTTCTCCTGAAATGCATATTTCATCGCCTCCTGTCTATTAGTTTTGTCTAATTTAAGGACCCACTTCCTATAGCCTCCAGGGGAAAGTAGCTGTACAATTCTTTATTTCTAACAGCACTAGAGGGGTAAGGGCGGAAGGTTATAGGTATAGCTGTAGAGCACATATGTCATTTTTTGCCTGTTCTGGAAAAATAGGGTAGGATCTATCAAAGGATATGACCAGGAAGTCTCAAAAGAAGAAAGGCAGGCAATCAACAACCAGATGAAAAATGCTCCGAATTACTAATAATAGGAGAAATGAAAACTAAAATACCATTGAGGTTCTACCTAATGCCCATCAAAACAGCAAAGATCATAAAAGAGAAAAAGGACAGTTGTTGGAGGGGCTATGGAAGGACAGGCACACTAATCTACTGATGGTGGATCCTTTCTGGAATAAAATTTGGAACTTGGCCTAAAAAGTCACTAAACCATGCATACCTTTTTTATCCAACTCAACCACTTACTAGGCATCCCTTTCCCCCCCAACTCCCCCAAGATCAAAGACAGAGGGAAAAGATCCATTTGTGCAAAAATATTGATAGCAGTACTTTTTGTTGTAGCAAAATACTGGAAACAAGGCAGGTACGCAGCAATTGAAGAATGATATATGAATGTAATGGAATATTATTGTGCTTTAAGAAAATATGAAAGGGACATAGTCAAAGAAACCTACGATAACTCATTTGAATTGATACAGACTGAAGTGAGTAAA
The DNA here is from genome assembly GCF_019393635.1 of Dromiciops gliroides. NCBI lineage: Eukaryota > Metazoa > Chordata > Mammalia > Microbiotheria > Microbiotheriidae > Dromiciops > Dromiciops gliroides. The sequence continues at coordinate 2,640,070 of NC_057867.1, read as the reverse complement.
ACCAGGAAGATAATTCATACAATGACTACAATATTGTTTCAAAATAATTTTTTAAATGAACAAGCATTGATTTTCTCTGCTTTCCCACTTTGTCTCCCCAACTAGAAAACAAACAAAAGAATGAAATATGGACAGTCAAGCAAAAGAAATGATCTCATTCTACATCTTGAATCCATCACCTTACTAAATAATTATTCTATTGGAAATGTAAACAACTTCAAACTCAACAATTTTGATTGATATAATGACAAATTACTCAGAGACTAATAATGAAACATGCTTCCCATCTCTTTGCAGAGAGGTGCCAAATGCAATATACATTTTAGATTTAACCATGTATAAATTTGATTTTGACTATATTTTTTTGTTATAAGAAATGGTTGAGAGTTTGGGGGCATAGTGATCATGACAAAAGGGGAAAAAATCAAGCATCAGTAAAACATTAAAAAATACAAAGAGAGCAGAAGGCTCAGATAAGTAGGACAGTATGTGTGCTATCATGTCAAATTTAATACATATTTTTCTAAATCCAAACTATATGCAATAGATTCTCTCTCGCGCACGCACACACACACACGCACGCACACTCCCCCTTTTCAGTTCTTTGTATATAAAATGGTCATGTTTGATGATGTCTATCATGGCTATAATTTTTTAAAAATGAAGTGTTCTAACAATATGTATTTCAGTTAATATGAAATGTTCCCATGGGATTTTAGAAAGGTCAAAAGAACTGCAATTTGATCCAAAGACTTCGGGGAAATGGAATAATCTTTAAGACAAATAAGGGTTACTATAGAGAAGATGGTAACCAGCTGCTGCCCTTAATCTCCAAAAAGGACAGGATAGGGTTTCAGGGATAAAGTAGATGGGCTCTTACCCAGTTCAAAGATCCCATGAACTCAGAAGCCCTTTGAGTTTTTAGCTTGCTCATAAGCAAAAACTGCAAGGTGAATCTCATCAAAATTAATACTAGGGTCTCAAATTACACTGTGGAAAATTTGCTGGTGAGGCATTTATGAAAGAACATTGTTGAAAATGATTCATTATTCTAGATCAGGGATTCTTAACCTGGGGCCTGGGAATGTTTAAAATACTTCTATAACTATTTTGATATAATTGTTTTCTTTCATAACCCCATGATTTTTATGCATCTAAAAACATTATTCTGTTTTGTTTTTTGCAGGCAATGAGGGTTAAGTGACTTGCCCAGGGTCACACAGCTAGTATGTGTTAAGTGTCTGAGGCCAGATTTGAACTCAGGTCCTCCTGAATCCAGGGCCAGTGCTTTATCTACTGTGCCACCTAGCTGCCCCCTAAAAACATTATTCTGAAAAGGAGTCCAAAAGCTTCTTCATTGGAGGGCCAAAAGTGTCCATGACACAAATAAAGTGAAGAATACATACTCTAAAGGAAGCTGATGGTTGTTCCCTTTGTTGCTAGTTTATGAGCTTTACCAAAAAGTGATCTTTCACATTTAATATTATTAGCTGGCCAGTTCTAATGTTGATATATTCTTATTTTATTTTTCAAAATTGACTAAAAAAGGAGAAATTATGAAATCCAAGTCATCTGGCCATTTTTCTGACAAAAATGTGGTAAGTTATGGACACATCAGTCATTTTAGAATGATAGAATATGAAAGCTGTATGTGGCCTTAGAGAGCAATTAATCCAATTCTCTTGTTTTGTGGATAAGGAAACAGGCCTGTAAGGCCTGTTTGCCTAGGATAACCCAGCTAGTAAGTGACAAGGTCAAGATTCAAACCCAGGCCCTTTGCCTAAGTCCAGTGTTCTTTCCCTATAGTACTTGCCTCTTTAGCTTGAAACAAATTTTTTAAACACTTAAGTGCTACAAGAGATAGATAGATAGATACTATAGGAATATAGAGAATATAGAACATAAAAGTCCACAAAACAAAACGGGAAAAAAGTTGGTAGTCAAAAATTAGGGGCATTAAACAGATCCATGACTAGTTGACCTGGGAGAGGCATACGGAAGCCTGGGAGGATGGAGGAAATGTGCATAGACTAGTAGACTAGAATTAACAAGGAAATGTGTGACTATGGTTTGTCAATGGTCATTTGGCAAAAAGGGGCAATGTGAAACCAAGATACCTTCACTTGGATACTAGTCAGTTGCCTATGTTGGGAATTAAAATTAAGTGAACATCTGCAGGTATCAACTAAGTTTAGTACAGAAGCTTGATGGACCCTTTTCTAAGTGCAAAAGAGGAGTAAAAGAAGAGATAAAAATGGAGACAAGCTTTCTAGATGGACTTCCTGGGATTATGGAGGAGTGAAAAGTCCTCTCTCCTTAATACCTTCTTCAAACAAATCAATCAACAACAAAAAGAAGAACAATTACTAGAAACTCTCAAAAGAAAAATAAAGAATTGAGTATGACTAGAATCTATGGACATATTAATGAAGGAGTTTATAAATAGCTATGTAGGGGCAGCTGGGTGGCGCAGTGGATAGAGCACCGGCCCTGGAGTCAGGAGGACCTGAGTTCAAATCTGGCCTCAGACACTTGACACTTACTAGCTGTGTGACCCTGGGCAAGTCACTTAACCCCAATTGCCTCGCCCCCCCCCAAAAAAGCTATGTAAAAGAGAAACAAAGCAACTGGCTCAATTGAAAAACTAATGGATTCATAAGGTAGAACAAGCAGAAAAAAAATTAATAAGAATTACTGGGCTCCAGAAAAACAGTCAGGAAAATCAAACAAGCATTTATTAAGCTCTCATCATACACTAGGCACTGTGTACTAAGCAATGGGGACACAGAGAAATGAAAAAAGTTTCTGCATTCAAGGAAATTACCTTCTAATGAAGGTAAAAAAGAGGCTGACTACTATATTTCAGGGAATCGTGTACAAAAATTTCCAAGTTGGAAAAATAGGGAGATTATAAATGAACAGAATTTACAGTCTACCCAAAGGAGTGAACCCTAAATTTACTTTAATCAAACATATTGTCAAAGTTCAGGATAATGGCAAGGAAATGATTTTATAGTAGGCAAAAAGAAAAACATCTCGTGAAAAACCCATCAATGTGAATTGCACAAGATTCTTCTACAAAAATGAAAAATGAGAGAAGCAGATGGAATACAATATCCTGAAAGCTCAGAGAAAGGAATTCAAACACAAATCAATTTCCAAAAAAAAAAACCCCAGACATTCTTTTCTAAAATAAAAAGTTGTCACCTAAGAATTCATAGCTGTGCAGAATTGATGACAACCAGAGGCAACCTTAAGGCAGCTTTTATTTTAGAAAGGATGATTCATTATTGGGAAAACAATCAGTCACCATATCGTATCACTAAGAATCTGAAATGTCATGAATCAATCTAGTCAAAGAGTCCTCGTGAGCTGCGGGGACTGAATGATGGCTACCAGGCCTGGAGGCAGGCAGGACAGTCCTTAGACACCAGACAGACAGGTGCTGCTGCTGCCACTGGTCCTGGCCCTTTACTTCAGTCTTAGAGAATCCTGGGTCACACTTCCATAATAAGACTGAGTAGGACTTGATGGTGGTTGTCAAAAAACATCTATTTTTTTAAAAGTTAATTTTTCCTTAATGATAAAAAGTTATCTGAACCACAAACTCATTACATGTAATGGAGAAACAGGGATTTTTACAATAAGAAAAGAGCTGTCTACTTTCACCCATTACCATTTGACAAAAGTTTTAAAAATGCTAGCTAGAGGAATAAGGCAAGAAAAATAAAGAAAATAAGGATCGATAAAGGATTGGTTAAAACATCTCTATTTACAGTTGGCTTATTTAAAAAACCTGAGAGAGTTGACTGAAAAAATTGATATTTGTATCAAAAATGAAAAGGGTGAACCCACCACTAATGAAGAGGAAATTAAGACAATTGCTACAAACTATTTTGCCCAATTATATGCCAATGAATTTGACAATCTAAATGAAATGGATGAATATTTACAAAAATATAAATTACTCAAATTAACAAAGAAATAAAATACTTAAATAACCCAATTTTAGAAAAAGAAATTGAACAAGCCATTAATGAACTTCCTAAGGAAAAAAAAAACCAGGACCAGATGGATTCACAAGTGAATTCTACCAAACATTTAAAGAACAATTAATCCCAATACTATATAAACTATTTGGGAAAATAAGTGAAGAAGTACTACCAAATTCCTTTATTGAGACAAATATGGTGCTGATACCAAAACCAGAAGAGTCAAAACAGACAAAGAAAATTATGGACCAATTTCGCTAATGAATACTGATGCAAAAATTTTAAATAAAATGCTAACAAAGAGACTACAGCAATATATCACAAGGATAATACACTATGACCAAGTGGGATTTATACCAGGAACACAAGGCTGGTTCAATATTAGAAAACCATCAGCATAATTAACCATATCAATGACAAAACCAACAGAAATCATATTATTACCTCAATAGGTGCACAAGCCTTTGCCAAAATACAGTACCCATTCCTATTAAAAACACTAAAGAGCATAGGAATAAATGGTGCTTACCTTAAAATAATAAGGAATATTTATCTAAAACTATCAGTGAGCATTATCTGTAATGGGAATAAGCTTTTCAATACAATCAGGGGTGAAACAAGGATGCCCATTATCACCTCTATTATTTAATATTGTACTAGAAATGTTAGGTATAGGACTAAGATTAGAAAAAGGAATTAAAGTAATTAGAATAGGCAAGGAGGAAACAAAACTATCACTCTGCAGTGATATGATGTTATTCTTAGAAAATCTTAGAAATCAACTAAAAAATTACTTGAAATTATTAACAACTTTAGGAAAAGTGCAGGATAAAAAATAAATCCACATAAATCATCAACATTTCTATATATTACTAACAAAGTCCAGCAACAACAGATAGAAAGAGAAATTCCATTTAAAATAACTGTAGATAATACAAAATACTTGAGAGTCTACCTGCCAACACACACACAAGAACTATATGGCCAACAATTATAAAAGACCCTTCATGGGGGCAGCTAGTTGGCGCAGTGGATAAAGCACCAGTCCTGGATTCAGGAGTACCTGAGTTCAAATCCGGCCTCAGACACTTGACATTTACTAGCTGTGTGACCCTGGGCAAGTCACTTAACCCCCATTGTCCTGCAAAAAAAAAAAAAAAAAAGACCCTTCACACATATAAAGACAGATCTAAATAATTGGAAAAATATTAATTGCTCATAGGTAGGACAAGACAATATAATAAAAATCACAATCCTGCCTAAGTTAATTAATTTATTTAGTGCCATACCAATCAAACTATCGGAAACATTTTATAGATCTAGAAAAAATAATAACAAAATTCATCTGGAAGAACAAAAGCTCAAGAATATCAAGGGAATCAATGAAAAATTATGAAAGGCGGTCTAGCAGTACCAGATCTCAAACTATATTATAACACAGTAATTGTCAAAACAATCTGGTAGTGGCTAAGAAATAGGTTGATCAGTGGAATAGAATAGGTACAAATTACATTATAGTAAATGACTCTAGTATATGAGAAACCCAAAGATCCAAGCTTTTGGAACAAAAGCTCATTATTTGACAAAAACTGCTGGGAAAACTGGAGAACACTATGGCAGAAACTAGGTATAGACCAACATCTCACACTGTATACTAAAAATAAAGTCAAAATGGGTATATGATTTATACATAAAGGGTGATACCATAAGCAAATTAAGAGTATGGAAAACTTTATCTGTCAGATTTTTGGACAGAGGAAGAATTTAGGACCAAAGAAGATAGAGAATACAAAATGTAAAATAGATAACTTTTATTATATAAAATTAAAATGCTTTTACACACAAAAAAATAATGTAACCAAGATTATAAAGGAAAACAGAAAACTCAGAAAGAATTTTTGAAACAAGTATCTCTAATAAAGGCCTCATTTCTCAAATATATAGAGAACTGAGTCAAATTTATAAAAACACAAGTCATTCCCCAATTGAGAAATGATCAAAGAATACGGACAGGCAGTTTTCAGACAAAGAAATCAAAGCTATTTATAGTCATATGAAAAAAACGCTTTAAGTCACTATTGATCATAGAAAGGTAAATTAAAACAACTCTGAAATATCACCTCACACCTGAGTGGAAAATACAACAAAAACGGAAAATATTGGATGTTGGAGGGGATGTGGGAAAGCTGGGATGCTAATCCACTTTTGGTGGAGTTATGAAAAGATCCAATCATTCTGGAGAGCAATTTGGAACTATGCCCAAAAGGCTATAAAACTTTGCATCCTCTTTGATCCAGCAGTACCACTGGCTAGCTAGGTTTATATCCCCAAAAGAAAAAGATTTGGTACAACAATATAGCAGCTTTTTTGTGTGTGTGTGTGTGGTGACTAAGAATTGGAAATCAAAGGAATGGCCATCAACTGGGGAATGGCTAAACAATGATGGTGATGAAATATTATTGTGTTATAAGAAATGACAAGCAGGATGATTTCAGAAAGGCCTGGAAAGAATTGTATGACTTGATGTATAGTGAAGTGAGCAGAACCAGGAGAACATTGTGCACAGTGACAGCAATATTGTTTGATGAAGAACTGTGAATGACAACTATTCTCAACAGGACAAAGATCCAAGACAATCCCAAAGGACTACTGATGAAACATAATATTCACCTCCAAAGAAAGAACTGATATTGATTGAACACAGACTGAAGCAGGCTATTTTTCACTCTTTCATTTTTTCTTTTATTCAAGTTTTCTTAAACGAAATAACTGTTATGGTAATGTTTTACATAATTGCTCTTGCATAACCTATATCTGTTTACTGCCTTAGGGAATGGGGAGAGGAGGGAGAAAAGGAGGGATAGAATTTAGAATTCAAAACCTGGCCCTTCTCTTAGCAGAGAGGCAGGAAATACAGATGGGAACTGTTGATTATAACATCTATATGCTGCTTGGTTTTTCTAAAGGTCTTTTTTTTTTTTAAAGGAAAGGATCAGGAAGCAGCTCAATGGGGGAAGAGAGAATTAAGGCAAAAAGACTGGTATAAAACAAAAAAGCAACAATAAAAACCAAAACAATAAAGATACTTAAAACCAAATGGAACTTTAAAAAACTCAGACTATATTTAGGGTGACAAAATGTTACAAAGTACTTAGGCATCAACCTATCAAGACACACACACAAGCCCTAGATAGACAACTATAAAACAGTATCTTAACAGAAAAAAAGAATTAAGTAATTGGATGTCATGGCTAGGTTGAGCCAAAGTTATAAGCTTAATGCAACACTAATCAAAATACCAATGGATGGCCCTATCTGTTCCTATGAAGTGATAGCTGTATGAAAGAACAAATGAACAGGATGTTCTCAGAAAAACCTGGAAAGACTTATGTGAACCGATGAAAAGTGAAATGAGCAGAAGAACCAGGAAAACAAAGTACACAGTAACAGCAATATTGTACGAAGATCTACTATGAATAACTTAGCTATTCTCAGCAATACAATAATCCAAGACAATTCTGTGGGACTTATGATGTAATGTGCTGTCCATCTCCAGAGAAAGTACTGGTAGAACCTGAATGCAGATCAAAAATACTTCTTTATTTTTCTTGTTTCTTTTACAGAATGACTTACATGGAAATGTGTTTTTCATGACTATACATGTATAACCAATATAAAATCGCTTACCTTCTCAATGAGGGGGAGGGGAGGGAGAGACAGAAGTTGGAACTCAAAATTTGAAAAAAAAAAGATGTTAAAATTGTTTTTATATGTAATTGGGAAAAAATAAAATAATAATAATAAAAAAAGCACCCCCCTCCAAAAAAAACCCTTAAGTTTTCAGATATTCTTCCTCCCATAGGCCAAAGCTCTACATTACATAGGAATTTGGAAGTAGGTTAGAATCTGGAACTCCCAGCTTTCATTGTATGGACCTATATAAACCAAGTGTGATAAAATAATGGGATTTAGCAGATACTCAAAGGCCACTTTGGCGTGCAGAGAATTGGGGAACCAGTTAAAACAATGTGGCATACCCCAAATTCTGACTGCTTAAATACTTTAACCTTAACAAGCTTTTCCTTCTGTAGGTAAACCACTTTTTTTTTGGTTTGTTTTTTAACAGGCTTGTGGTGGAGGACTTGAGGAAGAACCCAACCAGGCTGGAACTCTAGGCTAGACAGGCCTTTTCTTAACCTTCTGAACTCCATGTGAATACCTGTATGCTTTAATAAATGTTTAATGCCCAAAGACTGGTGCTAAAGCTTCTAATTTAAGGCTACCACAATCTAGATTTTAAACATCACACAAGGTAATACTAAATTACAACTAATAGCTGCCTCCCTTTCAACACAAAGGTGTGGAATGTTGTATTTACAGTCACATGCAGTCGGTTTTGCCAAATTTTTGTAAAAAAAAAAAAAAGTTTCATACGGGAGGATTTCAGAGAAAACTGGAAGGACTTACATGAATTGATGCTAAGTGAGATAAGCAGAACCAGGAGAACATTGTACACAGAAACAGCAACATTGTGTGATGTTCGACTGTGATAGACTTGGCTCTTCTTAGCAGTGCAATGATCCAAAACAATTTCAAAGAACTCATGATAGAAAATGTTCTCCACATCCAGAAAAAAGTACTGTGGATTCTGAATGCAGATTGAACCATACTGTTTCTATTTCTTGGCTGTATTTTTTTCTCTTTTATGAGGTTTTTCCCTTGTGTTCTGCTTCTTGCACAATATGACTAATGCAGAAATGTTTAATGTGATTGTACATATACAACCTATATCAGATTGATTTCCATCTTGGAGGAGGGGGGAAGGAAGGGAGAGTGGGAGAAAAATCTGGAACAAAAAAATCCTATGAAAACAAATGTTGAAAACTATCTTTACATGTAACTGGAAAATAATAAAATACTTTTATGATTTTAGAAAAAAATGTTTCGTACAAGACAAGGCTTGCTGTGTATCAGTCAGGATGGAGGGTATATTTGGAAATGAATGAATTCTAAAAGCCAAAAAAGGGATTCAAAACAAAGAAATTGAGAGTATAGGGATTTCTCTAAAGCAAAGTCTTGGTTTATGCCATTTTTCCCCCTATATAACATCCTGTTTGAATATTGTAGGGTGGTGCATGGGTTGTCACACAGTCCAAATTAAAGGAAAAGAATTAGAAAGACAACTTGCCAAATACTAAAGAACCAACAAATTAGGATCATTGTACTTGTGCTGAGTGACATCACAAACACCAACAAGACTGGGTACAGTTAGGAATGGAGAAGAATACACACTTTAACTAGTCCATGACTCTTACTTGATAGACACGGGCAGGGTCCCTCCATGGGCTTGTAGTAACAAGACTTGCAGCTGCTGTACCTGAGAGAATCAAAGAAAACAATATCTATATCAATCAAAAGCTAATTATCTCTTGGAGATTAGATTAATTTTCATTTCATCCAATGACCATTAAATTTTAGGCAATCTTGGATGCTCAAGGAAGGAAGCAGCAGTATAAATGCTTATGAGATGATCAATAGAAGAATAATATTAAGCTGGCTCCACTATCCCCTGCTTTTAGGATGAACTGCCATCATTTGTCAAAGCAAAAAACCCAATGTACTTACTGACCACCTATTACGTGCTCAGCATTGTGCTAGGCTATCTATGTATATGTATATAGAATACAAGATTGAGATGTGCTTGCAAATATAACAAACCTGACTCAAGAACAAATGCATTAGGATAGTTGGATGTTGTCAGATGTTACGTAGGGTGCTAAAGAGGAAGGCTTCATATAGCATAGAGCAGGATCTTGAAGAACAAGTAGGATTTAGAGAAGCTAAGAAGAGATCATTCCAGGAAGGAAGAAATGATAGGAATGAACAAAATACATTGGCAGAACAGTGAAGCAAGTGGCCTGACAGAAGCAGTGTGTGTGTGTGTGTGTGTGTTGGGGAAACAGTGAGAAATAGGGTTGTATAGAAATAAGGTTGCACTGTGGAGGGTCTCAACAATCTGGAAGAAGTGTTTAGACTTTATGTGGTAATAAATATGAACCACTGAAGATTTCTGACTATAAGAATGAAGACTCAATATTTTAGGAAGACTGATCTGGCAGCAGTAGGGAGAATAGAACAGAGTAAGGGAGGTAGAAGGAAAGATTCAAGACAGACTCTGCCTGTAGGGAAAGTGTTTTTATCCAGAAATATGGGGGTATTGGATGACCTAGAACGGGAGAGTAGGGATATAGAGAAAAGGACAGGCAATGTCTCCTGCCTGTCCTTTTCTAAAAAAAAAATGGATAGGATTTGGTTTTGGAAAATGAAGGAAGAGAAGATCTGGAACAACGGTGATTCAACTGACAGGGATAAAAAAGTGGGGAGGAAGAGCTAATGAGTTTGTTTTTATGTTTTCTCCTCTAGAATGAGAGGATTAGAGTATATTCTCTTCAAAGTCTCTTTCAGCGGTAACATTTTAAGTCTACGATTACTTAATAGATCCTTGGTAGGGGCCAAATGATCATATACCCAATTAGGTAGTCTACTGCATGCTTAACCAAAAGCAAATGTAGATTTCTGGTACCCGGGTCCAGAAACTCTCGTCTGTCTTTGAGATATTTATAGTAGAAAATCTCTCTCACTGTAGACTACCTCTTAAAGCTCCCTAAGATTTTGGCCGAAGTAATTTTTAGGGCATGGTAAAAAGAAGAAATCCAGGGAGGTGGAGCCAAGATGGTGGAGGAAATGCAATGATTCACCTGAGCTCCCCTCCAAATACCTTTAAATAACGCCATAAGATAATTCCTTGAGCAGCAAAATCCACAGAAGGACAGGACTAAATAATTTTCCAGCTAAAGACAACTTAGAAAGTCAGCAAGAAAGGATCTGTTGTACTGAGGTGAGAGTAGAGTGCACAGTCCAGTGTAAGCCATACCAGTACAAACCAGGCCCCAGGAAACCAGGACCAGGTCTTGGGAGCCACTGAATCAGAGGAGCCTGTGACTATTTCCAGAACTCTCAGCCCACAGACAGTAAGTGGGTCGAACAACTGGACAGAAGGAGATTACAGAGGTCTCTCTGCTAGCACTGAGTCAAGACTCTGTTGCTTTGCCCATATTCAGATCTGGGTCACAGTCCTAGGTAGTGATCCCAGGGTGGGCAGGAACACTAGCACACTACAGCCCACAGCCTCAGTGGAGCAGAGACCCTCCTCACAGTTCCAAGGTATAAAAGAGGGCTTATGGTCACTCACAGACCAGAGCACAGGCCAAGAGAGTGGTAAATATACCTCTCCTTAGATCATACCACCTTGGTGAAGTGAAAACTTACAGATCCCTAGAATTTTCTCTGAAAACAGCTGCACAAACCCCCTGAAGCTTGGGACAGCATGCCCTCCACTCTGGAAGCTGAACCCTATTTTAACAAAGAGTTAAAAGTCAAGAAATTGGCTGGGGGAAATGAGCAAACAACAGAAAAAATTCTGATCATATAAAGTTACTATGGTGACAAGGAAGATCAAAACATACCCTCAAAAGATAATTAAATCAAAGCTCCTACATCCAAAGCCTCCAAGAAAAATATGAATTGGTCTTAAGCCATGGAAGCACTCAAAAGGTACTGAAAGTCAAGTAAGAGAGGAAGAGAGAAAAAAAAATGGGAAGAGAAACGAGAGTGACACAAGAAAATAATGAAACAAAAGTCAACAACTTGGTAAAGGAGACACACAAAAAATACTGAAGAAAATAACACCTTAAAAAACAGAGTAGGCCAAATGGTAAAAGAGGTACAAAAGGGGGCAGCTAGGTGGCGCAGTGGATAAAGCACGGGCCCTGGATTCAGGAGTTCCTGAGTTCAAATCTGGCCTCAGACACTTGACACTTACTGGCTGTGTGACCCTGGGCAAGTCACTTAACCCCCCCCCCCCATGCCCCGCAAAAAAAAAAAAAAAAAGAGGTACAAAAAGCCAGTGAGGAAAAGAATGCCTTGAAAAAGAATAAATCCAGTATGGGTGCATTAATGTTTTTTAACTGGCCAGACCATCTTAGAAAGAACCAGCATCCCTAGTAATATCTTCTCCTACAAAACAAGATTAATAAATGTGATTATGCCCCAGCACTGAATCAATATATATATATATATATATATATATATATATATATATATATTTTTTAGTGAGGCAATTGGGGTTAAGTGACTTGCCCAGGGTCACACAGCTAGTAAGTGTTAAGTGTCTGAGGCCGGATTTGAACTCGGGTACTCCCGACTCCAGGGCCGGTGCTCTATCCACTGCGCCATCTAGCTGCCCCTGAATCAATATTTTTTTAAACCCATGATAATGAAAAATTAAGATGCTAAATTCAGTAATACCATTGACTACCATCAGATTTTGTCTCTAGTACCTGTTGCTTCAGATGATTAAGTTCAGCCGTTTGGGGATCAATGTTGACAATGGGTTTATTCTTGATTTTTCTTGCCCTGTCAGCATAGCGCAGTGTATTTACTGTTTCTTCTAGGTTGGAGTCTGCGGGACTCACACAGGCAATCATGAGAGTATGGCTATTACCACCTAGTGAGTCTGAAAGAGAACAGTGCTATGGAGTTGAAACCAAGTAAGGAAGATGCAGAGAAAGCTCTTGATTTTGCTTGATGAATTCAAATCCAGAGGCTCTGAGACCTTATAGGCTTATGGTGGAGATATGGACCTCCTAACAACTGTGAAGTGCCAAATTTTTCCACGTATAGAGCATAATTCCAAGTTACTCATCCCCTAAACTTACTTGAGAAAGGGTTTCCTGCTGTTCTACAGAGCAGTCATTAAGGCCTAGTCTGATCATATTAGTGACTTTTTCATTAGATATTCTCAGGATGCTCTGTCTTGGTGAGGTTTTTTTTTTTTTAATAAGGCAATTGGGGTTAAGTGACTTGCCCAGGGTCACACAGCTAGTAAGTGTCAAGTGTCTGAGGTCGGATTTGAACTCAGGTACTCCTGACTCCAGGATAGGTGCTCTATCCACTGTGCCACCTAACTGCCCCTGTCTTAGTGAGTTTTAACTCAGCAAGGAATCCTCCCTGAACATCAATAGCCTAACAGATACCAAGGAGCATTCTTTTTTTTTTAATTAATAAAGTATTTTATTTTTTCCCCATTACATGTAAAGATAGTTATCAACTTTTGTTTATATAAGCTTTCCAATTTCAGATTTTTCTGCCTCCCTCCCCTCCCTCTCCCCTCCCTGCAGTTTTCTGATGAAGAAACCAAAGCTATCTATTCCCATATGAAAAAATGTTCTAAATCTCTAATGATTAGAGAGATGTAAATTAAAACAACTCTGAGGTACCACCTGACACCTATCAGATTGGCTAAAATGACAAAAAAGGAAAATAATAAATGTTGGAGAAGCTGTGGAAAAATTGGAACACTAATGCATTGTTAGTGGAGTTGTGAACTGATCCAACCATTCTGGAGAGCAATTTGGAATTATGCCCAAAGGGCGATAAAGCTGTGCATACCCTTTGACCCAGCAATACCACTTTTGGGTCTTTTGCCCAAAGAAATCATGGAAAGGGGAAAGGGACCCACATGTACAAAAATATTTATAGCTGCTCTTTATGTGGTGGCAAGGAATTGGAAGTTGAGGGGATGCCCATCAATTGGGGAATGGCTGGACAAGTTGTGGTATATGAATGTAATGGAATTCTATTGTGTTGTAAGAAACGATGAGCAGGAGGAGTTCAGAGAAACCTGGAGGGTCTTGTGTGGGCTGATGATGAGTAAGATGAGCAGAACCAGAAGAACATTGTACACAGTATCATCAACATTGAGTGTTGATCTACTGTGATGGACTATATTCTTCTCACCAATGCAATGGTACAGAAGAGTTCGAGGGAACTCATGAGAGAAGGGATCTCCAAATCCAGGAAAAAAAAAAAAAGAACTGTGGAGTATAGATGCTAAATGAACCATACTATTTCTTTTGTTTTCAGTGCTGATGTTTTTCTATTTTGAGGTTTGTCTTCATTGCTCTGATTTTTCTCTTATAACATGACTAATGCAGAAATATGTTTAATGTTATTATGTGTGTGTATATATATATAACCTCTATCAGATTACCTGCTGTCTAAGGGAGGGGGGAGGGAGGGGAGGGAGGGAGAAAAATCTGAAACTGGAAAGCCTGTATAAACAAAAGTTGAGAATCTTTACATGTAACGGGAAAAAAAATAAAATACTTTATTAATTAAAAAAAAAAAGAAAGAAAACTGCCTGTTCATATCCTTTGACCATTTCTCAATTGGGGAATGACTTGGATTCTTATAAATTTGATTTAGTTCCCTATATATTTTAGAGATGAGGCCTTTATCAGAAGTACTGGCCTCAAAAATTGTTTCCCAGCTTTCTGCCTCCCTTCTAATTCTGGATGCATTGCTTCTGTTTGTACAAAAATTTTTAAATTAAGGAGCATTCTTTTTAGCCACAAGAGATACCAAGCCAGCTTTCTATTGTTCCAGAAAGCTGCTTGCCATTCTTACTTCTTTTGGTCACAAACCCATATCTAGCACAAATCAAAGCTTGAATTTTATCAGTTCCCAGTTTATCCCATTCCCAAATCATTATCCTGAGATTCTGTCATGTTTAGAGGCTGTGTGGACTTACCTTGAAGTAGACGGGTTAACTTGGAATCTCTGTAGGGGATAAAGCCACCCTTTTTGTCATCTCCAAGTGCACTAATTACATTTCCCAGGCATAGGAGACCTCTGTTAATATTAATGCCTAATAGTAAGGAAAGAGAGAAATCAAGTTATGTAGATTTATCTAGCATTAGAATCCTTTTTCTTAAAATGGGAAAAAGAACAGTCTTGAGAAAACACTAGAAACTCAAGGCTTAAAGTCCCACTTAATTCTCCACAAAAACCAAGTGGAAATCTGGCACTAAGCATTTAGTCCAATGGAATTCAAAGAGTTGAATGAGGTGCTTAATTTATTAATTGGCACACTGCACAGTCAAATTCATTGATGTTTTTCACTCTTTACCAGAGAAACAAAAGTAACCTATTTAGCCTAACAGGCTAACCCACCTCTTGTTGTCTATCCCCTCTAGTCTCCCCTATGCAGATTAATCTTCTTAATGTATCCTTTTACTCATGTCACTCCACTATTCAAAAACCTTTACTAGATACCCATTGCTTAGCAAATAAAAAGAAATGCCTAGGCCTGTCTTTTAAGACCCTCCATAATCTAGCTGCAATCTCTTCAATGCCCCCACTTTTTTTTTTCCTTTAGATGCTCACTGTACCAGGCAAGCTAGATTACTCACTCTGTATCACACATATCCCACATTTTCAGACCTCAGTCTCTTCTCATGCTGCTAGAACTCTACTACAAGGACTCCTTACTTCCTGCTGCATCAAGTTCAAATTTCTCTAAGCATCTTTGAAAGTTCTCTATAATTTGACACCAGATTGTCATTTCTCATTATTTTCTACATGTATTCATTGTTTCAGTGGGGTCAGTCTCTACACTGTTCTTTGAGAACACTCTATTAATTCCCCTCTCACTATTGTGGCTCATGGTTTTCCCATTATCTATGCAAATTTGTTTCTACTATGTGCCTGTCAGTGTTCTCTTCCACCATTAATCCTTCTTCAACTACTTTAACTTACACTAATATTCCTCTTTTCTGAACTTCTATATCTTATATCTGATAAAGTTAATTGCTCTAATTTTAAAACAAATATACTAGAACTCATTTCTCAAATTGGGTAGTTCCATCTTTAGAAAAAACAAAAACTTATTGTTTACAATATTCCCAAAGCAACTCACATTCAAGAAAAATTTACCCAATGAGGGCACTCAAGAAATTATTGCTCCTTGATTATTTCAGGCTGAGACAGTAAGCATACTGTCAGAAAAAAAGGAATCTTTTCTGATCCTTCTTTCTGAGTCACCCATGGGATTTAATGCAAATTTGTCAGCTATAGTGAAGGTATAGAACTTATTTTCCACTGACACCCAGTGGGCTACTTGAGGAAATATAGAGAGAAATTAATTCAAGGCCTATATAGGTGTTTTGGTTTTGTTTTGGGTTTTTTTGGGGAGAAATAAAAAAATGTTCACTTTAAATGCTTTTTAGACAAGGTTACACACCATTTTATTCAATTAAGTAAAGGTAATAAAAATAAATTCTGGTTCTATATTATGACCAGCTAACATATTTGTTGAATTGAAATTAAGGAGGATAATTAGGAGAGATTGGAAATCAGCAAATATACAACTTATTGTTGAGGCTGTAGCCAAAAAGATCCAACATTTTGTGTATCATTAAGAACACTGGAGGGCAGTTAGGTGGTACAGTGGATAAAGCACCAGCCCTGGATTCAAGAGGACCTGAGTTCAAATCCCACCTCAGACACTTGACACTTACTAGCTGTGTGACCCTGGGCAAGTCACTTAACCCCTCATTGTCCCACCAAAAAACAAAACAAAACAAACAAAAAACCCCCACTGGAAATAAAATAGAAAATGTTATTCTACCTTTGTATAAAGCTATGGTGCAAATCTGTACTCAGAATACCATATGTAGAACAAGTAAAAGTATACAGCCTGCAAGCAGGCACCAGGGAGAACATGGCAGCATGTGACATAGAACTACTTCACTTGCCCACTGGTGGGCCTGCCTGCTGCCAGTCACTCCCCGACACACACTCTAATCCATCCTCTAGTCAGTCACCAAAGTGATTTTTCAATAAACTCAAGTAACTCCCCAACACCTCCAGAGTCAAATATAAAATCCTTTGGCATCAAAGCCCTTTATAACCTAGTCCCCTCCTACTTTTCATCTTTTTACCCACATGCTCTGACAGTTCTTGCCATTCTAGGGAACAATACACTTGATCACTCAAGTCCAGCCATTTTCTCTGGCTATACCCCATACCTGGAATGCTCTCCATGCTCATCTTCACCTATTGGCTTCCCTGAAGTCCCAAATAAAATCCTATCTTCTACATGAAGCCTTTATCAATTCCTCATGATTCTAGTGCCTTCCTTCATTGAATAACTTCCCATTTGTCTTGTATATAGCTTGTTTGTATATATTTGTTTGCTTGTTGTCTTCTCCATTAGATGGTAAGCTCCTTAAGGACAGGGACAGTCTTTTGCCTCTTTTTGTATCCTCAGCACTTAGCATAGTGCCTGGCACATAATAGATGCTTAAGAAATGTTTATTGACTGACTGTCCGACAGAAAAACCCAGAGACCCTAGCATCCAGTTCCAAGACGCCATAGTCGGCTCTGAAGACACAGTACTCTGAACCTCAAAAATCTAGGGGGTGGGGTAAAAGAGAAGGAGGTCAGTAATATTGATTGTCCCCTCCCCCTCAAAAGAGGGCCACTGAAACATTTTTAAAATGCACAGAAGAGAGCAGAAAGAAACAGACAAGTGTTTGAAAAACTCAGACAAGTTTTGAAAGTAACGTATGGACTATATATATATATATATATATATATATTTATTTTAAAAGCATTATGAAATGGAGAGTTTCACACACAATCTTCTCTTTGTTTTCTGCTCTGTATATGGAAATTTGTGTTTAGATCCAAAACTTTTTAAAAATATTGGTTTAAAAAATATCTACCCAAGGGCAGCTAGGTGGCACAGTGGATAAAGCACCAGCCCTGGATTCAGGAAGACCTGAGTTCAAGTCCAGCCTCAGACATTTGACACTTACTAGCTGTGTGACCCTGGGCAAGTCACTTAACCCTCATTGTCCTGAAAAAAAAAAATTTTTTTTAAACTACCCAAATGGTCCAAATGAATCCTTTGCCAGGCCCCTGTTGTCAGCAAGTATCTTCAAGCAGTCTTGGTCCACCTCCTTTGCTGTCAACCACTATCTCCTGTCAACTTCCTCCTGGCTTCCTACAACCGCCACTTTTTAGATTTAGCTTAGGTAGAAATGCAATGGATTTAAGGGTCTATGACTTTCCTCTCTAATAATGGTGTTAAATGTTCTTACCTTCTTTCAGACGGTCTCCTTCAGCCTTGGTCTTCTTCTGCCTTTCTGAACCAGCCAGATCCACGAGATGCAGCTTGGATCGAAAACTACTATTCCTACGATAAAGAGAGGATGCCTGGGTGGATCCAGCATTGAAGCCTACTCTAAAGACTTGAATATGAAAGCCAGCTCATACAATCTTAATCGGTAGATCAGGTGTTATGCCAATTCAACCAGAGTACTTTCAACTTCAGTCAGTTAACACATGAGAAATGTTAACTATAAAGATTATCAACTTACTTGTCACTTTTCTTTTTCTGCTCCACAGAGATGGTGAAGATGGCATGAGATCGTGAAGACTGGGAGTTCATAGCTGTGGAGGCCACAGTCCTACAGTTATTGCCCTGCTCCAAGCAGGATACAGTGTCCATGGCAAGTGAAACAGTCTTTTCAGTGAGTCCTGTGATCTAATTCAAAAGGAAGAGAAAATTTCCCTGTGATAGATAACTCAAATGCTTGACCAAAGGCAGGGTTGGCAGAAGGAAAGCACTTTCTTTATGTTTCAGTATAAGTTTAGTAAACCTCACTGTATAAGTCATGTTGACAACTATGAAACCTAGATGTTTTTAATGATTACCTCTGCTAAGGACTGGAGAGTCAATATCAAAAGCTAGTCATAGCCCTGGACTCTGGCAGTGAAGGAGACACAAAGTTTGGTAGTAGGATGCACTTCAATTTCTAATCTGCACCAGAGGCCCAAGGGCAAAGGGGAGAGCTGTTTGGGGCTGGAAAACAATTTCTAGTTTTAGGGGAGTCTTGACTGAGAGCTCCCCTGCACCCAATACCATAAGACAATTGTTTCTCTTTTCCATCTTCTCCCTCCTTGGCCTCACATCCTTCCCTGTCTTCTCCTCAGTTTTACTATGGGATGACATAGTAGGAATAGTACTGGACTGGGAAATCAGGGCACCTGGGTTCTAGTCCAAGGTCTACTAGTAGTTCATTGTACAAGCATGGGCAAATCTTTTCTCTGGACCTCAGTTCTCCTATCTGCAAAATGAAGGGATTGAACTATATTACATCTAAGGTTCCTTCTGATTCTATAAAGTCTGGTTTTATCATAATTCCTAATTCTTTGTCTCCAGCCCGATCTTCAGATGTTCATTTCCAACTGACTGCTGGGTATTTTTTTCTTCAATGGCCTGTCTAGGTGCTTAAGAGATTTAGCATTACACTGGAAACTCCTTGAGGGCAGGAACTATCTTTTGTCTCTTTTTGTATCCCCAGTGCTTAACACAACACCTGGGACACAGAAGGTACTTTTAAAATGTTGACTGATTATCTGAGTACTTAGAATCCTGACTCGGTGTCTAATCTAACCCAAACCTAATCCTTCAAGCCCTGCCTAAATACCCTTCAGTTCTAAGATTGTGAAGGTCCTTAGGAAAAAATACACTGAGAGATGCATGCCATATGAGGATTCAGTTGAAGAAATTGGAGACCTTAGGGAGTGAAGGATTAACGTTTGAGAGATCGGAAAGTTGCCTTTGAAGTGTTGTCATGTGGGAGAAGACTGGTTATGCTTGGCCCCAGAGAGCAAAGGTAGAATCAGCAAGCAGGAATTGCAGAGGGAAATTTAGGTCTGACCCAGGGAAGGACTTCTTAGCAATTAGAGCTATCCACAAGTGGAATTCATGATACCAGGAGATGGGGGGGAGTCCTGACTGCAGGGCTTCAGGGAAAGGCTGGATGACCCATTGTTGGACCAATCACAGAAAGCACCGATTCTGTTCAGTGTCAAAACAACTTATTGGCTAGAAATGTGCTTAGCTGGTTATCTGGGGTAGAGATAGGGATATTAAACAAGTGAAAAGTCCCCAGCCCCGAACTCTCAGCAGGGTTTCTTCACATTTTGCATAGCCTTTCCAAGCCGAGTTCTCATACATCCTAGCTGGCACCAACTACAATTTTTTTCTATGCCCCTTTCCTAACCTCTCTAGACCAAAGTGAGCTTTCCTGCCTTCAAAAGTTTGCAAGCGCTTGTTTGTGCCATTCATTTAATCTTTATAGGATCAGAGGATTGGGAGCTAAGAGAGATCTTAGGGATCTAATCCAATGGCTAGCTTTTATAATAGTACTAGCTAGCCGGTTCAACTCACTCATTTTGTAGCAGTAGCAGCCCAACAAGGTAAAGTGATTTTCTTAAGGCCACCCAGAAGTAACAGGAGCTTGGATTCAAACTCATGGTCAGATTCCAAACCTAGCATTCTTTTCAAGTCCCCAAAGGACTTGGTGTATACTCCTTTTTGAATACTTATTTAGGGGATTGCCTCAGTCAAGAAGTTCTTGAGGGCAGGGACTATGTTTCATCCTTATCTTGTTGCTCCCACCCCCATCTTTATCCCAGGGTGTTTTGGTACAGTACCTTTTACATGTACTTTGATACTTCAAAGGATCAGTGATCTCACTGATACGGGAACTCCCTCCACCAGTGTAGATCACAACCCATCCAAGCCTTCTTATCCTGTATGATTCTTGTCCACATCCTTCCACAAATCTTCTATGGAGAAACTAATCAGCATGCTGGAGGTCTTCGAACATTTTGTTAAAAGTGAACATAATGTTATCTCCTGTTCTTCTCATATGACCAGCCCAACTCCTCTTCTGAGCATATACAATTTTTGATTATGTCTTTTGTGCCACTTTTTTTATGTGCAAGTCACCTTTGGGAATATTATACAGTCTATTTATGCCCACGAGGTCTCTCTCCATTGTCCCTTGGGACATCTTCAATCTGGATTCTTCAGAGATCACCCTCATGATCTATACCCATGTTGTATGGTTAGGAAAATACTAGTGTTGAAAAGATGGTCTTGCATGTCAAGCAGTGAAAGAATTATGTGATTGCCCAAACGTGATTCAGCTCACTCTCTTCCTGCTATTCAAATCTAGGCCCTACTCATTTTAAGTCTGCAGTGCCTGTCCAAGGCATTTATACTGATGGACTAAGCCAACAGATTATTCATCCAAATTAATATCTGGGCAATATGTATGAATCACTAATTAACAGGTCAATCACCTAAGGGAGTCGTGTAGTATTCTAAGGCTTAACAATCAGAACAATGTTATCCCTAAAGAAAAACTCCCAGAAGACCTTGGTAATTCTTCTTTCATTTGGACTCCACTCCTGTGATGGAGGATGTTCTGTGTAAAACACCTTTGATGAGCGTATATTTCCCAGCTGTATATGTTACTTGAGAAGGATGATCAGTTGCATTATCAAGGGAGCTTGCATGGTCTCAACACATACACCAGACACATAATGCATGGTTAAAAAGTCTTGAAGGCTAGATTTTACTCTACCAAGTCAACAGAATAGACAACATAGGATGTTGCATTCTCTATAGTTTTCAGTCAGGAAAATGTAAGTTTGTTAATAAAATCACTGGCACAAGGCTGCCTGTTCCCTTCTCCTATTTTTCATCAAGATATCCCTATTGAGGACAATCCACTCACAAAGATTTTACAGAAATAAGAAAGTAGTATGAAATAGAGAGGTTGATAGCTTAGTCAATTCAGTGGCCTTTTTTGGGTAATAAATATAGAGTGAATTCTCCATTCTCTCTGTGCCTCCTCTAGTGAAGCTTTTGTCTTTTTTATATGCCCAGTTAGGTGCAGCAGCTTCATTTTCTTAAAAGCTCTTGTCAGCTCCTCATATAGCCCAACAGCTACTGATGTTTTTGTGTCCAAACAAGTTGATTCTACTGTCAACAATGATACTTGATTGCTACACCAAATCTGTTGTTTTTGTTGTCCTTCCATTTTCACTTATAGATTCTTGCAGGATGACTTGGCTTAGTTGGGTCTCCTGTCAAACCTTCTGCAAACTCATTTCCCCCATAACTTCTTTGTGCCATTTTGTGAAACATTGTTTGTGATCATCTGTTATCTTTCTCTACCAGGTTTTAGTTAGAGTGAGCTGGTACTCAAAACAGATGCTGTCCTCAACTATGATGAACTTGATGCTAAGCAGAAAGAAATCTTTTGCTGGCTAAAGTTACAGGTCTTTTTGACATCAAGACTGTTTTCAATGGTTAAAATTCCCTATGAAATAATAGTCATTGGAGCAATTTTGACTTTTATCTATTTCACACTGCTCAGTGTCAGCTCCTTTAAATAGAGCAGAGCTGTTATAATTACATGTAGTATTTTCTTATCTTTATCCTTTCTTCTAACTTGGTGCTAATTTGGACCAGTTTTAACCAGCCCAAGGTCTAACTACAGATAGCTAACTTTGAAATGATTCCCATGTAAGTAACTTGTCTTTTGTCACATGTTATGAAATTGATTTTTTTGAGGGGAGATGTTTGTTGTTTACCCTACACCTAGTATCTTCTGATTTACATGTGTAAGGGGCTAAAATTCTAGCTATACTATCTAAAATCTAATGAGCGTTCACCAATAAATTATAAGCTTTAGCAAGAGTATTAAAGTGTTTAAGTATTTATTAAAGAGCATTAGGATCAGAGAGAAATGTAAAAATCTAACTATTTCTAAGAGACCCCATCATCCGACCCACCATGGCGAGGTCAGGAACCAAAAGAGACAGAACCCCCTCTGCCAGCGTCTGCTTCCTACTTCATGTCCTCCCAGAAATTGGAGGCTCCTCAAGTTGATTGGCTGGTAGCCTTGATAGACAGTACCCACGAGCAAACATCACTTCCTGACGCCAAGGACCTTGACCTTATGACTTGCCCTCAGAGGCCTTTTCCTCATGGTGGAGCTTTGCTACAGTAAGTCTCCAGCAGGTGGCGCCATTCCAATCATTACACATGCAAACTTAGTTTGGAGGATCTTGTCAACTCTTGTCTTGTCATAGACTCTCTCTACTTCATTCTCCGCAACAGATCATGGCACATGTTGGTCTTTTTGCTTATGCTTGTTATGAACAGTGCAAGGAGAGATTACCAAGTTTTTCACAAAATGATATTTTTTTTTCTTCTTAGCTTCAATGAAACCAACTCCACCAATTCCTTTATTCACTTCTCCAAGGAGAACTCAAATGGTCTTTTCCATGTAGAAGGCATTTCTTTAGGTCTTCTGATTTCATTTAGAGCAAGAACATCAATGTTGACCCAATTCAGTTCCTTCAGGAGCATTTCAACACGCTGGTTCTTGGACAAGGAGCTCATGTTTAGAGTACCAACAGGTAATTAGTGGTTTATATAAAGTCTAAAAATGAGAATTCTTAACACCTTCTGCTGCACTTCACACCAATCTGACACCGTCACTGAAGAAGGAGAAGGGGGTCTCACACAAACGTAGTTTTGTTTTATGGGTTGCCATAGCCAAATAAATTCATCACCTAGTGGCCAACCTGCTGGTGATGAACCTTTTCATACCTAACTAGGTTGGTTGGAGGATAGTATTTTCGGTTTGGTAGAAAATATCTGAATTTTGCTCCATTGGCACAACCTTTGAGAATCCAGGGTCACCTCCATGCCACAGTGAGGCAACAGAGTAGGACTTGTATAGAGTAGATACTCAGTAAAGACTTTACATTCTCTTTGCCTAGAATGACCTCTTCTACAAACTATACTCATCTTTTAAAGGCCTACTTCCTGTTCCTCCTCTCTCATAAAGCTTTTCATGACTGCTCTAACCTTTGTTGATCTCTCTGAGTATTTATCACCTATATAACATGAAATAAAAGATAGTGATCAAAAGTGTTTCATGGATGTCTGTCTTATCTCTCCAATTAGACTCTAAACTACCCGAGGAGGTAAGAAATGACCTATACTCCTGTATTACCTAAGCAAGTTAAGCTCCCTAAGTTTCTGTATTCTAAATAAGTCCTCAATCAATACTCTGCTACATAAATAAGAATGGGAATCCTTAAGAGAACTCGATGTGGCTCTCTCTTCTCCCTGCCTCTACCCCCCAAATTTCCATCCAGGAATATATTCAGCACACCCTGGCTTGGGAGGCAATGGGGGCTACAAAAATTGTGGTGTGAGATGTTTGCAGTCACTTCTGTAAGTTCCTTAAGAGCAGAGACATTTTCATTTCTGTATCCCCAGCACCTTAGTACAGTACCTGACACACAGTAGACATGTAGAAGTGTTTGTTGAATTGAATGTTACCATCAGCGCTGCCAAATATTTCTGAGTCACAACAACAACAACAACAAAAAGCAATTCACCTTTATTCCTTCCTTAGGATCTTCTCGTATATTTATTTGTGAGGATTTCTCGCGAGATGGGCATAGCAGGTCTAGAATCTCTTCATTGTAGATCTGTCAAAAACAAGATGACAAAAGAAAAACATCAAAGCCACCTCTTCCTGCTGGGCATAGGTGCTGGTGATCCCTACCCTAGGGGTAGCTAGAGGCTGGCAGAGCTCCTGAACTTGGGAGCTGAGATTCAGTTAGTTAAAGTAACTACATACAGCAGGCCCAGCACCAGGAAAGTCAGGGTGGGCTGGGGTGGGGAACCAAGCTGCCTAAGGAGGGGTTAGAAACAGAGCAGGTCAAAGATCCCATAACGATCAGTGGTGGCATCTGGCCAATATACTTCCAGTTTGTGTCAGACAGGGAGATCCAGTTTCCAAAATAACAATAACCTTAAAGCCAAAGATTACATGCCAGAAATTTCATTTTTATACTAAAGGATAATTTATAAACAAAATGAAGATTTTTCTTGATGGTGAAACAGCAGGCATATACAAAAGCACAGAACTAAAAAGTGCCCCAAATCCAGCAATTTGTTATCAGCAGCTACCACCTTCATTGCTGCTTTTATCCCACAAATACTTAAGAGAGCAGGATGCAAACAACACTGTCTCAACAAAAGTTCAACTATCTTGCTTCTAGGTACCAGGTCCTTGAATGCAGGGCTCATACCCAAAGCACCTTAACCACACCTGGATTAGATAGGAAAGGGTCAGGTAGTAAGATTTTAAAGAAGGTTAAGCCAGGTTCTTAATTTGGGGGCCTATAAACTTTTTTTGGGGGGGGGGGGCGCGCGGGGCAATGGGGGTTAAGTGGCTTGCCCAGGGTCACACAGCTAGTAAGTGTCAAGTGTCTGAAGCCAGATTTGAACTCAGGTCCTCCTGAATCCAGGGCTGGTGCTTTATCCACTGCGCCACCTAGCCACCCCCCATTTGAATTAATCTTAAACTGTATATACTTAATCCTTTGTAATCGTATGCATTTTGCTAATTTTAAAACATTAATATGAGACAAGGTCTATGGGTTTCACCGGACTACCAAAGGGGTCCACGACATGAAAAAAGGTTAAGAATTCCTTTTTTAAACCTTCCACATGGCTTCCCTCCAGCCCATTGTGAATCAAGCTTTCCACGACTAGGATCAAATATTTGGTCCATGTTAGATCTTTGAAAAGTCTAATTCGAAAACCCGCCTTCTACTCCGTCTACAACTGTTCTCCTCTCCAATGGAAAGAGCTCACTTTTTGGAGTGTAGTGCACGGTCCCTAAATACACATGTTCAAACCGCCAGTTTAGTTACTGACTTCATACATCGGCTCAGAGACCTAGAGCTGGAAGGGCTCACTTCATTTCCTCAATTAACTGGCTGAGGAAAACAGAGTATACGCTTTAATTCACCAGAAGTTCTTTTGAATTCAGAATACTTGAAGGTATATCACTTACTTCCAAGTAAGACACTTTGACGGTGAATTCAAAGTCGACTTTCTTCTCCATTTCTGTGAAAAGCAGTTGTATTACTCGAGGGATGACCCCAACTGTTGGTTCATGCTCTTGAGCTGCCGTGTATGCACTTCCCATAGAAAATGTTTTTCCAGAGCCAGTCTGTCCATAGGCCAGGACGGTTGCATTATACCCTAGGCAGAACAGAGATCACACACATAGTGGTTCTCAGAACCTTTTCTTTCCAAAAATACCCTGGCCTATTTCAACTAGACTCCAATAATTCCCTCATCACTCTGCCAGCCAAATTAAAATCAAGCAGTCTCAAAAACACCTAGCCCTTCTCTACCAGGGAAATCCTGGATTAGAATAAGAAGACTGTAATTAAGTTTCAGAAGCCATACAAAACAGGAAGGGAGCCCAGTATGAATTGGTTCGTAATAATCCCCTTAGATGAAAAGATATATCCAGTCCAGATATATCTTGCTATCAGTTAAACAGAATTCCCATATACTAGAATGCCAAACCACTGACTCGCTTCCACCACAGTCAGAAATCTCCAGGGCAACTTGGGAGCAAAACTCCAGCTGCATGAACAAGCTTCCTCCTCTCACCTGTTGGCTCATATAAGAAACCACTTGGGCTCCAGTGTCACTGTGACCTCCTAGCTCTGCTAACGATCTTAGAGCCTGCTTTCTTTCACTGATCTGAACAGAACTACTGGTACCAAGCCTTTGGTATACAGTAGGAAGGAGAATCAGATTTGGAATCAGAAAGCCTGGGTTCATGGCCCAGCTCTGCCACCCACTAGGTACAACCTTAATAAGGCCACCCTATTCCTCTATGACTGGTTTTTCAACTGTAATCCCAACAGACTTGTTGGGATGAAAAAAGCTTTGTAAGCCTTAAGGATTCATGCAAAATATATATTAGGGAGCTGAACCCCCAAATGGAAAAGATAAGTGCGAGTAGCTGCTCTTGAGTTTAAGCCACCAGGCCTAGACGAAAAAAAAGATCTAACACTGACCAAATATTTGATCCTCCTTGTGGATCAAGGCAAAAAGAGCAGGCTTATCAAATACACAAATAACTGAAAGGTAGGATTAACAACAATCACAGTCGTCATAATGGCCAACATTGAAGGGTAGCAAAGCACCTTACATCCATGATCTCATCTGATCTTTGTAGCAAGCCTGGAAAGGCAAGCACTATTACTATGATCTGCCCAGAGTCACACAGCTTAGTGCCACAGGATTAGAATTAAGGTCCCCTGGATGCCAGGCCCATTAGTCTGGCCACCAGCAGCACCCTAAAAGCATTACTGTATCATATTAAAGTTTGCAACATGTCTCATGTATAGGAACTTAATTGATCTTTCCAATGCCCCTAGAAAAGCCATGGCAATGGAAGAGACTAAGGAACTAGGAGGGACATGACACACTGAGTGACAATGAGAATTTGCTAAACCTGGAAAGGCTAGAATATGATGAGATTAAATACGGACAAAAAAAGGGGCATGGGCTTAAGTATGAAACACTGTGGTATTGTGGAGAGGGCACTTGACTTGAATTTTGGAAGACTAGGATTCAAATCAAACACTTATTAACCAGTGTTTGTGATCTAGGCCACTCACTTAACCTCTCAAGCTTCAGTTCCCTAATTTGTAAAAGTCAGGAGATTGTACTTGACAGTCTAAGCTCTCTTTCAGTCCTAAATCTAGGATTCTGTAAAATAAGGAAGTGGTAGTAGTAGACAGCAGTTTGTCTGACAGAGCTGGGAATTTTAGTGGACTGCAAGCTCAAGACAAGGCAAGTGTGATAGAAATCCCTCTGGCTTTGGCCCTGGCCAAACCCAGGCTGCTGTTCTTTTCTAAGCCCCACATTTTAGGAAGGAAGACATACTGGGAAGCTGAAGGAATCTAGAGAGTGACTAGGAAGGGAAAGAAGAGTCTTCAGAACATGTGTCAACCAAGGGCAGGTAGGAGGCAATCCAGGAGCACATGAGAGCTACCCTCAAATAGCTGTGGCCAGGCTTTGCTCCAGGTGGTCAAACTTCAAAGGGTAATAACCTGGAGGCAGGACTGGGCTCCATGAGCAAAGAACTCTCTAACACAAGAGTTATCCCAAAGAGTGGTCTGCCCCAAGAGACAGCATTGCTCCTCATACCGCAGGTCTTTAAGCAAAGGTGAGATGAGATGGCCTGTTTTTTGTCAGGTCTGGGCTAGACCAAATGGCCTCTGAGGTCCCTTCCAATTTTGAGTTAGTCCTGGCTCTCCCACTAACTATATGACTATAATCAAGCCATTTATAACCTCTTCATACCTCCATTTCTCTATCTGTAAAGGGATGGGGTTCCACTGCGTGCTCTCTAAATGTCACTTGTAGCACAATCATTCAAAAACCTAAAAAGAACAAATATGGCAACAGAATATTGCACATAGTAAATGCTCAATAACTGCTTGTTGATTGACCGAAAAAAAGTTTAGCTATTTTGTCTGTTGGTCACCATTCACTCTCCTTTGAAATTCAGTTTGTGTGAAAATTTTGGGCGCATGCTGAAGGTCACTATTGCACCATTTCATTTAGAGAACATCAGTGGAGAATAAGGTATACCACAAAAGGAAGTTTTCCAACAGTTTATATTTCTGTTGTTGTTCAGTTGTTTCAGTCACGTCCCACTGTGTGTCCCCATTTGGGGTTTTCTTGGCAGAGATCCTAGAGTGGTTGGCCATTGCCTTCTCCAGCTCACTTCACGGATGAGGACACTGAGGCAAAACAGGGTGAAGTAACTTTCCCAGGGTTACTCAGCTAGGAAATGTCTGAGGCTGAATTTGAACTCAGGAAGCAGGGTCTTCCTGATTCCCAGCCCAGAGCTCTATCTACTGCAGTGTCACCTAGCTGCCCACAGCTGGAATACAGAATGTAATCTAATCTGTTTTTTAATACAAAGGGTCCTATCAGTTATTGCTCCATAATATAATGAGTATTAATAACGTATGTAGGGAGCCAAGATGGCAGAGAGAAGCCAGGAAGTTGCCTGAGCTCTCCTAAGTTTCCCTCAAAAATAACATTAAATCAAGCCTCTAAACAGTCTGAAACTACAGAACCTACAAAAAGACAGAGAGACATAATCTTCCAACTTGAGATAATTTAGAAGACTTCAAGAAAGGTCGGTCTCACTCGGGCAAAAAAGGAATGCAGCTCAGCTCACAGTGCTGCGCAGCACGGAGGGGGTCTGGGCAAGTCAGCGGGAAGCTCTTGGCCACAGTGGAGCAACTGAGGCCCCCTGATCCTGGCTCAGCAAGCTGGTGGCACAGCAGGCGCACCAGTACCAGCTGAGAGGGCAGGCTGCCAGCTGAAGGGCCACACACAGGACAGGCATGACCAGGCCTGGCCATCCCAGCACCTGGAGCAAGCACAGGGAGCAAACCCAGGGCGGTGAGAAATCGACAAGCCATAGGGGCCTCAGAGTAGAAAGCCAGTGACACAGCCCCTATCCTCCAGCACAAGAAGCTTGAAATAGTGACCCTTGAGCCCCAGAAGCAGACCTCAACTTTAAAAAAATAAGCTGTAATATGAGTAAGAAACAGAAGAAGGCTCTTACCATTGAGAATTTTTGTGTGGACAGGGAAGAGCAAAACAAAAACTTAGATGAGGACAATACTCTTAAATTGCCTACATGTGAAGCCTCAAGAGGGAACATGAATTGGTCTCAAGACCAAAAAGCCTTCTTGGAAGAGCTCAAAAAGGATTTTAAAAATCAATTGAGGGGGCGGCTAGGTGGCGCAGTGGATAAAGCACCGGCCCTAGATTCAGGAGTACCTGAGTTCAAATCCGGCCTCAGACACTTGACACTTACTAGCTGTGTGACCCTGGACAAGTCACTTAACCCCCATTGCCCTGCAAAAAACAAAACAAAAATTAAAAAATCAATTGAGAGGGGCAGCTAGGTGGCGCAGTGGATAGAGCACTGACTCTGGAGTCAGGAGGACCTGAGTTCAAATCCGACCTCAGACACTTAACACTTACTAGCTGTGTGACCCTGGGCAAGTCACTTAACCTCAACTGCCTCACACACACAAAAAAATAAAATAAAATAAATTCGAATCAGACAGATGGAAGCTAATGACTCCATGAGGCACCAGGAAATCAGTCAAACAGAATCAAAAGAATGAAAAAATAGAAGAAAATGTGAAATACCTCATTGGAAAGACAACTGACCTGGAAAAGAGATCCAGGAGAGACAATTTGAGAATTATTGGATTACCTGAAAGCCATGATCGGAAAAAGAGTCTAGACACCATATTCCAGTAAATTATCAAGGAGAACTGCCCTGATATTATAGAATCAGAGGATAAAATCATCATTGGAAGAATCCATCAATCACCTCCTGAAAGAGATTCCAAAAGGAAAACTCCAAGGAATATTGAAGCCAAATTCCAGAATTATCAGATGAAGGAGAAAATACTATAAGCAGCCAAAAAGAAGCAATTTAAATATCATAGAGCCACAGTCAGGATTGCACAGGACCTGGCAGCTTCAACATTAAAGCATCGAAAGGCTTAGAATATTATATTCCAGAAGGCAAAGGAGCTTGAATTGCAATGAAGGATGAACTACCCAGCAAAACTGAACATTCTCTTTCAGGGGAAAAGATGGACATTCAATGAAATAGGGGACTTTCAAAGTTTCCTGATGAAAAGACCAGAACTGAATAGAAAATTCAATCTTAACATACAAGACTCAAGAGAAGTTTAAAAAGGTAAACAGGGAGAAAAATGTTATTCAATATGGTTAAACTGTTTACATCCCTACATGGGAAGATAATACTTATAACTCTTGAGAACTGTATCTCTATTTGGACAGACAGAAAGAGTATACATAGAGGGTATAAACATAAATTGTCTTTGATGTGATGATATAAAAAAAATTAAGGGGTGAAAAGAAGGAGTTTATGGGGAGAAGAGGAAAGGGGAGGTGGAATGGGGTTAATTACATCATATGAAGAGATGCAAAAAACCTATTACAATAGAGGGAAAGAAGGGAGGGGGTGAGCATTGTTTCAACCTTACTCTCATCAGACTTGGTTCAGAGAAGAAATAACATATTCGTTCATTTGGATAAAGAAATTTAGCTTATTCTTTAGGGAAGTAAAAGGGTAAGAGGAAAAGGGGGGCTACTGATAGAAGGGAGGGCAGAAGCAGGGGAGAAAAGGATAAAGAAAAGGGAAGAGGGCTGATAAAAGGGAGGGAAGATTGGGGGAGGCAGGGGTAAGAAGCAAAACGTTGATGAGGAGGAATAGGGTGAAAGAAGGGGGGAAAAGTACAAAGGGGGTAAATAGAATGAAGGGAAATAGACAGTAATAATAACTGTGAATGTGAATGGGATGAACTCTGCCACAAAACTGAAGCAAATAGCAGAGTGGATTAAAAACCAGAATCCTACAATATGCTGTTTACAAGAAATACATTTGAAGCAGAGAGATACACACAGAGTAAAGGTAAAAGGTTGGAGCAGAATATATTATGCTTCAGCTGAAGTCAAAAAAGCAAGGGTAGCAATCCTTATCTCAGACAAAGCAAAGGCAAAAATATATCTAATTAAAAGAGATAAGGAAGGAAACTACATCTCGCTAAAAGGTACTATAGATAATGAAGTAATATCAATACTAAACATGTATGTGCCAAGTGGTATAGCATCCAAATTCTTAGAGAAGTTAAATGAGTTACAAGAGGAAATAGACAGCAAAATTAGATAAATCTAGCCACAAAATAAATAAATAAGAAAGAGGTTAATAGAATGTTAGAAAAGTTAGATATGATAGATTTCTGGAGAAAATTGAATGGGGATAGAAAGGAATATACCACAATGGAATACTATTGTGCTGTAAGAAATGATGAGCAGGAAGAGTTCAGAGAAACCTGGAGGGTCTTGCGTGAGCTGATGATGAGTGAGATGAGCAGAACCAGAAGAACATTGTACACAGTATCATCAACATTGAGTGTTGATCTACTGTGATGGACTAGATTCTTCTCACCAAAGCAATGGCACAGAAGAGTTCCAGGGAACTCGTGATAAAAGAGGATCTCCAAATCCAAGGAAAAAAAAAAAAAAGAACTGCAGAGTATAGATGCTGAATGAACCATACTATTTCTTTTGTTTTTGATGCTGTTGTTTTTTTCTATTTTGAGGTTTTTCATCATTGCTCTGATTTTTTCTCTTATAACATGACTAATGCAGAAATAGGATTAATGTTATTATGTGTGTGTGTATATATATATATATATATATATAACCTATATCAGATTATCTGCTGTCTAGGGGAGGGGAGGGAGGGAGAAAAATCTGAAATTGTAAAGCTTGTATAAACAAAAGTTGAGAACTATCTTTACATGTAACAGAAAAAAATAAAATACTTTATTAATTTAAAAAAAGAGAAAGGAATATACCTCTTTCTCACCGGTACATGGCACATATTCAAAAATTGACCGTGTATTAGGGCACAAAAACCTCATAGTCAAATGTAGAAAGGCAGAAATAGTAAATGCATCCTTCTCAGATCATGATGCAATAAAAATTACATGTAATAAAGAGCCATGGAAAGGTAGACTGAAAATTAATTGAAAACTAAATAATTTCATCCTAAAGAATGAGTGGATCAAACAACAAATCAGAGTCAATAACTTCACCCAAGAGAATGACAATAACGAGACAACATACCAAAATCTATGGGATGCAGCCAAAGCAGTGCTTGGGGAAATCTTATATTTCTAAATGCTTACACCAATAAAAAAGAGAAAGAGGAGATGAATGAATTGGGCATGCAATTTAAAAAGCTGGAAAAAGAACAAATTTAAAATCCCCAATTAAATACTAAATTAGAAATCCTGAAAATTAATAAAATTTAAAGCAAGAAAACTATAGAATTAATCAATAAAACTAAGAGCTGGTTTTATAACAAAAACAAACAATAGATAAACCATTGATTAAGTACAGGTATTCACAAGGAGTTTAGAAAGTTAAGAAAAAGCCTATCTAGCCTAGAGTTCCAGCCTGGTTGGGTTCGTCCTCAAGTCCTCCTCCACGAGCCTGCTTTAATCAGGAACTCCCTCGAAAGCTGATTGTGGAAGCTTTTTATAGGTCTGGAAGAGAGGCGGTCCTTACACACTGCTTCAAGCTGATTGGTTGGCATCATCTAAATCCATTGGTTTTGAAGGTGTTCTCAAATTGAGTTCACAGTCTAGCTTCTGAGAACAATACCTTCTTAAGGGCTAGCCAGGTGTGATTACAATCCAGTTAACTTGAAGTAGGCTAATCAGCAGTCAATCACTCTCACTTGATTCAATCAGTCTAGATTAATCTCCAGGTGGGTCCTTGAGGATCTGCTAAATCCCATCTGACTCCAGGGCTGGTGTTCTATCCACTAGCTGCCCCTGAGGCAATTGGGGTTAAGTGACTTGCCCAGGGTCACACAGCTAGTTAAGTGTCTGAGGCCGAATTTGAACTCAGGTCCTCTATTTCATCACAGAAGACAATATAAAATACTTGGGAGTATACTTGCCAAGACAAACCCAGGAACTCTATGAACACAATTATAAAACACTTTTCATACAAATCAAATCAGATCTAAATAATTGGAAAGATATCAATTGCTCATGGATAGACAGAGCTAATATAATAAAAATGACAATTCTACCCAAATTTATTTATTCAGTGCCATACCAATCAGACTACCTAAAAATTATTTTATAGAGCTAGAAAAAATAACAAAATTCATCTGGAAAAACAAAAGGTCAAGAATATCTAGGGAACTAATGAAAAAAAAAAAAGCACAGGAAGGTGGGCTAGCTGTACCAAATCTGAAGCTTTACTACAAAGTGGCAGTCATCAAAACTATTTGGTACTGGCTAAGAAATAGGGTGGAGGATCAATGGAATAGGTTAGGCACAGGAGACACAGTAGTAAATGACTTTAGTAATATATTGTTTAATAAACCCAAAGACTCCAGCTTCTGGGATAGGAACACAGTATTTGATAAAAACTGATGGAAAAACTGGAAGACAGTATGGCAGAAACTAGGCATAGACTAACATCTTACATCTTATACTAAAATAAGGTCAAAATTAGTACACGATTTAGACATAAAAGGTAATACTATAGGTAAATTAGGAGAGGAAGGAATAGTTTACCTCTCAGATTTATGGAAAGGAGAACAGCTTATGACTAAATAAGAGATAGAGAATATTATAAAATGCAAAATGGATGATTTTGATTACATTAAATTTAAGTTTTTGTCCAAACAGAAGCAATGCCATCCAAAATTAGAAGGGAGACAGAAAGATAGGGAAACAATTTTTATAGCCAGTATTTCTGATAAAGACCTAATTTCTAAAATATATCAGGAACTAAATCAAATTTATAAGAATCCAAGTCATTCCCCAATTGAGAAATGGTCAAAGGATATGAACAGGCAGTTTTCTGATAAAGAAATTAAAGTTATATATTACCATATGAAAAAATGCTCTAAATCACTATTGATTAGAGAAATGCACATTAAAACAACTCTGAGGTACCACTTGACACCTATCAGATTGGCTAATATGACAAAAAAGGAAAATAATAAATGTTGGAGAAGCTGTGGATAAATTGGAACACTAATGCATTGTTGGTGGAGCTGTGAACTGATCCAACCATTCTGGAAAGCAATTTGGAATTATGCCCTACATATTCTTTGACCCAGCAATACCACTATTAGGTCTTTTTCCCAAAGAGATAACAAAAAAGGGAACAAAAATATTTATGTACAAAAATGTACAAATGTACATGTACAAAAATATTTATAACTGCTCTTTTTGCGGTGGCAAGGAATTAGAAATTGAGGGGTTGCCCATCAACTGCGAATGGCTAAACAAGTTGTGGTATATGAATGTAATGGAATACTACTGTGCTGTAAGGAATTATGTGCAGGGAGATTTCAAAGAAACCTGGAAGAACTTACATGAACTGATGCTGAGTGAGAAGAGCATAACCAGAACATCATACACAGTATCAACATTATGTGTTGATCAACTGTGACAGACTTGTTTCTTCTCAGCAATACAATGGTCCAAGATAGTTCTAAAGGACTCAAGATGGAAAACTCTCTCCAAATCCAGAAAAAAACAACTGTGGAATCTATATGCAGATTGAACCATACTATTTCTATTGTTTTTGTTTCTCTTTTTTGAGGTTTTTGCTTTTTGCTCTGATTCTTCTTTCACAGCATGACTAATGCAGAAATATGTTTAATGTGATTGTACATTTATAACCTATATCAGATTACTTGCTGTCTTGAGGAGGGGGAAGGGAGGGGATGGAGAAAAATTTGAAACTAGAAATCCTATTAAAAACAAATGTTGAAAATTATCTCTACCCGTAACTGGAAAATAATAAAATACTTTTGTGGGGGAAAAATGTATGCAAAATAATGTATGCCAGGCTTCAAACTGAGAGGCCTTATTATTGAAAGCACCCAGATTTCTGTGCTTTGAATCCAGTTGACTTTTTGGACTTTTGCTCACTGGTGCTTGCTCACTCTCTCGCGCTCTCGCTCGCTCTCTCTCTCTCTCTCTCTCTCTCTCTCTCCTCTCTGGGTGTCCCTGGTGCTCTTTGCCATTAGTATGGCTACCTGTTGTCTGTTCCAGTTCCTTCTGTTAGTTTGATGTTTCTCTTGAGGGAGGGGGGGTGGGTGAGACATGACAAGGAAGAGATTTAGAATTGTCTAAGCCTGCCTCTCCTATGAACATGGGGCTGGTTTGAGAACATTTCTTTTCGTGGCCCAGAAGCCTTTTTGGTTTTGTTTACTTCCTGATTTTCTGACAGTTAAAGGCTGTCAGTTAAGTAAGCTCTGAATACATGATCATAATTAACACCTTTGTAGCTTCAATTGTAGTTGAGCATGTTATAGTTTAGGAAATAAAGTCAACCACATTCCCTTCATTTAAAAAAAAATGCAGCCAAACCCTATTCTTTGGAACACTAAGTTTATCTTGCATATAAAAACGTTCAAGCATTTGTATAATAATAGACACTACCTAAAGCACAAATAAGTTTAGTACCTTAAGCCCCAGAAAGAGTATCTGTGGAAAGTCTAGTCTCCTGGTACCATTAGCACTATGCTCAGGCACACCTACCTATGGCCCACAATAGGGCTCCAGAGCCTCTGTTCAGCAGGAGAGCACATTCTCAGCTATTACCAGCTTTACCACAGAAAGGAGATGAAAGGGGACAACTACTGACTTGCTTCTTTAATCAACAGCATAGGCTAGTCATGCTTCAAGTACATAGAATTGTAAGCTTAATTAGAACATGTGATTATGCATGAACTAGGATCCAACACCTGTCAGTCAGAAGACCTGGGTTCAAATTCAGCTTTGATATTCACTGCCTGTTGGACTCTAAGCTTCCATCTCCTCATCCATGAAGGCAGTGGACACTACATGCTCTCTCTTCAAGTTATCAATCTTACTGTAAAGGTCAGTTCTCTCTCTCTCTCTCTCTCTCTCTCTCTCTCTCTCTCTCTCACACACACACACACACACACACACACACACACACACACACACACACACACACGCGGGAATCTCAGAAAGGTAAGGTTAAGACTTGGCCAGGGGCAGGTTTATGAGGCATCAGAAATGATGTCACATAAGAAAACCGATGTGGTCATGTTTAGTCTCTAGAAGCACAGACAGAGATGACTGCTGCCTTCAAAAGTCTGAAAAATAACTGTGTGGGAGAAAGGTTTGACTTCTTGACAGCTTTAGCAGGCAGCACAAAATACAGAATTGACGGGTGGAAAGCTTCTTTCCAATTGTTCCAGCTGTCTGACAATATAATAAACTGCATTGAAAGATAGGGAGCTCTCCGTAAACTGGTAGTGTTTTAGCAGGGGCTGGAAAATCATTTACTAAGAATTTCTCTTTTGATAGTGAAGCTGTGCTTGACAATCTCTAAGGTCATTTCAGCTTAATAAATCCTGAAACAGCTAGGTGGCACAATGGATAGAGCACTGAGCCTAGAGTCAGGAAGATCTGAATTCAAATCCCATCTTAAACATTTAATAGCTATGTGACATTGGGCAAATAACTTAACCTCTGTATCCCTCAGTGTCCCGAACTATCAAATGGAGATAATAATAGCACTTAGTGCCCAGCGTTATTGTAATGAGCCAATGTATATGTTTCATGTGTAACAACTAGACAAAATTCTAAAATCTCTAAAAGATTCGGAATTTCCTTAGGCATGTTTTTGAGAACTCTCATTGTTTGATTTTGTTATTGGCTAAAGCTATTTAAAGTTGTGTTAAGATCAATTTTGTAGAAAACTTTCCAGATTACCAGTATCTGAAACATCTGAAAGACTTTACAACCACACCTGAAATTCTACAGCTGAGACTTGCTAGTTGATCATCAGCATCCACACCTGAAAGACTTTCACCCCACAAATACACCCAGAGGACATCCCAAGAACCATCTGAGATAAGACTTTCAAAGACTTAAATGGACATTTTCTCGTTTTCCTTTTCCCCACTGCATACACTGTTTGTAATGTCCACCTGCTAAAGGGTGCTTTTGTCAATGGGTTGCTCAACTTCTTTTCTCTCTTTTCATTCCCTTTACTTTGTTAGCCATTAGTATCTGTAATGTTATTGCTTCGTTTAAGGAAACAATGTTTATTCATGAAGCACAGGAGGTAGTGTGAGAACCAGCCAATGACCGCCGCCGCCACCCCCCCCCCACGTGAAGAAATACATGAGGTGACCTTTCTGAGGTTTCTATGGTCAGATTGGCATCCCAGAAGTTGCCTCTATTCATAGACGGCCTTTAAGTCATGTCAATCAATGTACTTGAATTCGACCAGCTGATTATCTTGGAGTTGTGTGTGGGGACTGCCCCTCTTCCTGTTCCACAGGGGCTTCAGAGGGAACTGAGTGGAACTCTTTCTCTTTGGAAGCGTGAGCAGCTAGGTGAAGGAACTGTTTTTCTCTCTCCAGGAGTAGTTCTGATATAGGTTTTTGCCCATTCTTTCAGAGTTATGTGCTCTCTCTCTTTACTAACTTCTAATATACTTTAATAAATGCTTAAAAGTAAAAGCCTAAACTGTTGCTGAAGCTCCTGAATTTATAATTAAATCCTAACTAGTTGTCCCCTGCCACCACCCCACCCCACTGCCATTGGGGGGAAGAAGAGGCAAGGACACACACATTAGATTTTAATCATCACATGTAATAATCTCTATAAAGCACATAGTAAGTACTTAATAAATGCTTGTTCTCTTCCCACCCCATTTCTGTGAACTCAGATGGGGGAAAAATTACATCTTTACCTTGACTTAACTGGTTTCCTTTGTAATCCCATGTATTTCATTCTCTACATTTAAATACAGAATTCTGAGAAGGGGTCCATAGGCTTCAGCAGACTGCCCAAGGGCTCCACAACATGAAAAAGGTTAAGAAACCTTGTTTTAGATGGGTCTGTCCCCATCCACCCTTCCATCCTTCCTTCCTCCCACCCTCCCTAAATGTCTTAAGTCACATTGCATTTTAACTTGTAAACTGAATCAGGACATCCTGGCATTGGTCAGGGTGTCACCTACAAGATAAACAAATGTCAGCACAGTTACTCGAGTTGTTCTGAATGTTGCTGCTGTACTTTTAAAATAAGGTGGCAGGGGGCAGCTAGGTGGCACAGTGGATAGAGCACCGGCTCTGGATTCAGGAGGACCTGAGTGCAAATTCAGCCTCAGACCCTTGACACTTACTAGCTGTGTGACCCTGGGCAAGTCACTTAACCCCAATTGCCTCACAGAAGAAAAAAAAAAAAAGGTGGCATTCCTAGCAACCGTCTCTGGTTTTGCAGTCACAAGGGCTAACTAAGTATGTCTAAGGAGTAAGACAGCTCAAAGACATCTACAGCATGGCTGGGATGCCCATGGCTAGCCCCCAACACTGTTAGGGTGCTCCCTTACCTTGAAAGATGCCCTTTATGAGAGGGGCAACTGCTGTGTTGAAGACTTCTTCCTGTTCCACTGAGGGATCAAACACAAAATCATAGGTGAAGCATTTGTCCCCACTGCCAACTACCACCTAGAAGAGCAAAGAAGAGGCAGGAGTGAGTTAGGTGATAAGGATGAGCCTGGGCAAAGTCATTGGCATCAGGAAACAACCAGCTTCTCCCCCTCCCTCTTACCTGAGGCTCTCCAGGCACAAAGGAAAGGCAGGTATGACAGCCTTCATCCAGTTCCCTGGGGAGAAGTGGGCGGCATCGCAGAGCCACCTTGACTGGGATACCCTTCACTTCATCTTTCGTCATGGTCTTGAAGCTTTGATCCTGTCAGCCAACAAGATGAGGACTGTTGGGGGGTGCCTGCCTTGAGGACCTTCCATTCTTTTCAGCCTCCTCACAACAGCTACAATAGCCTCACTTTTCTCACCTGTTTCCACTCAACAGGTACAATGGCTCCAACCTCTCCAATCTCCTTGGCCTTCTCACAACCACCTTAAACTCCCCAGTTTCTTCACCACTGCAGCTACCGTGCCCCGCGCGCCCCGCGCCCCCACCACTTATCCACGTCGCAATGGCCAAAATCTCCTTAGCTTCCTTATTCCCCCAAATCTCTGCCATTTTTAAACTTTTCAGGACACCAATATCTACTCAGCCTCCTCCCCCAAACCTCTCGACTCTTGTCCTCCAAAAATCTCTCCACTCGTCAGCCACGAAACTTCAGACTTTTCATGATATCAACATTCCCTCCCTGCCTCCTCACCCCGAAAACCTCGGCCTCTCCATGATGTCCTCGTCTTCTTAACCTCCTCCCCCGTTAAACTCTTGTCAGCCTCCTCAGTGTGCCCCCAGACTTCCTCGGCCTCCTCAGCCCAACTCTCCTCTGCCTTCTCCCCCTCAAAATGTCAACACACGCTCAGGCGCCTGAGCTCTCGCAGATCTCCTCCGCGTCCTCCCTCAGGCCCTTCCTCAGCCTATTCGCTGTTCCAAATCGCAGCCCTTCCCCTCCCCTCCCCGCCACGATCGCCTCAGCCTCCCCACCCAACTCTCCCTGGTCTCCTCACGGGAGCCCGAATCTCTTCAGCCTCACCCCCATCTCCTCTTCAATCTCCCCACGACGGCCACAAGGCTCTCGGCGCCCCCCGCCCCGCAGGGCCCCCCCGCCCCGGAGGCCTCCCCCCCCCCCCCGCCCCCAGCCTCGGCCTTCTCCCACTTCGCCACCGGGCCTCGTTCTGTCAGGTTCTCCCCGGCCAGCGCCGCGGTGTCTCCGCTCCCCGCTCCGGGCTACGCCGTCGCTCCCCCAGCACGCGTCCTCCCACCCCAGCGGCTCACCCGCGGGGATCTGGGGTTCTGGGCGCCGAGCTCCTTCCGAGGCCTCCCGGGCCGCGCGTACCCCCACCTCAGTCTTTAACCGCCAAGTTTCAAATCCTCCTGGGCGGTGCCGACCAATCCACTGGCGGACGCGGCGGGGCGGGGCCTCGAGGACGGAGACGAGCCCTGGAGCGCAGGCGCGCGCTCGGCTGTGCCGACCAATCCACGTGCGGAAGGGGCGGGGCGGGGTCTCGAGGACGGAGACGAGTCTTGGAGCGCAGGCGCGCGCCGGGGAGTGCGGGCCAATTTACTTGCGAACGCGGCGGAACGGAGTCTCAGGGGCGGAGGTGAGTCCTGGAGCGCAGGCGCGAGCCCGGATCGGCTCTCGCCCCGCCCTCTCCCGCGCTTAGCCCCGCCCCCTCTGCAACCCGCCCCGCCCAGGGAGAAACCGCGGCTGGGCTGGGCTCTCCCGAGCTCCCCGCCTGCCGGGGTCCTCTTTGCTTCCGCTTCCGGCTCTCAGTCACCGGCACGGGCGCCCGAAAGTCCAAGC
This sequence comes from Dromiciops gliroides, assembly GCF_019393635.1. Classification (NCBI taxonomy): domain Eukaryota; kingdom Metazoa; phylum Chordata; class Mammalia; order Microbiotheria; family Microbiotheriidae; genus Dromiciops; species Dromiciops gliroides. Next base: position 2,599,521 of record NC_057867.1, on the reverse strand, counting down.
TGGCGGTGGCGCCGGAGCCCCAGTCCAGGTGAGGCGGCTGCAGCGCGGGAGGGGGGGGAGGGGGCGGGCCCAGGGGCGGGGGCGTGAGGTCGCGGCCATCTGTCATCGGGTTGGGGGGCGCCGGGGGGAAAGGCAAGAGAAGCCGAGAAGGTTGGTTCGCCCTGGCCAAGGGCCTCTGCATCTCTGCCTCTGCCCCGAGCCGGCCTACACCTATCCCTCCTTGACCCTCTACGTGAGGAGGCGTCGTAGCGAGCCTGGAAGAGCTGGGTCCATGTCCTGTCTTTCACACCTGCTAGTTTGGGACTCTGGGCAAGGAGCTCATTGGCCCCTCCCAAAGTCTTGAAGGGGCACAGAAGGGAAGGGAATACTCATTAAACGCCTCCTAGATGCTAGGCACTCTACAAAAATTTGATCCTCACCACAACCCTGGGAGGTAGGTGCTGCTATGATTCCCATTTTATAGTTGAGGAAATTGAGGCAAATGGAGGTTCAATGACTTGCCCAAGGTCAAGCAGCTAGTAACTTTCTGAGACCCGATTTGAACTCAGGCGATCTTGATTCCAAACCCAACAATCTATCCATTTTGCCACCTAGGTGTCGAGCTTAAAGCCTTGCAAAGCACTTTACAAATATTATCTCATTTTTATCCAACCAACAATCGGTAGAGGGAGTTCTCCATACCAATGAAATCACAGGTCTAGATCAGACATATGGGATATATATGGGATATAATATGGGATGAGATAATGTATAGAAATTGATTGGCAAACTTTAAAGGGCTCAGCAACTCTATTTAACCCTGTTTCTAACCAACGCATCAGACACTGCTGCTGCTACTATACCCCAAGCAAAGGATACCCTGAGAGTGTGTGGTGGTGGTGATGGTGGTGCAGGGGCATAGGTTGGCATCTGGTACCCCTGTAGATAACTGAGGCAGACACAGGTGTCCTTCACTCCCCCCCCACCCCCTTCTTAATCCCAGCCTTCAAGATTTCTCATCTGAGTCAGGCTAACAGCCATGGGGGATTGGGGAGGGGGGGTTGGCTCTGATCACATTGGCATCATGCTGATGCCCAGATTGAACTATGGAATTTTCGAGCAAGAGCTGGAAGGTGCCGCAGAGGAGACAAGAGAGCCAGAGAGAGGCGGTGATTTTCCCAAGGTAGAATTTGAACCCTGGTCCAGAACCAGCACTCTGTCAATCAATTGTGCTCTGCTTTGACTCACCCTTCTGAGCTGAATGCCAGTTTTTGCTTGTACCCTTCAGCCCCTCTCCAGAAATGGAAGGCCAGATTCCTTATGATGATTACCCGGTGGTCTTCCTGCCACCCTATGAGAATCCCCCAGCCTGGATTCCTCCTCATGAGGTGCGTTATTATCCAGTTCTTGTGTGGGGGCAGTGGGGGAATGGGGAGGTTTTGGTGCCTGGAACCTTCCATAAAGGCTTCTTAACCTCCTGCTCTGTCCTTGGTACCTCCGATGTGGAATAGCAAATCTCCAGTGTGTGCCTCTGTTGGGGAGGGCCCTTCTACACAACTCTTTGTTGTTGATCGGTTTCAGTCATGTCTGACTCTGTGATCCCATTTAGAGTTTTCCTGACAAAGATACTGGAAGGGTTTGCCATTTCCTTCTCCAGCTCATGTTATAGATGAGAAAACTGAGGCAAACAGAGTGAAGTGACTCACCCAGGGTCACACAGCCAGGAAGTGTCTGAGGCCAGATTAAACTCGGGAAGATGAGTCTTCCTGATTCCCATTGCTCTCTATCTACTGCACCACCTAGCTGCCCAAACAACTGTAGTTATACTGTACCCTAATTCCTGCCTAACCTGTCCCTTCTAGGGCATTCTAAACATGTAGAGCCCAATGGTTTTCATTCCATCAGGAGAGGACTACCGTTTGCCTGCTCAGCTGGGTGATATAGGTGGCCCTCATTGTGCCAAGTCCATGGCTACTCTCTCTTGTCCTGGCTCCAGAATGATCTGAAAGTAGAACAGAGAGAGGACCCTTGGAAAGGGAGTGTGACTCCTGGGGATGGGCTATGTATTGCAGAGGGTCTACCACCCAGACTACAACAATGAATTGACCCAGTTCCTGCCTCGGACCATCACACTGAAGAAGCCCCCAGGAGCCCAGGTGAGCCTGTGGCACAGCCTTTTCTTATGGCAGGTTTGAGTGGGTATTGCCAAGGGTCTTTGCTGGGAGCTCTGCCCAGAGTTGAAGTTGACATAATCTGAGGCAGGTATTCTTCTTCCCCCAATCCTGGGAGAGCTGAAATACCATCACCACTTATTTTCACTCCTCTCTCTACAAGAGACAAGCAAACTTTACTGTCATCCCTTGATGGGCCTAGATGCTCTTGTCTGTTGTGCTTTCTCAGTTAAATCTCCTTCACTGTGTTCTTTTCTTACAGTTGGGATTTAACATCCGTGGGGGAAAGGCCTCCCAGCTGGGGATCTTTATATCCAAGGTGAGTCAGCAAGGAAGGTGACCTCCTGCATTGTATTTGACCATGATATCTGAAAGTAGAACTCCGGTTGGCTTGGGGCTAGGAGATGGATGCTCTGTTCACAAAGCAACTCTTAACTGATGGCAGACCCATTTCACAGTTTGATCCCCCTAACTGCCAAATCAGCCTCTCCCTATCTGTTTCATGCCCTCTTCCCTACACCAATCCCATCTGACAGGTGATTCCTGACTCAGATGCCCATCGGGCAGGACTACAGGAAGGAGACCAGGTCCTCGCTGTGAATGAAGTGGATTTCCAAGATATTGAGCACAGCAAGGTTTGAGTAGCATGCCTGGGGTATGGTGAAAGACCCCCCCCCCACCCCCACCCCCAAATGAAGAGTAGTGCATGGCCTGTGTTGGTGGGTGGTCATGGCTTGTGTTTGGGGGCGGGGTGGTTGTGGCCTGTGTTTCTCCTTTTTCCTAGCTCCTCCTGCCTTTTAGGCTGTGGAGATCCTGAAGACAGCCCGAGAGATCAGCATGCGAGTCCGCTTCTTCCCCTACAGTATGTATCTGAGTGACAGGCCCTTGACTCTGGAGCTGATAGTCCCTGCTCTGTTTGTAATTGCCAAGGGCCCCGGGTTATAGGACTCTTTAGCAGTAGCAACTGGGAAGAGAGGGGGAGGCCGGCTCTCAGCCCTGAGAGAGCTGTCCCCTGCCTTCCTGGGGGCTCTTCTCATCCCCAGATTACCGTCGCCAAAAGGAGAGGACTGTGCACTAGCCGCTGCACCTTTCCCCTGCTTGTAGAACCCACCTGGAATACCTGGCTGGCTTAGGAAGCACTGAACCAGACCTGAGCCTGCGCTGCCCCAGACTACACTGCACTTTTCCTCATTTTCTGGGGGGGCTGCAGGCCTGGGAAAGGCAAGGAACATTTCCAGGGGGGATCCCCTTCCTTTTTCTGGGCCAGTGTTGATTTGAGACAGGGAGGCTAATGGAAACCTCATCTTCCCCCCTAGCTAAATAAAAGGAAAATCTGGAGTGCTGTTGATGTGGCTCTAGCATTTGGACCAGGCAAGTGCTGGATTCAAAGCAGGGAGCAGAGGTGTAGCACTCAACTCACTGGGCTTAGGAGGGAGGAAAGTCACTCTAGAGACAGCACAGACTCTACCAAGACTTTGGGAGCTTTCCTTTTAGTAGATATCCTTGGGATCCAGGGAGGCGACCTCCGCATTGACAGCTCCATGACAGGCTTCCATTCTGGGAAGATCCAAGGCTTAAGGGGCCTACTCCACTGTTGCTTCCATTCTGGGGATTTCTATGAGGCCTTTTGTAGTTTCCTCAGCATCTGCTAAAGGGAAATGGCTGGCATAAGCTTAGTGGGCTCACATAGACCCCACCCCTCTGGCTTCCCCAAATCAGGGCAGCTTCTTCTGTTATCTCTCCTACCCTGACCCCTGATTCCCTTGTTCTCACAGTAGGAGTCAGATACACGAAAATCCTGGGCATGAACCTGGACAAAAGAGGCAGAGTTGGAAAGGGAAAGGCCAATGGGACACCTCCAAGTTTGGGATCTCCGACAGATTCTTTGTGGTACTCTCCAAGGTAGAAAGACCTCTCAGGTTATAAGCACCAAAAGTACATAAAAACTAGCAAAGACAAGGACATTAACAGCAACATTAGGATAGTTTGCCTCTTAGGTTCCTACTCCCCAGCATATGAATTCACTCTTGGGATCAAGCTGGGGCAGGCGTGTAAGACTGCAATGTTTGGATCCTGTGAGGATCAGCAGGTGCCCAACCAAAATGGGCACCACCCACACCACATTCTAGTGCTAGGGAGGCCAAGTCCGGATGAGCTGCTGGCATTGACCCTGTCTATTGCTTCTGACAGCCAAGCTGGTAAGCCAAACGGGGCAACCCAGAAGAAGTGAGCAGTCTTGCTTGTTAGCCATTTCCCTACTTCCTGTGTCTGGCTAGTGGTCTCTCACCTTATTGTGCTTAGGGACTGGTATTGATGGCCAACAGCCATGCTTACTAGTTATGTGCTGATGAAGTTCATGATCTGACACTTGCCAGGCTAGGAGAATCACTACACAGTTCTTCATAGTGAGGCAATTCCCTATTAGGATGGCATTGGGACAGTTTCTGTCTGTCTGTCTCCCCCCTTCCTGGCCCCCCCCACCCCCGCATCCTTAGATTCCAAAGGACTTGAGACCTAAGGCTGAAAGCCTCTTTTCCAGGTATCCCTATGCCCAGAGACAAGCAAGGGAACTCTGGGTACTCATCCCAGGTTTGGGCAAGAGCCTCTGCTCCCAGTATGCCCCATTTGTAGGTTGAGCATCACCTCTCCTCCTGAATGACCCAGCTCTTTGGGAATTCCCCTACTTATAGGGCCTGGACCTGTCTTCACAAGCAGAATAGCCCAAATTCCAATGTTGCTGATTTGATTGGTATCAAAGGTTTCCAGCACACTAAAATTCCAGTGATTTTTGCAGAGTGTTTGTGGTAGTGGAGCATGTTATATATTGTTTCCATTGGAACAACTTCAATGTCAATTTGGCACTGAAGGTTTGTGATTGAGGAGACAAAGTAAGCTCCTCCCCACCAGGGGGCACTGGTAAGCAAAGCCCTAGCCCATAGCTTCATCCTTAAGCAGTATCTGCCCCTTTGGGGAGCCACCAGCCCAGAACCCAGGGAAGGAATATCTGTACCTCCCTGGGGTAGGGTCAACTCTGCCTAGGTACCAGCCTCCTTGAAGGTTCTGGGCACCAAGGCTACTCATTGTCTGGCCAGGACTGCCACATGCTGATTGGTTGTACCTCTGAGGTCAACAGAGTGGGGGTGGTGATTCTAGAGCTGCTTAGACCCGAGGAATCTGGATCTTTTGGACAGCGGAAGGGGTCTGGCCAGGCTGCATCCAGAAGCCCGTGCCGCCCTTGCTGGATTTGTTGTGCCAGTCTCCTTCACGCTGCTATGGATGGCTCGGAAAACTGGCTCGTCGGGAAGCTCTACGGACTCCGTGGGAGGAGAAAAGGCTTAGACCTAGTTTATTTGGGAGTGAGCTGCCCGCACACACTGGACAGGGAGGTCGGAGGGTTAGGACAATTAGGTCAGGCCGTGGGCAGATCAGCCGAGGAGAGGTCAAAGCCAAGAGAGAAGCTGGATGGCCAGCGGGACGGAGCACCATCCCCGTCGTGTTAAAGCCCCTCAGCCCAGACTCCGTCTGTCTGTCACTATGAGGCAGTCGATCTCTCTGTTCTAGAAAATCTGTCCCTGCCCTTCACCTATAGCTGCTGGGTCCGAGAGGAAACCTATGGAATGCCCCTATGGAGAGCGCCGCAGGGGCAGCCGATTGGCTGAGCCTCGATGGCTCGCTCCTATTGATCACACCGACGGGGCCGTCTCTGCGGCTCCTTGGTGATTGGCCGCTCTGAAAAGCCACGGGTTGCCAGGAAGGGGTGGTTCTATCACCCAGAGTCCTCCGTACTTTGTTGGATCGCTCCCCGCCCCAACTGCCGCCCCCGCGCCCCTACCCCGGGGGCGTCTGTAAAGTTCCACGCACTCCGCAGTTGGGGGGAAGGGGAAATGGGGAGGGGTTGCTCAGAGCTCCCTCGGCCGTCGTCCCCGTGGGCAAGGCCCTCAGAAAAGGGGGGGTGGGCGGCCTCGAGGGAGAGAGACGTGACGGGAATGGGGGAGCGGGGGCGAAGACAAGCCTTTTATTAAAGAAGTGAGTGGAACAGGGAGGATCTGGGCAAGTCGGGCAGCCCAGGGCCGAGGGGTGATCAAGACCCCCCCCCACCCCGACGTGGAGGGAAGGCCGGAGGCCATCCGGACTAGGCTGGGAAGGGGCCGCTGGGGACCGGCCTCCGGAGAGTCCAGCCCCGCACCCCGGCCTCCTCGGCGGGGTGAAACTGGCCAAGTGTCCGCGGGCTCCAGCCTCCCTACAGGCCGGGAAAGGGAGGCGAGGGACGGAGTGGGATGAGGGAGGGAGCCTCGGATGGGGGGGGGGGGCAAAACTGGAAGCGCAAAGCCCAAATCCAGTGACTCGATCCCGCCTGCGGTGAGGTGGCGGGGGCTGGCTATCCGAGGAGGAGCCAGTGGAGCGGGGCCAGACCCTCAGCAGTAGCAGCGGCCGCCGCCGCCGCCGCCGATGTCCTCCTCCGAGTCGTCATCGGACTTCTCCAGGATGATCTCCACCACTGGGGAGGGGTTAAGGAAGTTCGAGAGCAATGGGGGGGGGGGGGCGCGGGGGAAGTGGAGGGGAGGTTCAATGAAACAAACTGGACCGTGTGTGTGTGTGTGTGTGTGTGTGTGTGTGTGTGTGTTTGGGGCGGGGGAGGGTGTGTTAGAGGAAGGTGGGGGTGGGAGAGGGGAACCATGCAGGCCACTCCTCAGGGCTAGAGTGAGTAGTCAGTTCTATTTTCTCCTCTTCCCTTGGTGCCAAAACTCTGATCTTTTCAGCTCCCAGCCCCTGACCAAGGAACCTTATGCTCTTCCCTGCCCCCACTCCCTCCCTCCCTGGCCCCTCTCTGGGCGGCTGGGAAACAGGATACTTTCACACTGGCTTTCATCCGAGACACTATTCATGAAAGGAAGTGCAGTAGCCACTCTCCGGAAGAGCTAGGGATACACACACACACACATATATATACATATATATGTACATACATATATGCATATGTGTGTGATTGGATTTGGTTTCTGGGGTGTATGTGTGTGCTCGTGTCAGGGCTGACACGGGGGAGGGTGGGGAGGGAATCTCCAGGACAGTCTGTGGACCCAATGACACTCCTTGTCCTTGTCCTCATAGAAGAATGGGATAGTTTAAGGGCTTTGTTTCCATGTGGGACAGTATAGCCAACTGAGCTTTCTCCTTTTCTCTAAGACAGTCAACACCACGCTGCTAAGGGTGGGCTGAAGTGGGCATGCCATCCAGGGAAGGAGAGCCAGGCGTTACCTGTTTGACATTGTGGCCAGTTTTGGCACTAGTCTCAATAAACATGACATTCATTTCCCTGGCTCTTTGTCTCCCCTCCTCTGATGTAACTTGCCTGGACAGAGCAGAGAGGGATGGGTTCAGATAGGGAAGTACAGTTGACCCCTTTTGCCCCAGGAATGATTTTTTCCAAGATAGTCACGAACAGAGGGCCCACGGATTTCTCAACAAGAAGCCTGTAAGGCAGCCACCTAAACCAACTATCCCTGCCTCTCAGCTTACCTTGGGCTGAGAGCCCCAGAAGCACTAGCCCCAAGACTGTGACAACTTTCCCCCGGCTCCTCCCAGCACAGCTGGCTTTTCTAGAGCCCAAGGTACCACTGGCTGACCCAGGAGAGACCCCAAGACTCTGCCCTTGAGTCTCTCACCTTTTGTGGCCCAGGTCATTCTTGTTCCCTACCAACATGATGATGATGTCCCCACCTCGTTCTGCCCGAACATCTTCTATCCACTTGCTTGTCTGGCAGAAGGTGCTGAAATCTATAGAGAAAAGATATGGAGAGACCAAGATTCTCAGGAAAATAGTTTCCTCCCATCCCTTTTCCCACTTTCCAAACCAGAAATTCATGAAATCCCAGAGTACCCACTTGTAACATCATAAACAATAACAGCAACAGTGGAATCACGGATGTAGCTGGGAATAAGGCTGCGGAAACGCTCCTGGCCAGCAGTATCCCATAGCTGCAGCCTGACCTGCAGAGAACATTCATCATCAGTGTTATACTAATCAAAGTCCCCAAAGGCTAAGCATCTTATACAACTAGACAGAATCAACATTCATTTGGAGGAACACAAGATCTAATAGCTCAAGGGAAATAATGAAACAACTAGGGATGAAGGGGGCCTTTTAGTGCCAGATCTCCAACTTCACTGTACAGTAGCAATAAAAACGCTTTGGTGCTGGTTAAAATGTTAAACAGTAGATCAGTGAAACCCACTAGATAAGCCCGACCCAGAAATGATCTCACCGTGTTTGATAAACCTGAGAACACAAACTACTGGGGGAAAGGATTCTGTATTCAACAAGAATGGCTGAGAAAACTGGAAAGCACTTGGCAGAATTAAGTTTAGACCAGCATCTTTATAGAACAAAAACCTCCAAATGAATATTTGACTTAAGTATGAATGGTGATGCCATTTTTTTAATTAGAAGGGAATGGAGGGGGGACGGCTAGGTGGCGAAGTGGATTAAAGCACCGGCCCTGGATTCAGGAGTACCTGAGTTCAAATCCAGCCTCAGACACTTGATACTTACTAGCTGTGTGACCCTGGGCAAGTCATTTAATCTTCATTGCCCCACCCCACCCCCACCCCCCAAAAAGAGAGAGCGAGAATGGAAGGAGGTGTCTTGTACAACTATGGCTTGGAGGAGAATTCTTAACCAAGAGAGATCATTGAGGTGATCAAAAAAGGTAAGGTAGACAACTTCAGTTACAAATTTAAACACTTTTGTTTGAACAGAATGCAGCTAGGAAGGAATACTGTCATGTGGGGGGGGCAGGGAGAGGGTAGGGAACCTCTGCATCAAATATCTCTGACCAAAGTTTGATATCCAAGATATATGGGGAATTGGCAAATATATCAGACTCTATCTGGAAGGCTCTATTGAAATGCTATTCATAAGCCCTAGGAACTGGAGAAGTCAGGAAACTCATGGCATGGAGGGGTAGAAACTTGAGGGTCTGAGGCTTACGTATCCTACATTTAGAATCAGAAAACCCGGTGTACTGTGTGACATTGGGCAAGTCCCTTCCCCTCTCTGGACCTCAGTTTTTTTCATTGTACCATGAAAGAGTTGGCCGAGATAACAGGACAGTCTTAGGCTGCCTTTTAAACTTTTGATCACTTACTGAACGATCCTCCAAGTACATGGTCTTAGACAAGAAATCGATCCCAATAGTTGCCTGAGAGAGAGAGAGAGAGAGAGAGTGCCCCAGGGGCCAGGTGTTGGAACTAGGTGTACCAGGTGACCCTTCCCACACCACCCAAAAGGAAGGGCCAGCTAGCTGCTCAACCTAGGAGTGTCTTCCAAGTCCCCGTTGCCACCCTGAAGGAGTCCAAGAGGGGAAGAAAGGGCCCAGCTTCCCCCCAGCCGGTATTCTCTCACCTGGTAGGTGTTGTCGAAGCTGTCATACACAAATCGGGTGATGAGTGAAGTCTTCCCTACTGTGGGCGAGAGGAGCAGCTGGGCTTTGTGTGAAGGAGCCGGTGCCTCCCCCCTCCACAGCTCCCTCCCTCTTTGCCCTGACCCCTTCCACGGTTCCAGTCCTTCACCCCTCTCCCTCCCTGCCATCACTACCACCCTCCCTGCCCCCTGCCAGTCCCAGCCGCCCCGAGCCCCTGCCCTGCGCCCTGGCCGCCCTCCACCCCCCCACCCCCCACCCCCGCAGCGAACCACTCTGCTCGCCCAGGAAGACCAGCTTGAACTTGCGCGACTCCGCGCTAAAGTCGTAGAAAGTGTCGGGGCTAGCGGGCGCGTCGCGGCTGCTCGGGTCCGAGTGCATATCGGCCGGGGCCTGCTCCAGAGGCGGGTCCCAGGAGACCGTGGCCATGATCAATCCCTTCAGTCCCCGCAGCTCAGGTGGCGACTGAGAAGGACAAGGGTTAGGGAGGGAATGAGCTTTCGGGAGCCCAGCTGGGGGCCTTGGCCACGCCCCCTGCGGGCGCCCCGCACGTGCCAGCCTTCGCCCGGGGGGCGGAGTGTGCCTGACAAACTGTCCGGCCCCGAGGAAAGGGAACAGTCAGGTGCTTCCCAGCCCTCCAGACTTGGGCTAGCCCCTCCCCTCCTCCGGACCCCTGTCCCTCCTCTATCCTGTGCGGGCCTGGAGCCGGAATGCCTCAGCGCCCCGCCAGGTGCACCATCCTATGTTCATCAGTGCCTCCGCCTCCCTATACCTCACCTTCTACCTCTGTCCCTGAGGGTCTCCAAGGGCAGGAGGCTCCTTACACTTTTGTCCTCGAATTCACAAGACGCTGTGACTGAAGGACCAAAGCAGGAAAGGAAGTGAGGGGCCGTCTTGCCTAGCTAGCCCCTCATTTCACGGAGAAAGCAGAGAGAGCCATTAGCCCAGGGCGAGCCATTAGCCCTGGGTTTCGTGACAAGAACCTAAGATCTGAACCCCGATCTGCCTGCAAATCCGACCCATTTTGTCCCGCAGGCTTCTACTCCCTTCCTCCCATCCCAATCC